>NC_045797.1:32949670-33307170 GCF_009873245.2 Balaenoptera musculus | reverse complement strand
GCTTCTAGTGTTCTGACCTCCACTGTCCTCCCCTCCCTGGGATACAGATGTCTTTCATTGCGTTAAAACTCCAGTCAGTCCTGAGTGTAGAGGGCCGTGAGAGTCTTTGGTGCCTTGTTTTCTCTGCTCAACATACTTCTCTCTCCACTTTCTTCTCCCTCTGTGTTCCCAGGGACCAAGAGAAAGTTAACGTCCTCTTGTGAAATATTTTCACACTTCTTAAATTCAAATTAAGTAATACTTGAATAGTTGATAAGAGAACCTTCAGCCCTCACCTCACCTCAGATATTTATATCAAGCTTTGAGGTTAATAGGGGAAAACTAAGGATAGAATTTTTGGCACTGATCCATGAGTAGAAGATTTTTTTTGGATATAAGATAATCCCAAATCCTTGACAGAAGTAGTTCAGAGGCAATACTCTTCCTACAAGAGAAAACCCTGCTTCCATTTTTTGCTTCAGAGGGACCTGGTATGGTGGTCTGTCTGAATACCTCTGGTGATACCAATATTTTACCTGTGCCTGCTTCGCACCAGCATAGCTTCTCCTGTACAATGAGGAAGAGGTAAAGGGAGAAGGCTTTCAGGTCTTACTGTCACCTGATGGTATCGTCTTGCTCTGGACTCCTAGTTCAATGGAAGAGGGCCAGAGCACCGCACATGGCATTCCACCACAGTCTGGGCTTGCTCTGGCCTAGCTCAGCTTGGTCGCACTTGTTGTGATCATGTCCTTCTCAGCCTTTGCCAGCAAAGGAAGCCTCCCTCTGAACACAGCCTGTATGAATTCTCCACTCTGAGTTCCCAGCTCCTGGCACAGTTGCAGGCACACAAAAGTCCCTATGAAAAGCTTGCTGAATAAGTGGAGAATGAGATTATTCTGTCAGAAAGGAATAAAAGTAACTTGGCAGTATCTTAGCCAATGAAAATAGCTATTCTAACACCTTGTTTTTATTTAATTTTGACTTGGGTATAATTTGGAAATCTTCCTTTCTTCTTCTCAGAATGAAGAGATGAGGTAAGTGGTAAATATCCAGGCTCTGTCACTTGTCATGTGATATTTGCCAAGTTACTTAAGCTCCCCATGCCTAAGTTTCTTCATCTCTACAAGAGGGAATAATACTATAACCTAATTTGACAGATGTGTTAATTAACTCGATGATGGGAATTCTTTCACAATGTATATCTATATCTATACACTTTAAATATCTTATAATTCTATTTGTCAATTACACCTCAATAAAGCTGATAAATAAACAAATAAATAATCGCTGCCATGGAAAAAGTAAAATAATAGAACCTAACTAATAGAGCTGTTGGGATAATGAAACTGAAACTTGTGAAGCACTTGGAAAAGTGCCTGGCACAGAAAAAATTTGTAGTTAGGCAATTTTTTTTTATCAAGTCACTATTTAGGCAGCATGGCACAGTGAATTAAAATAAGAATCAGGCATGTGAGTTCTAGTCCTAGTTCTGTCACTAGGTGTGTCCGTGAACTGCTTGGGAATGTGGTCCCTCGATCTGTAGAAAGGGGGTGTTGGACCAGATGACTTTGAAGGTGATTCTAGTTCTAACAAATTTAAGGAGTTCTGAACTATTTGGGTAATGGACCCCTGAGAGGTTTGGCTTTGGAAATGATTGATAGTTGACAGCCCTCTGACCTATGACGGTGTGCCAATTTCCTCTTTTTTGGACATCTTACTTCCTCTGTGTATTTCTGTTGCCTGTGCATTCCACCACGCTTGAAGGAAGATTAAAAACTAATTTGAGGGGCTTCCCTGGTGGTGCAGTGGTTGAGAATCTGCCTGCCAGTGCAGGGGACACGGGTTCGAGCCCTGTTCTGGGAAGATCCCACATGCCGCGGAGCAACTAGGCCCGTGAGCCACAACTACTGAGCCTGCGCGTCTGGAGCCTGTGCTCCGCAACAAGAGAGGCCGCGACAGTGAGAGGCCCGCGCACTGCGATGAAGAGTGGCCCCCGCTTGCCGCAACTGGAGAAAGCCCTTGCACAGGAACTAAGACCCAACACAGCCAAAAATAAATAAATAATAAATAAATTAAAAAAAAAAAAAACTAATTTGATTTATACTTGAAAAATACTGAATTAAAAAAAAAGTTTTGCTTTTTTTTTGCTTTTCTGTTTCATAAAAAAATCAGTGACTTAAAGAGAGGAACAAACTAGAGAGAAATAGAGAAAATTTGTCATTTTCCAAGTTCTTCCTAAATTAAGATTTCTCAATATTATTTTATTGTTTCGTTTGAGGAAAATTTCTAGAATTCGAGACATCCTCATAATATAAAGTGCTAGCTTTAAAATAGCCCCAAACAAAATATAACATGTTTAGTCAATTTGATAGTTTAGATTTCTTATGTGTTTCTCTTCCATTGATTTGGAAATTCCAAAAATGAATTTTGAAGCTCAACCGTTGGTGTGACGTTCCCATCTATTTAAAGCAATTAATATATTGGCTCCAATATTAGAACATCTATTTATATATTTAAAAAGTTCCATTCCACTTTCATTACTCTGCATATGCTTTATAAAAAACATGACATATTGTGTCCAGTTGTACATATAGTGTTGCATGCTCAAACATGTATGAGTTAGGAATCCAATCAAAAAAGTTTGGTGACCACTTCTTTGGACAAATATAGCATGTAACTTTGGGCTGAAATTTTGGTCAAATATTTTGACATTCATAAATTTATTAATTGAGTATTGAGCACCTACTGTATGCTAGGTTCCATGTTAAGCACTAGCTGTTCATATGCTTTTGTTTATAAATTGTGTTTTTCACCCTGGAAATGGTAAGTCCACATGGCACATCGTTGGGAAAAACCAAACATATGGCCATATGTTAGAGTTATCTATGTCAGATCAGCCTCTCTTTACTTGAGTATCTTTGATCTTCTTACCTTTACTATTCATTGCAAACACATGTATGTTTGGCAAACTGATAAATGTGAGATAATCAAATACAGAGTTATGTCTGAAAACAAATGAGAAAGGACTCTCTCACAGGACCAATAAGAGAAATTTCATGCCTGGGAGAAGGAAGATTAGAGGAGACCAGTAAAGAAATGGCTAGAATCAGAAATAATGGACTAAATTTTGGAGGGAAGATCGGGGAGGCTCAGGGTTCCAGATATTTAGCTGCTCTCCAAAGATGGTGTAATTTGTTTTTGCTAAGGCTTAGAGGTCATCAGTGAAGGAGGTTAAGTTTAGGGTATCATAGGACCCCAAGTTAGTTGTATAATGCTTATATAAGGCAGAATGTGTGTGCCTTTACCCAAGACATCATCCGGGTTCTTGCACTTATGTACATAAATCTTTGATATACATCCATCTTTGGGAAGATTGTATCCCATTGGAAACATGGTGCTCAAAGACTGCTGATGAATATTAACAAGTGCAGTCTTGAATCTGGAATTTCAACCATCTTAAACATTCACAACAAGGTTGATGGAATTTGTAGGAACGGTTAGGTAGAGGGAAAGAGGGAGGCTAATGAGAAGTAGCTTATTTGATGCCGAGATCAAGAGTGCAAGTCATCACAGATATAATGGCTAAGTTACCAATGTGATTTAGACCAGTATCAAATAAGAGATTTTAAAAGGTTTTTTTCAGGTAGTTCTTGGAAATAGCAGAGACAGTTGGGTCTGGTTTATGGCACTGTTCAGAGTAAGATGCAAGGCCAATCCTAGGCTTTAGTTTGGGGGTCTCAGTACTGGCACTTCTGTAGGGTGAATCATTCAAGTGCAGGAAAAAAGAGAAAGCAACTCTGGCAGAAGTTGTTTACTGCCTCCCTCTTTAATCAGTCAATAAAGTCAGATCCAGGCATCCCAGTCTGTCAGGGGACTTTGAAGTCTCAACTGTCAGTGAGCTATGAACCTGTGACTCTTCAACTTGCCACTTTGCAAGGTTGCCTGTTGAACCTGACTTTCTGTTGATTTTCAGTAATTACAGAGATGAAAAGGACCCACTAAAAACAAGCGATGGAACAACGCAGACTGTCCACTAGGAAACCTGTGGGGTTTTGCCCCACAAAAATAGGAGCTTTGGAAATGCAAAACAGAGCACTTCTGGCAGAGTAGAAACTGACTTAGATATATACATCCAAAAAAGGTGAGGGAGAGTCAGTACTGAACTTGAGATTGGAACTGGCCAGGAGGACATAGGACAGCAAGTCCAGTGGTCTGGCTGATGTACCACACCCCAACCCCCCCGAGTGTCCCTGAAGGGTCATGGAGAAATGCTTTGAATCCATGAGGCCTGGGCAGAAGGACATGTGAAGACAAGCAGCCTGGTCTTCAACCAGGGTGATTCTGTGCAATGCAGTGGGGTTTCTCCCAATTTTCACCTTGTTGGTGCCTCTATAATCTCCAGGGAGTAGTAATTGCAGGTATTTTCCAACTCATCTGGTCGCCAAAGCTATCGAGACATAACTGTCTGGCTAAGCTCACATTATTCCTAGGCAGGGTAAAGCCAGCCTATGTGTAGCTGGGTGATCAGAGAGAACAGCTATCCCAGAGCTCAGGCCAGAACAGGATTTCATTCACTACATCCATTTAACAAATATTTACTGAGCATCTACAGAGTGCGGGGCACTGTCCTCAGGAGTTGGGATGTGTCAGTAAACAAAAAGATCAATGGATAGATCAATCAATCAATCCTTGCCCTTTTGGAGCTTACATTTAGTGAGGAGTCAAAGAAGCTGACAACATATTCACAGCATTTCAGGAGTCAGAATAAACATGAATCAGGCGAATTCCCTGGCAGTCCAGTGGCTGGGACTCTGTGCTTCCACTGCAGGGGGCCTGGGTTCGATCCCTGGTTGGGGAACTAAGATCCTGCAAGCTCATGGCGTGACCAAAAAAATTAAAAAAAAAAAAAAAGGGCTTCCCTGGTAGCACAGTGGTTAAGAATCCACCTGCCAATGTAGGGGACACAGGTTCGAGCCCTGGTCTGGGAAGATCCCACATACCGTGGAGCAACTAAGTCCGTGCACCACAACTACTGAGCCTGCTCTCTAGAGCTTGCGAGCCACAACTACTGAAGCCCGCACTCCTAGAGCCCGTGCTCTGCAACAAGAGAAGCCACCGCAATTAGAAGCCTGCACACCGCAACGAAGAGTAGCCCCCACTCGCCACAACTAGAGAAAGCCGACGTGCAGCAATGAAGACTCAACGCAGGCAAAAATAAATAGAAATAAAATAAATTTTAGGGCTTCCCTGGTGGTGCAGTGGTTGAGAATCTGCCTGCCAATGCAGGGGACATGGGTTCGAGCCCTGGTCTGGGAAGATCCCACATACCGCGGAGTAACTCGGCCCATGAGCCACAAATACTGAGCCTGTGCGTCTGGAGCCTGTGCTCCACAACAAGAGAGGCCGCGATAGTGAGAGACCGGTGCGCCGCGATGAAAAGTGGCCCCCGCTTGCCACAACTGGAGAAAGCCCTCGCACAGAAATGAAGACCCAACACAGCCAAAAATAAAATAAATTAAAAAAAAAAAAAAAAGAGTAAGGGTCACTGACTTTTAAAAAATAAATAAATAAATAAATAAAATTTTAAAAAGGCATAAAAAAAACACAAAAAAACAAACCATGAATCATCGATGAGAGTCAACAACAGAATCTGGGCCACTCCATCTACTCCTCATGGTATATCTGTGATGTGGCCATAACAATTTTATTCTGGACCACCTCTGATGAGAGGTAGAGCAGGTGTAGATGGAGAAATGGATTCAGGCAAATTGGATTTAAACTCTAGCTCTACCAGCTATTAGCTGTGTAACCTCTGTCAAAAGTTTAAACTCTCTTTGCTTTAGATGCTTTATCTGTAAAATGTGGATGAGAATACCCATCTCACCTGTTTGTGGTACAGATTAAGTAAGAAAATATATACAAATTCCTCTACAAGGGCCTGACTTATAACAAAAATTCAATAATTTATATTTTTCTTCTTTTATTTTTGACAAAGTTGTGTATGGCAATTTTGTAACCTTTTCTCATACTTTTTGGGCAGACAGTATAGGCCATTATCTTTTTATATTTGAGGTAAACTGAGGTAGAGAGTTGGGTGAATTCTTCTATCATAGTTAATTCTGATCCCTGCTCATTAGCAGCCTTCTGGAATAATCTTGATTAATCTGGACTCTTCTTTCCATTTTGCTCACCCATTTGAGGTTTCTGCCATTGGCAAACTTTCTATACTTTTCTATTCATTTTGATGAAGGTGCTTCTCAGTGCAATGGTTGAAATAAAACAATGACAAAAGAAGTTTATACCCAAATGTAAAATAGATAGCTAGTGGGAAGCAGCCGCAGAGCACAGGGAGATCAGCTTGGTGCTTTGTGACCACCTAGAGGGGTGGGATAGGGAGGGTGGGAGGGAGCCGCAAGAGGGAGGAGATATGGAGATATATGTATATGTATAGCTGATTCACTTTGTTATAAAGCAGAAACTAACACACCATTGTAAAGCAATTATACTCCAATAAAGATGTTAAAAAAAAAAAAAAAAAGAAGTGTATGTTTGTAAGGCAGAAAAAGGCAGTGGATGTCTGAGGTTCTTAAATATGTCCTTGAATCTCTGTGGGCCAGGAGGGAGCTCTGGGGCAGGAGAACCTCTCTGGTTTAAAAGTTGAAGCTCAAGGTGAGTAAACAAGCAACTTCATGGAGCTGCCAGGACAATACAGGGAAGTAATGTCTCCAGAGCCCTGAGCATTTTGCTTGGCACATAGCAGGTACTTGATTTTCCTTCCTCTATTCCTGGCAATACCATAAAACAAAGAGACAACTTTGAATATGCATTATTCTATATCAGGGTGGGCAAATCATGTCAGTTCAGAAGAAAACAAGGAATTTGGGGGACAGAAGAGCTAGTTCTGGAGTAACACTTGTATCCTTGCGGCCAGAAAGACATATTTTTCTAAAGTGGCTGGAGCTTGTCGCTTGGCTAGATACATCCTATTTGTGGTGACTTTCTCTAAAGCCATGATTAATGTGGGCTTTTAAAAATTGTTTTTCTTTGTGTTATGTAAATAGGGTTTCTCTCCAGTATGGTGGAATGCTGGTTTTAATTAAATTTAGGAAGGAAGGGGAGGGGGTTTGGGTAGCCTGACCAAGTTGAAGAGCATCAGTGAAAAATCACTTTTATGTTTGGAACGTGGCATTTGGAAACAGAATAAATAATATGAAAGAGAGGACTTCTCCAAATAGGAAAATATGAGTATGCTTAAACTCTCTTATATTGTTCTCATTTTGGCTTAAGACAGGATTCTTGCTTTGGAAAGGAGATTTTTCCTTTTTTAATTACTAACTCTTCGTATTGTATACATCCCATGCCTTGAACCACCTTTCTTTTTGTTTTATTTTCCTCCAGAAAAAAGTCACTATTTTATGAAAATGAATTTTGCTGTTCAACGAATCATATGTTTATTTGTGTTATTTTGGCCATAACGTAACTGAAATTTTGATCAAGGCTAATCTGTACTGGACCAAAGTTAATTATGATGCAGAGAGGAAACTACATTACTTTTGGCTAAAATTTACCTTTATTCAGCATACTCTTTTCTTACAAGAAATATTTACAAATTAGTGGTATGAACATGTTACTTAGAAAAAAATTATCTTCGAGCACTTGAATAATCTACATTTATTTATAATAGTTATGCTAATTAGAAACTAGTCTTGTTTATTCCTGAGAGCAACCTTAAGAGCCTCTTAGTCAGCAGAAGGGTGAATGGATAAACTCGGAGACAACTTAAATTACGGTGGGTGGGAGTCGTAAAACAATATTTCTTCAAAAATATTTCCTTATCTAGATTTTTTTCATGGTTTTGGCCTGACCTTCCCCTCTGTTAGTTCAAATTAGTAAAAGTGGTCTACATTCCTAAATCATTCTTGAAAGCTCTACCGCCTGACTTCCAATCAATGGTGTGCCCCTGGCAGTTTATGTACTTGTAGGCGGTTCCTCACCTGGGGCAGTGAGCAAGCTCACTAAGAGTCTGATCGACTCTATCTCTGAAATATGATTAGGGTGAAACACGTGCATTGTTTAATGGAAAGGGAAACTCTAAATTTAAGGCAGTCATGCTTCTTGTGGGGAGGTCAAAGAGTGAGTAAGTTATGGGTTGGGGGGGAGAAAGGAGGGAGGAGAAATGTTTATGTGTTCCATGGTATTTGGAACCAACTTACAACTGGCCCCTAGAATTCAGAGATTTACATGTTGTGTCATAGGTGAAAATGGATTGGAAATTGTAGAGTAACCCTTAAAAGTGCCTCGCAGGAGCTTCCCTGGTCAATATACTCCCTGATTAACTTTAAAAAGAAGAGGAAAAAATTAATATTGAAAAAAAGTCTCTGCTTGAAAGAAAGAACCATTTGGAAGGCAGCCATTGGGTAGTGCTTAAAGGCAGTAATTCAATGACTTACAAAGCTTTGTGAATTTGGGCAAGTTCCTTAACCTCTCTAAGCCTCATCATTACAAAGAGGGTATCATAGGAAGGAAGTATTTCGTACATACTCAATGGACAAGAATGCAGCATAATGCATTTGTTTGAAAAGTAAGGGCAGAGGAGGAAAATCATTTGAATCGCAAGAATGATCCCATCTGCTATTCTACTCAATGAATTTCCCCAGGTAAATGTGAAATGGAAGGAATGAACTTGTTCTTCCTTCATTTGGTCTTAACTCCTGAGGTCTGCATATGAAATGAGCATCTCAACAAACCTAGCGTTTACACTGTTTAAAGAAACGGTATGTTCTTTTGTACAATAATATCCTAATGTATACGTTGCCACTTCCTCTGGGACTCAGCTGAACATTGAAGGAGGTAAGACCGGCTGGGTCACACTTATTGAGAGATGGTATTCCTGTCACTACTACAACGCCTTTCTGCCTCAGGTATTTCCAGTGAGAATGCAGACTATGTTTTTTTTGCCTTATGCGTTAACTTTAGAATTTCACCCTGCGGTAAGATGTAACTCCACTCTTATGGCTACTCTTAAAAGGTGGTTGGGTCCTAGAGACAGAAAGTAGAAGAGTGGTGACTAGGGGTTGGAGGGAAGGAGAAATGGGAGTTATTGTTTAATAGGTACAGAATTTCTGTTTGGGATGATGAAAAAGTTTTGGAAATGAATTGTGGTGATGGTTGCACAACATTATAAATGTGCTTAATGCCACTACTTACAAATGATTAAAATGGTAAGTTTTATGTTATGCGTATTTTACTATAATGACAACAAAAAAGGTAGTTTGTCAGGTTCCATGAGAAAATATGCATGTCGAGCAGTTAGCACAAAGTCATGAATGGCTAATACAAGTAACTATAATGATTAGAGGGATTTTTTGGCTACTGTCCGTATATCAGCCTACCTATCTGATTTGATGACTTTTGACTCAGTCTAATTAATGCACTGGCTGGGAGGGGATGTGATGGTTCTCCTGACCCATGGGTACATTTCAGGGCATAAATCACAGAGTTCCCCTCTGGATCCCATTAAATCCTTGTACCTTTCCTTCCTACTGCCTACGTCTCGTTTGTTCCTGTGTGTCCAGTCCGACCCAGGCATGGTTTTGGGGTGTTTGCTTCCATGTCTGTCTCTGTGATCACCATCTAGACTTGTCTGCATTTTCTGAGTTTCCTCCTTTATTCTCTTTGAAATCATTTTGTGTTCTTCTTCCTGTTCCCTATATGATGAGCCTCAGTCCGCAGTTCCTGTTGGAAACCTACCCTCAGGCTCTATCTTCCTCTTTCAAGGGGATCAGACATAACCTGCATAACAGGGAACCAGGGGGCTCAGGATTTACCTCCTAAAACCATTCAAAGCTGGTGTTCTGATTGGGGCACTGCTCCTGTGTGTGGTTGGGAAAAGTAAAAGAACAGAAGTTGAGGGTTTGGTGTGGGCTGCCACCTGGAGAAGAAGACCAGGAGTTGGAGAAAATGGGAAAAGAGCCAAGGTCAGAAACAGAGAGTGGAATAAGTGTGGCAGAAGATATTGAGAACACAGAGAAATCAGGACCAGGGAAAGAAACAATATTCAGAATAGACAACTCTGATCTGAGACCCAGAGACTAATTATTTCACTGGATGTAACCACCTGCTTAAAGTTCCAGATCAGTTTTCTCCTCTGCTGGTCTTCCTCCCACTTGAAATGCCTGTAGCTGAGTCTGGAAAAGGACTTGACATTACGGTGTGACATGATCTTAGAGATAATGCAACTCATTTGTCTTATTTTCAGATGAGGCATGGCACAAAGAAGGAAGATGCAGTACTCCAGCTCACCCGGCTATTCAGTGGTGAGGTCTGGACTTGAACTCACATTTCACCATTTTCAATAATCCCATTGTACTTTTTGACCTCCCATGGGTGACGGCCATGATGGTGGAGTTTGTAGAACCATACTGAATATAACACCATATGTATTGCAGCAGGTAATAAATGCTTCTTGATTGTAGTGGCGATGAAGATGATGATGATTATGGCCATAGAGAAAACTCCATTTAGATGAAATTAAATGATACCGCATGGGTGAGAGAGGAAAATGCCTTGCTATTTAATGGCTGACATATAAGATGAATTTGGTAATGAAGCTCGGGGACTTATCAGGCCAGAAAACTGCATTCTCTCATTAGACAGCCCTTAATGACCGACTTATTACTAATATAAAGGAAAAGATATACATATAAACACATGTTACTGAATGTTTGGCTGCAAGAAAGGAAACCAGTACATCAGCTTGAGGGATTAGCAACAGACGCTGTTTCTGTTTGAATGATCAAATTTGCTGTTTTCCAGCTGGAAAGTGACAACTGAAGTTAAAGGGTAAAGGATGATTTGACTATACTTATAAAAAAGACAGGGCAGAGTAATGTAAAGGAAGCAGGTGGAGATTGCTAGCTCTAAGGATCCCTGCAGGGGACTAGAAGAGGGGATAGATTTATTTGGAAGTCTGACTTATGCCTTCTTTTGGGATGTGTATCACTAAAAGTATTCAACTTCTCACTCATTTGGCATTCATTTCTCTGGTAAACTCAATTATCTAAGATACAGTTGACAGTCATCAGGGAAGCCAACATGGAGGTTGCATATATTCACAAAATCTTATGCAGTTCACCCATAAGAGTTCTTCTTAAGTCCCTGCTCAGAATTTATTGGACACCCAATCTTAGAGAGTTACCCGGTTGCCTAGCTTGTAGCAAATTATAAGCAGCGCAGCTCAAGGTGTGAAAGAGGTGTTTAATGAAAGGCACTTTGTTTATAACCAGGGAAAGTGATGCCTGACAACTTGAAAGTAAGGAAAAAGAAAGAAAACCATGAAACAAACAAAATATAAAGATACTTAGTATGAAATAGACCACAGTGATGTGTTATCATTTGGTGTAGGGAAGCTTCTACATATCACTATAGCCCTGGGCGTAACTGTTGATGTATATCATAACCAAAGGAGCTTTGTGTCAGTCATGTGATTTGAAAATTTAGACAGTCTAGATAATTTCCAAGGCCTCTCCACCAGAAAAGGAGGGAAAAAAAGAAAATTTTTTTGCTATCTTCATAGCAGAGACCATATTCAGAAATGGTAGGAAAAAGTGGAGTTTTCTCCCCAAAATAAATTTGGCACTTGAAGCATTTATCTCAGTTATCTGGAAAACTATATTCCTGGGAACACCGTATTGCATGCTGCTGCCCCAGTGATATCTTGGTTGGGTGTCGCCAGGGTTGCCGTCCTGCCTCAACCATGTATTAGTCAATGGTTTTGGCCAAGGTACTGCCCATTGCTAACCACAGTTTCTTTATTTGTAAACTGGGGATTATAATATCTACCACATAGGGATGTTCTAAGTACTAATGGATTGATTTGACGTGTGTCTAACGCTTAGCTCTATGCCTAGAATATAGAAAATTGCTGTCAATGATGTAAAAAAATTTTTTTTCCCTCCTGTTTTTGATTATGTATACAGATGTAGGGGATGAAGTTGTAGGTCAGGGGAAGCTATGACACTTGAAGGGGCCACTCAGTGGAAATAAAGGTGAAACAAAGAGTGAGTCTCACCATCACGTCAAGACATTGCAGCACTGCTTACAATAGCCAAGACGTGGAAGCAACCTATATGTCCATCGGCAGATGAACGGATAAAGAAGAAGTGGTGCATATATACAATGGAATATTACTCAGCCATTAAAAAGAATGAAATAATGCCATTTGCAGCAACATGGATGGACCTGGAGATTATCATACTAGGTGAAGTAAGTCTGACAGAGGAAGACAAATATCATATGATATTGCTTATAAGCAGAGTCTTAAAAATATGATCCAAATGAACTTATTTACAAAACAGAAACAGACTCACAGACTTAGAGAACAAACTTATGGTTACCAGGGGGGAAGGGTGGGGGGAAGGGATAGATTGGGAGTTTGGGATTGACATGTACACACAGTTATTTTAAAATAGATGACCAGCAAGGACCTACTGTATAGCACAGGGAAATCTGCTCAGTATTCTGTAATAACCTAAATGGGAAAAGAATTTGAGTAAGAGTAGATACATTTATATGTATAACAAAAAAATTTTAACTGTGCTAAAATACACATAACAAATTTTACCATCTTAACCATTAAAAAAAAAAGACATTGCCACTAACATAGCTAGATTGTGTCCCCATCCCAATTCCTTACTGCCCTTCCCCCTCAAAGTGGTATATGTACTGGTTTATCCCTCTGCAATTTATATAATTTTGCAAATAGTACAGTATCTCATTTGGCCTTTACAATAAGCTTGTGAGAGTAGTGCTTATCTGCCCCAATTCACAGATGAGGAATGAGTTCCTTAGGATTCAATAACTTGCCCACATTTAACCAGATCTTAAAGAGAAATAAACTTGAACTTGAGTCTTATGCTCCAAGTCCAGTGGTTTCTCTCCTTGTTTATACTGCCCCCATAGACCTGATTCATGACTTACGATAGATTAATGATTTGGGAAAGGACTGGTTTGGGAATATGTGAGCTTGTTGTGCTTTTGAAAATACAGGAAATAGCATACAATTATATGGAATTGGATGCAAAATTTACAATAAGTCAGATAAAAACTGGATCAAAGCTTTATTCTGTCCAAAAAACTATTTATAAATCTTTATGGTACAAATAAAATATGCGAGAATGTTTTAAATCACTAAAGAGAAAAATCTGTATTCAGGCAGTCTTAAACCTGTTTGGAACATCATTTTTATATAAAAATCCAACTATCAATTACAAGTCAGCTTCATCTGGGTTTAAAGAAGTCTACAGAGATCTATCCTGGGAAAGGGTTTCAATGTGTAGAATACATTGACTTGGCTGATATGGAGTTTGATGTAACAAAATGACATCTAAAAATTTTTTTATACAATTTTTAAAGGTTACTTTCCATTTACAGTTATTATTATAAAATATTGGCTATATTCCCTGTGTTGCACAATACATTCTTGAGCTTATCTTTCTAAAATGACATCTTTATTAAAAAGAATACATCTTTTTCTTTTTATATGTTTTCCAGTAAATCAAGTAACCCCTTCTCTCAATTAAAAAGGCAGGAAAGAGGAAAGGAAGAGGAGAAAATAATATTTATTGAGCATCTATACAGAAACATAGACTTTACTAAGCACTTTTACATGTGATCTCATTTAATCCTAAAAATAGCTGTTTGCATTAGGTACACATTACAGTATTCTCCTCATTCAGAAGAGTGAGTTTCCAGGAATTTCTACAATAGATGTTCTCGAAAGTATTTGTGATAGTATGTGAAGGGTTAGAATAAGGTCACAAACTTCCCAAAGATATGTTTTGCTTGGCCTGCAATATTGTTTTTAAAAAATTTGAGCCAATGTCCAGCTTAAAGAAAATCAGAAGCTCTGGCAACACTGGGCCTACACTTGGAATGGAAATTAAGTGACTAGCGGGAAAAGCTAGCCACAGACTTTTGACAGTCTGTGATATCAGTTTGCCATAGTCACTCTCTGGCCTGCTTTGCTTGGTAATATTGCCTCCTAGGTTCCTACTGGCATTTGAGCAGGGAATCCTAAAATGATGAGTATGGACCATTAGCTATGAGCTCGAGTATATTTATTTGTTGAGAAGGATACAGATATCACTTTTCAGATGAAAGCAGAATTGAATGGGGAGCAGTTGTTTGGAGTAACTTGTATTGCCTAATGGAAATCAAGGAACCTCCTTGTTTCTGCTCTGCCCCCAGTGACATTGGAGTTGACACTGGTGGCCCTTCCGCACTCCTCCATTCCCCTCTGCCTGCTTGCAGCAAATAGTTATAAAGCAGTTGGTGTGTGCTCAGCAGTGTGAGATACAGAGATGAATGATTAGTGCCTGCCCTCGAGAAACATATAACCTAGAGGAGCATAAAACGTAGATGGATATAACTTCAGTATGAGAGAGTGAAATAAGATTTCTGATGGAAGAACAAACATGTGTCTGGGTATACAGGAAGGACTGATTAATTCTGACTTCTGGGGTCTAGGTGGATTTTTATAGCCAAAGTATTATTCAAGTAAGCCAAAAGTTTCATAGATTTTTTTCTATTGCAGTAAAATATACACAACATGAAAGTTAACAAAGTAATCATCTTTAAGTACACAATTCAGTGGCATTAAGTACATTCACAATATTGTGCAATCATCACTCTTATCCACTAGACATTTCTATAATATATGTGCTTTCACTTTCCCTGCTTTACAAAGTGAGGCACATATAACTAAGTAACTCTAATAAATAAAATGATTTTTTTGGCTCATCCTTACTTTTATGTTTCACTTAGACAACATCTTCCTAACAGAGGGCATGGTGGTAAGATGGAGGTGATGGTCTCTAGTCTTCCTTCCTCTGGAATGAGTTGTAATAAAACACAATACCTTGTGTCATTAGATGGCATGACCTGTAAAACTAAAGAACTGTATGGGGTTAAAGGTGTTGGCTAGAAAATGAAATCTGAGGACCAAAACAGAGGCCTCAGGTAACAGGTAGGAAGGATTAGATATTGGGGATGGGGTGGAGGGAGGGATCAAACTGACTCACTTATAAGCTTATTTGAAACCAGTCACCAAGACAGTGATAATAACAATATTCTAGAGTGGGAGTTGACAAACTTCTTCTGTAAAGGGACAGATAACAAATATGTTAGGTTTTATGAGCCACGTGGTCTCTTTCTGTGACAGCTACTCTGCTGCAGCATGGAAGCAGCCATGAACAGTCCATAGATGAATGCATGTAATCATGTTCCATAAAACCATGGAGAACAAGTTGATACAGTCAAGGTTGTACTCACCTTCTTTTCTACCATTTTCTACAAGCCTCCATATTCCCTTTGGCTTCTTAAACCAGACTTACTGGGGTTTATAGTCCTCCAAGCCTTTTCAAATGTATATTGTACAATTCTCACATTACTCCAGTGAGTGGCTTTTTCCCAAGTTTTATTGATGAAGAAACTGGTACCCAAGAGCTTTAAGGGTCTTTCATAAGAGCACTGAGTTTGCAAGGGGAGGCATCAGCATGAAGTCACATGTTCTGACTTCATAGCCACTGCTTCTGTGATGTGGTTGTTTCCATCTGCATGGATATTGTAATGAGAAAAATTGTTAGTATTGTTTTGGATGACCTTTCTCACTGTGTCTATTTACTACTCACACACTGAATGTGCCATTTACTCATTCATTCATTCATTTATTCATTCCTTTACCCATTATTTACTGAAATCTCTTTCATGCCAGAAATAGTATTAGATCTTAGTGATATAAAGAATAACCAAAAACTTATATGAGCACTTCCTTCAGAGAAGTAAGTCAAGGAGGCTAAAATCACTCAGATAAGAAAACAAATATTACATTATTATGATTGTAGTAAGGACTAGGAAGGAGAGGTATATCAAATATTCAAAATCTATGATAGGAATATTTGATCCCATCTGTGGAAGTCAGAGAAGACTTCCCCTAAATAAAGGAAAATTAATCAAAAAGTGGAAGGATAGGAGGCAAAAAGAATTGAAGGTGGAGTTAGCTTTCCAAGCTGAGTAGTCGGCTTGTGCAAAGGCCCTGTGGCAGGAGGGAACATCCCATCTAAGGAACTGAAAAAAAAGTAAGACCATACAGCACAGGTTGGGGTGGAGAACCCAGACCAGAATGATGATAAAGTTGCGATCATCATTTTGGATGAACTCTTTTCGAGTGCTTATTTGCTACTAAAACCAAAACGAAGCCATATAATACTTAAATAGAGGAGCAATACAATCTGATTTTCATTTTTAAAATATTGTCTTATTTCAGCAAGGAGGGTGGAGTGGATATAAATAAGAATGGATATGAGACATCAAATAGGAGCTATAGCAGTCATCACGGTGGAAAAGGAGATAAGCGAATACATGCAAGAGGTTGTTAGGAGGTGAAATCATAGTATCGGTGGTGGGCTGGGTAAAGGAGTTGAGCTGGTGGAAATAGGCAGGATGCCCCTGGTTTTCTAGAGATGGAGGCTGGCGGCTCACTCACTGAACTGGGATCTTCTGAGATCTTTTGGACAGAAGGATGCGCCATGTGATTAGTCTTTTACATTTTGAGATTGCCAAGCTTTTGCGCTCTCAAGGGAAGCAATCAAACAGCATTTACAAATCTTGCCTGTCGAAAGGAATAATCTACAATGAAAATTTGTGAAGATTGCCTGGTAGCTGGAATCAGGCAAATTGTATCTACCTTCTCATGATATATGTTCAGTTTTGTTATTAGTTGAGTGGAGATAAAATATTCCCTATAACTAAAAAAAAAATAGTCAATAATTGATTAAGCCAAATCAATGGGGGAGGAAATCGAGGCTTTTTGTCATAGGAGACTTTGTAATGAATAAAGTGTAAAAATATATTTTTTGGTTTGGGAACAAAACTGTTTTCTTGGTTAAGTGACCCTAAATTTATCCTCATACACACTTGATATTCAGGAAAAAGCATTAACATTCACCCAAAGTATACAGCAAGTCCTTTCAGCTGTTGAGGCTGAGAGCTGGAGTGAAAGTTTTGAAAACTGCACTTTGCGGAAGGGGCTTGTTGCTTGTTTGTTTATTGTGCATCTTTCTCACTTTATGCCTCCTCTTTGCCTGAAGCTACCATCAGGAATAAGACGCTGCAGTTGCTATTTTCTGGTGAAGTATGTAAAAATAAATGTGAGCTAAATGCACATTTATGGGATGTTTAGAAGAGAGTCACTGCAACTCTGCATCTGATTTTACTTTATTTCTTCACTGCTTTCCCTCCCCGTGTTTTTGTCTACAGCCTCTGCTGCCACCATAGGTAACTCTGCTCTATATAATTGTAAAAGTTTGTGTTCACCAAGAGTCAATTAGATAACACACACACACACACACACACACACACTGCTACCACTCGGAGGCACAGACAGTATTTTCAATTCTTCCACAAACTGTGATGTCTGAAAAAGTCGCTTGATCATTTCATTTCATCATAAATTGCAAAAGGAAGTTGGTTTAGGAACAACATCTCAGAATGAGACATTTAGATCAATCACTCCATCAATGTCAATGTACTTGGCAGTGTAAGGTGCTGGGATGGGGTGACCCACACTCTTAGAAAAACTCATGACAGATAGCAGGTCCTCAGGAAATCTTGAATGAATGGATGAATGAGTATGGTCTCCTTTGAACCTCTCGTGGGTCAGGCAACTCATTTCCTTTTCCTTTTCTTTTGTCATTTCATTTTTAAGTCTCCACTCTTATAATTTCTTCCCTTTATTAAAGCTTACTCATAGTACATGCCAATAAATGTTTGCTGAATTGCTTTTTAGAATATATCTGAAATCTTCCAGAATTTCTACCAGTTAGTCTTATTCCATTCCTGGGACTGTCTAGAACAAGTTTGGTCTCCTCTTCTCGTCTCTGTCCTTTAAATATCAGAAGATGACTATCCCATATCTAGAGTGTCCTCCTTTTCCTTCCTTTTGCTCAGCTAAACATTTCTAATGACTAAGGTAGCTATAAACTCTAATGGCACACTCTGCCAAGGTATCCTAAAGATGAAATGTTCTTGGAGGAATTTTGAGTTTCAAAAAAGTGTGTAGAATCCTAAACAATAGGAGCAACCCAATTCTCACCATAGAACGTTTTGTCTTCTCTTTCTCCTGGATAACTTCTTATTACAGTCACGCCCCACTGTGTCCCATGGTCTATAATTGGGAGCATCCATACAGAAAGTTGTTCCTCTTCACAAATATAAACACTCCCTTTAGCCAAGAAACTTGCTAAATTCTGCCCTGGGGAATCAGTGGCCCTTACTGGGGATTAGGAATACACGAATTAATTTAATAGCTGTTCTTGGTCCAGCAGGGGGATCAGATCCCCAAATAGTCACAGAGTGATGAGGGACACTAAACTAGTGATGCTTACCAAATGCTATAGCTGCTAAGAGTAGAGAGGGACTGATTGCCTAGGGTTATAGGGAAGACATCTCAAAGGAGGTACACTTGAGCTGAGTAGGACGAAAGGAGATGCAGAAGCGCACCATAAGTAGAGGGGTGAAAATGACATGTCAGAGCATGTATATTCTAGTAAAAGAGAAGCCCAGTGTTGTTGGGGTCTGGGCCTACCACTCGATGCCCAGGGTGGCATTTACAAACAGGCAGCACCCATGTCTTCATGCTGAGCTCTGAATTCCCAATTTCCCACTCTGATGCCACCATCTGAACCTAGCTCTCCTGGCAGGATGCTTTAGGCCATCCTTCACCTTGGGCATTACAAGTGTTGTCACTTGTGTCTGTGCACGAGGGAAGGCTGAACTATATCCTTGTGCATGAGAAAAATAAGAATCATGTCTACCTGACCTTTGGATAAAGCATATTCCTTGAAGGAAAAGCCTTTTTATTCATGGGTTTGGGGATTCTCAAGAAGTGGTAAACAGTTACAGATCAATAGAGAATTCTAAATGCCATTAGATTTTTGTCATGTTGATGCTTGTAGAAATTTATATCATTGAAATCATTTGAAATTAAATAGGAAAGAAGTTTCTTTTGAATTCTCCTTGTATGAATTGATTAGATTTGGGGGCAGAGAGGATATTGTCTTTTTTCATTAGTGGAGTTATATCTTGAAATGTAAAGGTAACGTTCCAAATTTGGTGACACTCATCTTTCTAATTGTATGCACCACTTTTTTTTTCAAACTGCTAGTCTTTAATTTTTATTGAACATTATGCAAAGCACTATGGCCATTCCACTTTCCCAGACCTTCTACTTTATGTTTTTTCTTTCCAGAAGAAAATACCAACTCTTTAGCACCTTGGCACCTCAGTGACACACCCAAACTTTCCGCTTAAACTTCAAAACACTACAGAAGAACATAATTATCATAAGGATAGTTTTAATGCTGGACAAATGAGAGGATATAAGCTCACAAGCGTCTCATGCATACACTCTCTGTCTTGGTTCCCCTAGGTCCATAGACTTTACGTGTCCCTCAATTTATGGATCTGGATTTAAACCAGCTTGGTCTTAAGCCAATTCTTCAGCTTTCTATAGGGAAGACTCCAACTTGGGTTGAATTGAGCTTTTTATCTTCCACGAGACTTGACCACTGTTCTGAGTCTCTAAGCCCATAGGAAAGGCTGAAGAGTTGGTGTTTTTCCCTCTGCACTCAATTTGATGACTTATTTATCACTTCCCCAACTGATGGACATTTAGATTTGTTTCTAGTTTTTCAGGGCTATAAATAAACATAATAAAGTCTATGTTCATCTGGAAATATGTGTTTATTTAATATGCACACCTAGAAGTGGAAACAATGGGGCAAATGTTTTATATAATTTAAGGATTTTAATATATACTGTAAAGTTATTCTCAATAAAACATTATACAAATTTATACACTCAGCAGAAGTGTATGAGATTTCTATTTCCTCATATATACATTTACACTGGTTTTATTTCTGTAAATCTTGCAATCAATAGCTTAAAGAAATAGAAACTTATTGTCTTTGTTTACATTTCATTGGTAAATATATTTCCTATTGACTTGAGTTAAAACCATGGGCTCTGGAGACAAGCAGTCTTGGTTTAAATACTGGCTTTACCAGTTACTACTTATGTGACATTGGACAAGTTACTTAATCTCTCTGTGCCTTAATTTACACATCTTAAATCAGAGATGATAATGATACCTAAGCCATAGGGTTCTCTGTGAGATGTAATTATATATAATTACCTGTCTATATATAATTGTTATATATTATACATATTACTATTATATAATTATATAATATATTACTTAAGAAATATCTGGCAAATAGTCTGTACTATAAAACTATTTTCTGTTATTAATACTGTTATCATTATTTAGTAAATTGCTTCTTGATATCCTTTGTCATTTTTCTGTTGGTATGGATATCTTTCCCTTAATAGTTTATAAAATATCATTTTTTAATTGTTTGTGTCTTATCACATGTTAATTATATATAATCTGGAAAATACCAAAAATTATAAATGAAATAGAACATTGGAATGATCTATTACTTGAAAGTTTGGAAGAATTCATTTATAAAACCAAATGGGTTCCTTTTATTTCTTTTTCTTCTCTGATTGCTGTGGCTAAAACTCCAAAACTATGTTGAATAATAGTGGTGAGAGTGGGCAACCTTGTCTTGTTCCTGATCTTAGAGGAAATGGTTTCAGTTTTCCACCATTGACAACGATGTTGGCTGTGGGTTTGTCATATATGGCCTTTATTATGTTGAGGTAAGTTCCCTCTATGCCTACTTTCTGGAGGGTTTTTATCGTAAATGGGTGCTGAATTTTGTCAAAAGCTTTTTCTGCATCTATTGAGATGATCATATGGTTTTCCTCCTTCAATCTGTTAATATGGTGTATCACATTGATTGATTTGCATATACTGAAGAATCCTTGCATTCCTGGGATAAACCCCACTTGATCATGGTGTATGATCCTTTTAATGTGCTGTTGGATTCTGTTTGCTAGTATTTTGTTGAGGATTTTTGCATCTATGTTCATCAGTGATATTGGCCTGTAGTTTTCTTTCTTTGTGAGATCTTTGTCTGGTTTTGGTATCAGGATGATGGTGGCTCCATAGAATGAGTTTGGGAGTGTTCCTCCTTCTGCTATATTTTGGAAGAGTTTGAGAAGGATAGGTGTTAGCTCTTCTCTAAATGTTTGATAGAATTCGCCTGTGATGCCATCTGGTTCTGGGCTTTTGTTTGTTGGAAGATTTTTAATCACAGTCTCAATTTCAGTGCTTGTGATTGGTCTGTTTATATTTTCTATTTCTTCCTGGTTCAGTGTCAGAAGGTTGTGGTTTTCTAAGAATTTGTCCATTTCTTCCAGGTTGTCTATTTTATTGGCATATACTTGCTTGTAGTAACCTCTCATGATCCTTTGTATTTCTGCAGTGTCAGTTGTTACTTCTCCTTTTTCATTTCGAATTCTATTGATCTGAGTCTTCTCCCTTTTTTTCTTGATGAGTCTGGCTAGTGGTTTATCAATTTTGTTTAACTTCTCAAAGAACCAGCTTTTAGTTTTATTGATCTTAGATATTGTTTCCTTCATTTCTTTTTCATTTATTTCTGATCTGATCTTTATGATTTCTTTGCTTCTGCTAACTTTGGGCGATTTCTGTTCTTCTTTCTCTAATTGCTTTAGATGTAAGGTTAGGTTGTTTGTCTGAGATGTTTCTTGTTTCTTGAGGTAGGACTGTATTGCTATAAACTTCCCTCTTAGAACTGCTTTTGTTGCATCCCATAGGTTTTGGGTCATCACTTTTTCATTGTCATTTGTTTCTAGGTATTTTTGATTTCCTCTTTGATTTCATCAGTGATCTCTTGGTTATTTAGTAGTGTATAGTTTAGCCTCTACGTGTTTTTATTTTTTACAGATTTTTTCCTGTAATTGATGTCTAGTCTCATAGTGTTGTGGTTGGAAAGATACTTGATAAGATTTCAATTCTCTTAAATTTACCAAGGCTTGATTTGTGACCCAAGATATGATCTATCCTGGAGGATGCTCCATGAGCACTTGAGAAGAAAGTGTATTCTGTTGTTTTTGGATGAAATGTCCTATAAATATCAATTAAGTGCATCTTGTTTAATGTATCATTTAAAGCTTGTGTTTCCTTATTTATTTTCATTTTGGATGATCTTTCCAGTGATGAAAGTGGGGTGTTACAGTCCTGTACTATGTGTTTCTGTTGATTTCCCCTCTTATGGCTGTTAGCATTTGTCTTATGTATTGAGATGCTCCTATGTTGGGTGCATAAATATTTACAATTGTCATATCTTCTTCTTGGATTGATCCCTTGATCATTATTTAGTGTCCTTCTTTGTCTCTTGTAATAGTCTTTATTTTAAAGTCTATTTTGTCTGATATGAGAATTGCTACTCCAGCTTTCTTTTGATTTCCACTTGTATGGAATATCTTTTTCCATCCCCTCACTTTCAGTCTGTATGTGTCCCTAGGTCTGAAGTGGGTGTCTTGTAGACAGCATATATATGGGTCTTGTTTTTGTATCCATTCAGCCAGTCTGTGTCTTTTGGTTGGAGCATTTAATCCATTTACATTTAAGGTAGTTATTGATATGTGTGTTCCTATTACCATTTTCCTAACTGTTTTGGGTTTCTTATTGTAGGTGTTTTCCTTCTCTTGTGTTTCCTGCCTGAAGAAGTACCTTTAGCGTTTGTTGTAAAGATGGTTTGGTGGTGCTGAATTCTCTTAGCTTTTGTTTGTCTGTAAAGGTTTTAATTTCTCCATTGAATCTGAATGAGATCCTTGCTGGGTAGAGTAATCTTGGTTGTAGGTTTTTCCCTTTCATCACTTTAAATATGTCCTGCCACTCTCTTGTGGCTTGCAGAGTTTCTGCTGAAAGATCAGCTGTTAACCTTATGGGGATTCCCTTGTATGTTATTTGTTGCTTTTAATATTTTTTGTGTTTAATTTTTGATAGTTTGATTAATATGTGTCTTGACGTGTTTCTCCTTGGATTTATCCTGTATGGGACTCTCTGTGCTTCCTGGACTTGACTGATGATTTCCTTACCCATATTAGGGAAGTTTTCAACTATAATCTCTTCAAATATTATCTCAGTCCCGTTCTTTTTCTCTTCTTCTTCTGGGACCCCTATAATTCGAATGTTGGTGCATTTAATGTTGTCACAGACGTCTCTGAGATTGTCCTCAATTCTTTTCATTCTTTTATCTTTATTCTGCTCTGTGGTAGTTATTTCCACTATTTTATCTTCCGGGCTGCTTATCCGTTCTTCTGCCTCAGTTATTCTGCTACTGATTCCTTCTAGAGAATTTTTAATTTAATTTATTGTGGTGTTCATCACTGTTTGTTTGCTCTTTAGTTCTAGGTCCTTGTTAAACGTTTCTTGTATTTTCTCCATTCTATTTCCAAGATATTGGATCATCTTTACTATCATTACTCTGAATTCTTTTTCAGGTAGACTGCCTATTTCCTCTTCATTTGTTTGGTCTGGTGGGTGTTTACTTTGCTCCTTCATCTGCTGTGTATTTCTCTGTCTTCTCATTTTGCTTAACTTACTGTGTTTGGGGTCTCCATTTTACAGGATGCAGTTTTGTAGTTCCCATTGTTTTTGGTGTCTGCCCCCAGTGGGTAAGGTTGGTTCAGTGTGTTGTGTTGGCTTCCTGGTGGAGGGGACTGGTGCCTGTGTTCTGGTGGATGAGGCTGGATCTTTTCTTTCTGGTGGGCAGGACCGTGTCCGGTGGCGTGTTTTGGGGTGTCTGTGAAATTATTATGATTTTAGGCAGCCTCTCTGCTAATGTGTTCCTGTCTTGCTAGTTTTTTAGGGTGTCCAGCACTGTAGCTTGCTGGTCATTGAGTGGAACTGGGTCTTCCCATCGAGGTGGAGATTTCTGAGAGAGCTTTCGCTGTTTGATGTTATGTGGGGCTGGGAGGTCTCTGGTGGACCAACGTCCTGAACTCGGCTCTCGCACCTCAGAGGCTCAGGCCTGACACCCGGCCAGAGCACCAAGACCCTGTCAGCCACGCAACTCAGAAGAAAAGGGAGAAAGAAAGAAAGAAAGAAAGAAAGGAAGGAAGAAAGGAAGAAAGGAAGGAGGGAAGGGAGGAAGGAAGGAAGGAAGGAAGAAAGAAAGAAAGAAAAAGAAAGGCAGGAAGGAAGAAAGAAAGAAAGATAAAATAAAATAAAATAAAGTTATTAAAATAAAAAATAAATTATTTAAAATAAAAAAAATTTTAAAGTAATAAAAAGAAAGAAAGAAAGAAGAGAGCAACCAAACCAAAAAACAAATCCACCAATGATAACAAGCACTAAAAACTATATTAAAAAAAAAAAAAACCACCAGCAGACTGACCTCTAGGACAAATGGTAAAAGCAAAGCTGTACAGACAAAATCACACAAACAAACACATACACACTCACAAAAGGAGAAAAAGGAAAAAATATATATATATATATATTAAAAAAAGAGCAACCAAATCAGTAAACAAATCTACCAATGATAATAAACTCTAAGTACTGAACTAAGATAAACATAAAACCAGAAAAAAATTCAATGCAGAAAGCAAACCCCAAGTCTACAGTTGCTGCCAAAGTCCACTGCCTCAATTTTGGGATGATTCGTTGTCTATTCAGGTATTCCACAGATGCAGGTACATCAATTTGATTGTGGAGATTTAATCCGCTGCTCCTGAGGCTGCTGGGAGAAATTTCCCTTTCTCTTCTTTGTTCGCACAGCTCCTGGGGTTCATCTTTGGATTTGGCCCCGCCTCTGCATGTAAGTTGACTGAGGGCATCTGTTTTCCGCACAGACAGGACGGGGTTAAAGGAGCAGCTGCTTTGGGGGGCTGTGGCTCACTCAGGCCGCAGGGAGGGAGGGGCACGGAATGCGGGGCGAGCCTGCGGCGGCAGAGGCCGGCATGACGTTGCACCAGCCTGAGGCACGCCGTGCGTTCTCCCGGGAAAGTTGTCCCCGGATCACGGGACCCTGGCAGTGGTGGGCTGCACAGGCTCCCGGGAGGGGAGGTGTGGAGAGTGACCTGTGCTCGCACACAGGCTTCTTGGTGGCTGCAGGTGCAGCCTTAGCATCTCATACCTGTCTCTGGTGTCCACACTTATAGCCACAGCTCATGCCTGTCTCTGGAGCTTGTTTATGTGGTGCTCTGAATCCCCTCTCCTTGCGCACCCCAAAACAATTATCTCTTGCCTCTTAGGCAGTCCCAGACTTTGTCCCGGACTCCCTCCCGGCTAGCTGTGGCGCACTAGCCCCCTTCAGGCTGTGTTCACACAGCCAACCCCAGTCCTCTCCCTGGGATCTGACCTCTGAAGCCCGAGCCTCAGCTCCCAGCCCCTGCCCGCCCCGGCAGCTGAGGAGACAAGCCTCTCGGACTGGTGATTGCTGGTCAGCAGTGATCCTCTGTGTGGGAATCTCTCCACTTTGCCCTCTGCACCCCTGTTGCTGTGCTCTTCTCCGTGGCTCTGAAGCTCCCCCACTCTGCCACCTGCAGTCTCCGCCCATGAAGGGGCTTCCTAGTGTGTGGAAACTTTTCGTCCTTCACAGCTCCTTCCCAGTGGTGCAGGTTCCATCCCTATTCTTTTGTCTCTGTTTTTTCTTTTTTCTTTTGCCCTACCCTGGTACGTGGGGAGTTTCTTGCCTTTTGGGAAGTCTGAGGTCTTCTGCCAGCATTCAGTAGGTGTTCTGTAGGAGCTCTTCCTCATGTAGATGTATTTTTGATGTATTTGTGGGGAGGAAGGTGATCTCCAAGTCTTATTCCTCTGCCATCTTGAAGCTATCTCTAGATGTTCATTTCTTCATTGTTTTTGACTGGTATATAGTGAGCCTTTTTTATCTGAACACTGGCCCTTTTCCAGTGTAGAAAAGTGTCCTATTACAGCTTGATTACTGCTCTCATGTATTTGCCTAGTTCCTTCCTAAGGAATAGCAACTGCCCCTTTTGCTCTGAATTTTGGGGGTGCATCCCTATTTACCATCCATACCATTGATCAGCTTTTCTGTGGCATGGATCTTGCTGATTGAGGAACCTCTTTTTCATGGAATTAATCACAGGGAATGAGAGTCTCCCAACGTTCAGGAAAGATTTCTGTCCTGGGAGGAAATGCATTGCCTTTCTGTGGCCACTAAGGGACACCAGACCTTTCTGAGCCTTGGTGGTCTCATTGCAAAATAAGGAGGATGATTGCCACTCCTACCTCACAAGATCAAGAGAAATAAGACATGTGAGTGTGCTGTAGAAATTGAAAAGTACCGTTTGAAAAATCAAGATTTTTAAAATTTATTTTTATTGCCCGAACCAGGACGATGATCAACACATATAAGACATCATTGCTGAAAACAAACTAGGCTAAAACAAATAGTCTAGGATTGTCATTTTACAAAAAAGAAAACTAAGGTCCAAAGAACTTAAGTGACTTGCTTATAGTGTCCTCAGTTAGTAGTAGGTGTGAAGCTAAACCATGCAAGTCTCCAGCAAAGAGATTTGCATTATTTTTATTTGTGCTTTGGACACATTTTCCAGCCATTAACAGTGTGGTAAAGGCGCTTCAATACTTTGCAGCAACATTTTTCTTACACAGATATGTCAGGGAGTTAATCTGGGGTGGAGGCAGTGAACCAGCATGGCCAAATGCTACAGGGCTCTTCCTTGGTTACTGTTTGGTGATTTTAAAAATGGTTCTCTCACTAAGTAATAAGAACAGTTTCCCCAGGGAAAATGCAGTTTGCATAGCTAAACGGCTCTCCTAACTTTTTCCTGGGATACTGCCTTGTAAGCCAAACTTGAAAGAAACTCAAACAGCAAAAACCTACTTTATTAAAGAAATAATCAAGCAACAAAATTTCAGTAATATTCTAAGATGTCTCAAATATTAAACTAACACTATGTGAAGAGATTCATATCCAACATAAGTGAAGTAAACTTCTATAGTAAACTAGAGCAAACTCCCCATTTAAAAAAAAAAAACACCCTTTCTTCTTGTCAAAACCCCCAGATGTGCACCCAGTGATCGGTGTTTCCATTAAAAGTTCAAAAGATGGAATCCAGATGTTTCTCTCAGCTCTGTGCCCTTCGACCCCTGGTGCATTTACTTGCTCTTGGAGTTTTTGGTCACATGACTCTCTGAACTTTATGCTCTACCTAAATAGCTCTGAAATTTACTCTATGATAATGGAGCATAGAGTTGTTTGGGTTGGGGATCAATTTCATGTCTACGACGTGTTGCTGAAACTTTAAAGTTTTCTTTTTTCTTGTAGTTCTTTTTGAAAGAATGTCTGTGTTTAAGACATGTTATCACTATTCTATCTGGAATTTTAAGTGCTAAACATTTTAAGTGCCAAATGTTTGACCTACATTGGTAATAGAGGGCTGAAACGGATAAAGGTACTAATAGAATATAAATTATCTTGCTAAGTATGGCAAATAGAGCATTAATAGCCATCGCTGTGATGAGGTGGACAAAATGTTCTAAGAAACAAATTGCTTTAAAACATATTTCTTGGCTTTCACTAACCAATCAGAAAACCATCTACACTCACACAACGTTGCAACAAAAGTTGCTCTGAGAAAGATAAACAGCCCTCTATGCTGGACACAAATGTATTAGCTCTTAACCATAGGGTGGCAAGAAGATCTTTTGGGAATTTAAAACAAAAACGTGTGGAAAGATACACGTTTACAATGGCAAGGCTTCAATGTGGAAAGTCGGTTGTAACATGTAATGATATCTAAAGAATGTTCATATGAACTTTTTTTTCTCTAGCT
Organism: Balaenoptera musculus; assembly: GCF_009873245.2. Classification (NCBI taxonomy): domain Eukaryota; kingdom Metazoa; phylum Chordata; class Mammalia; order Artiodactyla; family Balaenopteridae; genus Balaenoptera; species Balaenoptera musculus. Next base: position 33,279,378 of record NC_045797.1, on the reverse strand, counting down.
CTGTGGGCAGTTCCCAAATTGATTAGGAGTAGTGTTTATAAATTTAAATTCCTGCTGTGGGAAATAATAGCAAAGCCACGTTCATTTTTAACATTTTCAAAGGTCTTTAAAAATGTCCTTTTTCACACCATAAATCTGAGGTAGTTGAATGCTGGGTTGCTTTCTCAAAGGAATGTTGAAAGTGGGGCTGCAGTCTGCTGTGGTCAAGCTTGGTGGGAAGAAAGTGTTGTTAATGGTGACCCAAAAGTATTCTTACAGTTTTGGGCCAATGTTGTTTTTGACAAAACCATAATGGTACAACCGAGAAAGATCAAGAGAAAAAAACAATTCTCTGAGGCTAAAGTGATTTTTCAGGAATTATACTTGGCAGGTTTTCATTCTTCACTTTAATATTTTTGTTTCTGGAAAGGTCTATTCTGAAAAAGGAGATTCTGGTTTATCTATACAAAGGAGATCCCACCAGAGAAAGCAAAAGAGAGTATAAACACCAGTCCTCCTCTGAGAACACAAAATTACCCATTAGATCTTCTAATAGCAATTATCTTGGATGGGCGGCAACTGGTTGCTTGGTTCCCCTGCCCACTGGGAGGCTGGTTAGTTCAGAGAATGGGAAAACTGACTTCTTGTTTCCAGAGCTAGGAAGATGACTTTGTCACTTGTAAATGTGAATTGTTTCTCTGTGTTTCCTATCATTCCAGTGTTAGGTGAACAGAAATTAACAAAATTAAAAGTGTTTAGCCATAATTTTTACAGCCAAGTCACATTTTTCCTTTCTGTGTAATAATTAGCTAAGATATTCCTAGCAGATTTATTCAGACTTTATTTCATATGGCTCTGTGGCTTAAATTTATTTCAGTAGGATTTAATAATAAAAATGGGGAGTAATATAACAAAATTGACAATTGGAAAATAAATCGATTTCAGAAAACATTTATATAGCTAGTGTTCTACTAACTAGGTAATAAAATGAGACAGTTATTTGGGTAGTTTGGGTAAAAGTAAGATTCTACTTGTTGGAGAATGGGAATCAAAATGGTATGCATAATTGACTGCCTATTATATTCATTTTATAATTTAACAAATATTTATTAAATATCAAAGGATAAAGCCTGATTCTTCATCTTACAAAGCATATGATGGAGTTAGGGTGACTAGGTACATATGTAAGATATCACCGCTAAGTGCTCATTATTACCTGAATCAGGCAGATTCCTAACTGGTACTGGTAGAATCACTAAACTGCTGTCATTCAGTTTATTTCGATTTTGGCAACGCTTGAATGGAATTATATCATTGCCACTTCAGAAAGATGGAAATTATTTGAAAATGACTCAAATATTTAAGGTAGACTTATCCATAAATTTACTAATAATTAGACATTTATAACTTCACGTACGTTTCTTAGTATAGGAATTCTTTTGAAACCAAGTTTGCTCCCTGAAGGACTTGCACATTTTCTCAGAGCCATTTGTGGCTTGATCAGTGCTTTGGTTCTTCTTCTTATGTCTTCTTTCCCCTCCTCTGTCGTACCCTAACTTAGCTTCTTAGACGCTAACATCCTTATTGGGAACTACATCTTTGTTAATGGCACTGCTGTTGGTAGAATAACTGGCTTGTTGAAGTGAAATGGCAGTTTCCATTCAATTTTATTTCACTTTCTCTGCCCTGGATAAAAATTCCGGCCTTTAACGATTCTGGTCGCTCTCTGATAACAAAGACTTCTTGGGTCACTTCAAGTCATTAAGTCACAGAGTCAAGTCATAAGGTAATTCCAAGACACCATTCCATCCAAACACCAGAGCTTGATTCAGCTTAAAATTGCTTCTCAACTCTACCTTGTACCTGCTTAAGGCTGAAAGCCTGCAGTGGGAAAGGGGACATGGGGACAGTTTGTCCCTCTGCCTTCTGCTTTGTCACAGCCTACCTCCTTCCCTGTACTCTCCAGCTATAGTTTTTTTCTCCATCTCCAAGAGCTGAAGGTGGGGGGTGACAGAGAATGAAGAGAGGTAAGGGGAAAGGACAGATGTCATTTAGCTGAGAAGTATCATGCCCTCTGGACCTGGAAAATGGTTAAACTGATTCCTTCCCTTTGGGGGAATTTCTTGTCATGATGCTGGTCCTCTCCCCACCTCCACCTCCATATCCCTTACGTCAGCAGTCCCCAGCCTTTTTGGCACCAGGGACCGGTTTTGTGGAAGACAATTTTTCCATGGACCGTGGTGAGGGGGATGGTTTCACGATGATTCAAGCACATTACATTTATTGTGCACTTTATTTCTATTATTATTACATTGTAATATATAAGGAAATAATTATACAACTCACCATGCAGAATCAGTGGGAGCCCTGAGCTTGTTTTCCTGCAACTAGATGGTCCCATCTGGGGGTGATGGGAGACAGTGACACCTGAAGTGTGTTGCTTATGTCCAGTCTACTCCATAAGATGCAGCTTCATTGTCACTTGCCACTCACTGAGAGGGTTTTGATATGAGTCTGCCAGCAATTGATTATTATGGTCTCTGTGCAGTCAAACCTCTCTGCTAATGATCATCTGTATTTGCAACCACTCCCCAGTGCTAGTATCACTGCCTCAGCTCCACTTCAGATCATCAGGCATTAGATTCTCATAAGGAGAACGCAACCTAGGTTCCTCGCTTGTGCAGTTCAGAGTAAGGTTCACGTTCCTATGAGAATCCAAAGCCTCCGCTGATCTGACAGGAGGCGGAGCTCAGGTGGGAATGCGAGTGATGGGGAGCGGCTGTAAATACAGATGAAGCTTCACTCACCCTCCTGCTGCTCACCTCCTGCTGTGCGGCCCGGTTCCTAACAGGCCACAAACTGGCACCGGTCTGTGGCCCAGGGGTTGGGGACCCCTGCCTTATGTGATCCATAAGAAACACTCTCATGTCTCGTCCTGCCAACTCAGGGAGTGCTGGCCACTGTCTTCTCTTTCACCACCAAAGCAGGCAGCCAGCCTTCCCTGGTCCTCCAGATTCCTGGGGCTGGAGTCAGTTCACTGCCACAAGAATCAGGCACTGGTCAGGGGACACAGGCCAAGCTTTAAGGAGTTTCCTAACCTCCCCTCCCCACATTTGGTTTGTGTGAGGAGCACCCCATTCCCCCCTGCATGGAGAAGGAAGAAGAAATGACAACACAGGAAACTCTACCTCAAAAAAAAAAAAAGAAAAAGAATTCTCCCCAGCTTTTCCCCCCAAATTCTCTTTCATAGAATCCCTTTTATCTCTTGGATCTGACCAAGGGGTCAGAGTCCTGGAACAGTTCCTGCACAGGACATAGGGTCTATCTCCCACTTGTCTATCTAATATTATGTATTGAGCTCATCTAATACGTGTCTCAGTGAAGAATGAGACAGGGAGAGTCCCAGTCTAGCTTCATTTTCAGTAACGTTGGGTGATGGGAAATTAGTGATTTAACTTAGCTGATATAGAGGAGAGATTGTTCTTCTTGAATAAAGTCTATCTGCTATTAATGTTGTTCTGTGTTTTTTAAAAAATCTTATTGGAGTATAGTGGACTTACAATGTTGTGTTAGTTGCAGGTGTATAAAAATGGAATCATTTATACATATAGATATGCATTCTTTTTCAGATTCTTTTCCCATATAGGTTATTACAGAATATTGAGTGGAGTTCCCTGTGCCATACAGTATGTCCTTGGATTGGTTATCTATTTTATATATAGTAGTGTGTATATGTTAATCCCAATCTACTAATTTATCACTTCCCCCATGTTTCCCCTTAATGCTGTCCTTTATACATAGTGCCCTTTGAAAGTCGTATCTCACCAAACATTTAATTCATTCCTCTATCTCAGGTAGGAAGAGGCAATTTATTGAACTTTCGGAACAATGGAGCTTGAGGGGTATAACTTCTAAGCATGGTCCTTAAGCTCACTCCTGCTTTAGGAAATCCAAAGTGTCTCTCTCCAATACATTCTATGGCCTACCTCAGAAAGCCCCTTAGATTCGGCACATTAATTGCCAATGAATTGGAACACACTTGGAAGAGAGAAAAAAATGAAGTCTGGGCTGAAGTGATCATGGAAGGTTTTGCTCAGATGGGGCCATATTTTTTTTTATAAATTTATTTATTTATTTTTTGGCTGCATTGGGTCTTCGTTGCTGCGTGCAGGCTTTCTCTAGTTCTACTCTTCGTTGTGTTGCATGGGCTTCTCACTGAGGTGGCTTCTCTTGCTGTGAAGCACGGGCTCTAGGAGCACGGGCTTCAGTAGTTGTGGCATGCAGGCTCAGTAGTTGTGGCTCACCGGCTCTAGAGCGCAGGCTCTGTAGTTGTGGCACACAGGCTTAGTTGCTCCGCGGTATGTGGGATTTTCCAGGACCAGGGATTGAACCCGTGTCCCTTGCATTGGCAGGCGGATTCTTAACCACTGTACCACCAGGGAAGTCCTGGGGTCATATTTTTTGAATCCTGCTTATAGCTCTAGGGAATGAGTCTCAACCAACTAACGAGTCTCCTAGAAGGTCTAAGCTAGTGCTTGACCATGAAACCAAGACATTAATGACTGACTCTAGAATCAATGAGAGTTTAAGGGCCCAGATAACCCCAATGCTTAAATTCTTATGTGGGAAAAAATTATGGTTTGGATATCAAATTTTATACTGTCCTTGGTGCCTAAAACACAGGGCCAAAAAGATTGATGAAGGCAATTCACAGATGTTTGTTCAGTGAGTTTGGGTGATCACAAAAGGTCAAATCACTCGTTGATTTCATAAATTTATAAACTATTTTAACATCTCACAATTACTTTGGTTAAGATTAGCAGTGGACATACCAGGACTTGCTGCCTTTCCTACATGAAGCAGTGTAAATTAATTGGTCCCATCTTGCACTGTTGTTGTCGAATCTGGATACGTTCTGTGAAACGCAAACTAATGGATCAAAACCTCTGGAGAATGACCTCTGTTTTCCCCCCAGTATGTGTGACTTTTTTCTGGAAATCCATATCTCCTGTCTCTTTAAATGTCTGTGGGTCATTGTGAGAAGACACGTCCCATCATTTTACCTAGGCCCATCTTATTCCTAATTTGCAGTCCTATAAACCATCTGAGTATTCCATACCCATGAAGTGATATATTTAGTAGGCCATCCAAGGTTCTGCCCAGTTCTGTGTGCTCTGACTCTGGTTTTTCTATCTCTGCTTCCAGTTTCATTTGAAGTAGGGCAAGATTTGTGCTGTGTAGTAGGCTTACCATTCCTTACCATGGTCGGTCCATGCAAACACTACATCTTAGGAGGAGAAGCTAAGACAGGAAGCACAGCTCAGCCATATGTAATTTGACTTAATATTAATTATTAATATTAGATTAATATTTTTATTGTGGTAAATATACAAAACATACTGTTTATTATTTTACCCATTCATAAGTGTACAATTCAGTGGCATTCAATACATTCACGGTGATGTAGAACCAGCACCACCGTCAAGACCCCAAATGTTTTCATCATCCCCAACAATAACTCTGTTCCATTAAACAATAACGTCTCCTTCCCTCAAATAAGATTAATATTAATAACAGTGAAAGATACCCAGATGGTGGAGGAAATGATTGAGTCACAGTCTTGCTTGGGAATTTCCATGATAGACAATTGGATGGGGAAGAAACAACAGACTAAAAGCCCAAAATGATTTCTCCTTCAATAACTAGAGGGCCGGAGGGGTGCTTGTGCCTTTAGCTGATGGAAGCAATTTTCAATCTTGTTATGTTTCACTTAGTTTTTTGTTTTTTTCCTTTGTGTTTAGGCAAATTCAGTATGAGTAAGGCTGGAGGGAACCGCACTATGGCCCTGACATGGAGGGGGAGGTGGCTTTTCTCCACTAAGTAACTTAGGTCTTGTTTTCAAGAAAACCTGAGTAGTATTCCATTGTATATCTATCTGTACCCCATCTTCTTTATCCATTCCTCTGTCGATGGACATTTAGGTTGCTTCCACGTCTTGGCTGTTGTGAATAGTGCTGCAAATAATGCCATTTGCAGCAACATGGATGGACCTAGAGATTATCGTATTAAGTCAAGTAAGCCAGACAGAGAAAGATAAATATCACTATAATAAGTGATATCACTTATATGTGGAATCTAAAATAAATGATACAAATGAACTTATACACAAAACAGAAACAGACCCACAGACATAGAAAACGAACAACGAACTTATGGTTACCAAAGGGGAAAGGTGAGGGGGAGGGATAAATTAGGAGTTTGGGATTAACATATACATACTACTATATATAAAATAGATAACCAACAGGGATCTACTGTATAGCACAGGGAACTATACTCAATATCTTGTAATCATCTATAAGGGAAAAGAGTCTGAAAAAGAATATATATATATCTATGGATAACAGAATCACTTTGCCGTACAGCTGAAACTAACACAACATTGTAAGTCAACTATACTTCAATACAAAAAAAAAAAAAAAAAAAAAAAGAAGAGCTACAAAATACGATACTTGGACAGATAGGCTACAGCAAAGATCCTGGCTCAGAACAGTGAGTCAGAGGCAGGATGACAAGTCAGTAGAGTCCAGGGCCGACCTCCGCCCCTCTCTCTGTCTCTCAGGAAAGACCCTCCCACTAGCACTGCTGTGCAAAAGGACAATTCATTTTGACAGACTGAGGAGCTCCAGGGGGACAGCAAAAGGAAATCAGCTCCATGTCCCACAGTAAATCGTCTCTAGCTGAATGATGTCTGGTTCCTTTCTGGAAAGAATGTTCTTCGCTGAGTTGCAGTTTGCCAGGGGTCAAATATGACAGAAATGAAGTGTTGCTAATAGTGATTGAAAAGGATTCCTACTGTTTGTGGCCAGTGCTGGGGAGTAGAAAGGCCAAATTTGTGAGCCAGAGAACAGCAGGAGCCAGTAAACTTTCCCCAAGACTTACTAAACTTTGAGTCACCTCTGCTCCCCCAGCCATTCTGTCAGCCCTGTTTGGGGGAAACTGATATTATAATTACTAATCTCAGCAAGGGCCTAACGTGCAAGCTGAAGCTTTTTGGGCCTTTGGTGCAATTAGGGCGGGAGGGCAAGGCCGGCAGACACCGGCAGGCTCCATCCCAAATCGCCCTGCTTGGGTTTCATCCACACCCTTGCATCCTCTGTAGACAGGTAACTGAGCAGTGCCCGGCTCCGGGCCTCCAGTGAGGGGAAATTATTCCTGCCCAAACTGGCTGGGAGCTATTAAAGGTTTAAATGTCACCTCAAAAGAACTCTTGACTAACCTTTAAGTGGTGGCGTCTTGAGGGCTGTTTCAGGAAGGATTTGCCCCCCTTCCCGGGGAGTCTGGAGAGCTGAGAACATTTGTATGAGTTTCTCCACCCCTCCCTTTCTTTTGCTCCTTTCAGGGAATTATCATCACTGTACTTTCAAAGGGGGAATTTGTGGGACAGCCTGGCACCTGCCGGACTGAGCTTCCCAGGGAAGGCTGTCTTGGCTGAGTGTATAATTTCATTTAATCCTAAATAGCCCCCTTTACCTATTTTCGACAAATTCCCTTTAATCCTAACCACCACTTAGGAGAATATTTACTATCAAAAGGAGACAAATCGCTGTTTAAATGTGGATTTACTCAAGTCTGAAACTATGATGATAGTGACATACGGTAAAATGATAATATGTAAATAAAAACTGTAGACAGATTTATCCCCCAAGAAAGCTGGGCAGAGAGTGGATTAAAGTCATATGTGATCTCATTTGAATGGCCTCAGTTCAGACCCAGAGTTCAGTTAGGACCAGCCACGCCATTCATTCTGCTTAGTTCATTTGCCTCTAGTTCTCAATGACCCTGTTACCAGCCATACTCCTCTGATAAGTAGGCCTCGATGTTTACGGCACTTTGGAGCAGAATAAATGCAAACCGCACATTACTTATGGGCGTGCGCTCTTAGCTGAAGGGGCATTTGTCAGGAGTGTGAATACAGGTAGAATAAGTAGATGTGCGTTAGTTCAGACAGCCTGGCTTCCAGAAGCTAACTAGAAAAAAAGAGCTAAATAAAATACCACCCCAAAGACAACAGCTTTCAATTATTTGCCCATGAGCCTGAATTCCTCCCAATGAGTTGAAAGGAAATCTATACCAGATGGCATTTTTTTTAATCAGTCAAGTACACCAGTCATCCCAGACTCTTAGTGGTGGGCAGCAATGCCAAAGGAGAGCTGGCTGTCCATTTCCTCCCTCAGCTCACTGGTCATCGGAAGCAACATTGCTTTCTAGGGGTGGGTTTCTTAATTGCACTGAAATGTAATTACAATAGTTTGAAATGGAGGTCCTTTATTTGTTTTTTTTCCAAGGAAGCAGAATCAAGCAGATTGTGCCTTGTGTTCTTTGGCAACAGTGGTCTAATGGGCTTAAGCCAGAACTGGAAAAATGATGAACACACAGCATATCACCTATACGTATGGTGATAATCTTTTCAACTGAGACTATCTCAGAACATAGTCTGAGAACATAGTCATGGAACTCCCAAATATATGGGATACAGGGCATTAAAATCATTGTATTGAAATGCAGCATTTGGATAAATTGTTTTGAGCCCACTAATATATTACAGTGAAGAGCTGGCCCATGTTAATCATATTTTCCCTTAAATGATCTCATCCCAAGACACCAAGTCTGAGAATGAAGACAAATACCTTCTTTTTAAAAAGCTAAGGATAGATTTGACATGTCTACCTTGGAAAGTACAATACCTGATGCATTTTTTTTTTTTTGAGTAAATTGTTGGCTGTACAAAACCCAGGTTTGAATCCAGCATACTCTTTATTTATAACTGATTACTATGAGGTTAAGAGAAAGGCATCATGCATAATACTTCTTTCTGCACAGGAAAATATATTCAGGAAGAAGAGCCAAATAGCCAGTGAATTTGTTCAACTAATTGCTCTTGGATATTTTCTTACCATATAGTGTAACTTTATTAAAGGATAAAGTATTTTACTATGATGGTGACTTTTCTTGGTAAAGTTGATCCTATTTTAAGTTTATAAAGATCTGGGGACTCTTTTTGGTAATAAAGGGCAGAAAATTGTTTCCCAAAGATCAATCATTGATTTCGAGAAGAGGCAGGGAAAGAGGGATGAGGGGGAAGAGGGCAATAATAAAATGTGATTGATTATGAATGATAGATTACTTTTGCTAGAAAACTCCTCCTCAACATGTCATTTTAAGACAACATGTCCCAAATCACTTTGGTTAGAACAAATCTTTAGGTGATTCAAATGCACAGCTGTTTGTTTGTCTTACAAAAATAGAACAAAATACCAATTCAACCCAAGAAGAAACTTGATGGACAGACAAGGCCAAATGTCCGTAGGTCATTAAAGATACTTGTGTTTAACAAAATATAGGTATCCAGAGGTTGATGGCTGAGGTAACCAGAGGCCTCCAGATGGTTACAATAAGACAACTTATCAACCCCAACTCAGGGCCTGAGTGTCTTAAAATAGCGCTTTGGAGTCCTAATCTTATGTGGTAGCCTCTACAAGGCATAAACATCTTACTTTATTACTGGATGGCCTTTTTTCAATTGTGGTTTCAGTTGCTTTGTGATCATTTCATTCACTGTGAGCTTGAGACTGTATGCATCAGATAACCAAGGAGAGAGTCTTAGAAGGGTTTGTATGTATTTGCCGCTAATATCTGCATAACCAACCATACATGCCTCAACAAACTTCAGACTGGTTGGTACTTGAATAAGATGAATCTTGCATTAAAACTGATTAAGAAAAAGTTTTAAACCCCACACCGTCTGTGTTAGTGACAGAGTAGGACCCATCTTCATTTTAGGCTGAGTGTATTATCAATTTCAGTCAGGATATTTTGCATGCATTTTATGGACTCTGGGATCAGGGAACAGAATGGTATTAATGGCACCATTAAGGTAAAATGAGCATATTGAAGTTCAAGCTTCACCCCTAATAAAGTAGCTGAGAGGATTCCTTCCCTTGGTTGGCACTGAGAATCAACAGCAAGTGATGGTCTTAAGTTAACAAGCTAATATTTCATCCATGGATACCAGAGCATTAATGGCTAAATATGCCAGTTGTGGGAAGAAGCACATGTGCAGTTATTTGCCCGACACAACTTCTGCTGTCATGGCCTATTAAAACCAGTTTACATGTGCATGTCGAATTTGATGAATATGTATGTGACCCTTTTCAGAGCCATCAGTCATTGGGCTACGGCCCCTATGGCAGGAAAAACAGCACCTCTCATTAAACACAGCATGAGTTACAGGCATGTTATGTTAATATTTCTTCAGAACTTTAGGGGGTTTTCTTCTTGTTCTAATAAATCCTGTGAAGAAAATAATTTAAAAGTATAATTGATTTTTTAAAAAAAACAAAAAAAAGAAAACCTTTTTCTCATTTTCCCCTTAACTATTTTATTTGGTGTGGGAGTTTTGGAAGGCTCTTTCCTCAGGAAGTTGTAGGACAAGCTTATGAATCGTGCTTTGTATCACTCACTTGGGACTCCCGAGGCAAGCCCCCTCCTCAGCTGGAAGTTCAGCAAGGCTAAATGAGAGACCTCCCTGCGTGGAACTCGAAAACTCCTGAAGGACAGGGCTGTCTCTGAACTTTTGGAATATAATGAATCATCTGTTAACTCACAATTCTTACCAATGGGTCTGACACATTGTCAGTGTTCAACCAATGATTGTTATTATTATTACTATTATATTTAAGTCATGAAGTTTAAACAATCTTTGTACTAAGGAGTATAAGAGCCTTTTAAAACAATTTTATTGAAGTATAGTTGATTCACAATGTTGTGCTAATTTCCACTATACAGCAAAGTGATTCAGCTATACATATATATATACATTCTTTTTCATATTCTTTTCCATTACTGTTTATCACAGGATATTGAATATAGCTCCTTCTGCTATACAATAGGAGCCTATTGTTTGTCCATCCTGTATATAATAGCTTGCATCTGCTAATAAGAGCCTTTCTGATGATTCTTTTCAAAATATGTAGAGTGAAAAATCATGAGAGTTCATATTAAGTAAATGCATACAAGCTATTAAAGCAGTAATTCCATAGGCTATGTTGAAATACCTAGAAAGCTAAACATAGATCCAATCTGCTCACACAGCCTCCTGACTCCCACTTGTGATAAGGCCTCCAATACTGCCCTTTCCCACCCTACCTCGTTCTCCTGGCCCTTCCATGGTGTCTGGCCAACTAGGTTATAAGGTGTCTGAGAGCAGGGATTATGGTCAATACTCTTCGGCAGCATCTAGCCTAGTGTCTCACATACAGACTTTAATAGGCTTCCTAAATTTATACCCTGATAACTGACCCAGTACTGTCCAGACGGTACTGAGGGCAGAGTGCCCTGAAGGCATGTACAGGGGATTTCGATGAGGGAAAGAACATCAATTCACAGAGAAGCCAGCCCACTGTAAGGTGGTAGAAGGTTCCACAAGGACTACTTTGTGAGCCACTAGATCACAGGAGCACTGAATTAGGAGTCTGGAGTTTGGGTTCTAATCTTGACTCTTCTTTTGCCTGTCTGGGACACTATGGAACGCAGTCATTTTGGACCTAAGTTTTCTCATTGGCAATTAATTGCCAAGGTCCTTAAGATCTAGAGTTCCCTCCACAGAGAATTTCACTCCACTTTCAAAGACTTGGTCTGGGTCTCAGCTACTGTTGAATACCTGAGGATCAGAAAAGATGATTACTTCCTTAACCTTCGATGATAGGTCAGCTCTATCTGTGAAGCTCTATCTGTGATAGCTCTATCTGTGCAATTCCTCAAAAAAGATTACAGAGCTACTCACATTTCTTTCCCCCTCTTCAGACCTGCCATCAAAGACCTTAGCATCTAGAGCTGAGTTCCTCAGTGTGCTGTCTCGTAGTCATGTCAAACCTTCAGACACTCCTCGGGATCCCTTTTGAAAATTTTTATCGTGATCACAGGTCTTCAGGTTGACACGTACAGGCTGGAAAACAAACTGTACAGGAAGTGGGAAAGTGCATTTGCCAAAATAATAGTAGCCAACTTTCATTGAGGAGTTACCATTGGCCAGGCCCTGTTCTAAGTGCTTTACATTTTTGTATTTTATTAACTTACTCAATCTGCCCAACTATGTTATGAGGTCAGTGCTGTTATTATGCTTCCTTGACAAAGAGAGAGAACTGAGGTGCAAAGAGGATTTTAAAAAATTTCCCTCAGTCCTACAGAGCTGGTAAAGGAAGAAGGCTGGATTCAAATTCAGTCAGGCAGTCTGGCTCCCGAACTTGGTTTTTTTGCCATTATGTCTCAGCCTGTGTCAAACTTTCCCTCCCAGGTGGACACCCCCTCAGGATAATAGATTTGGAGGCAGATGGAACAACGTCCTCTAAAATAGAAAGCCACAGACTCAAATGAAAACATATAAAACAGACTTCGTTTCTCATCCAGCTCCAGCTCTGCTGTGGATGCCAGGTTTTATTAGCATGGTGGGCCACGGAGATGAGTGGCTAAAAATGTTAGGAATTCTCTGCCTCTGTACAAGAGGCCAGTCTCATTGGGACTTGCCGCTCCAGCCTGAGGTAGGATCCTGAAGATGCCATTGGGAGCACTTAGGTGGATGGCTCTGTCCCAGGATCTACGCCATCACTCTTCCACCACTTGAGAGGCCCCCAGCTGGCTAAACAGCCGGCTCCATAGCTGGGGCCATCTCCACTTCTCTGTATAAATCTAGGACTAGGGCTGCCAGCAGACAGTGTTGGATAAAGTCTATTCTGTTCCCTGCCAACCAAATGGCCCCACAGCATAAGGTTCCAGGTTTTCTCAATCTCATAAAACATGGCTGAATGAGGCAGTGGTGCCATGAAATTTGCATCTATCTTGTGCACCTGACACTTCCCGTCAGGATGATGGAGTGCTTCCCTCGTGTCGGGAGCACTCTGGGCTCTTGGGGAGAATAGGGAAGCAGGGTGAAGGTTGGTGGTGGGGCAAGCTAATCAAAGCCAGGAAGAAGAGTAAATCTGTAGGCATGAAGGATGGGAAACATGGTATGGGAGGAATGGAGAGCTGGGGGCTGGGGGAGAACAGTGACTTAAGATAAAAGAGCATTCCAGGGCCCCTTGTGCATTCAGGCCATCAGTCATCTCTGCTTTTCTGGGGCAGCATTTCTGTTGACCTCCAGGCCCTGGCATGCAGCGTCCTTCTAACTGCCCCAGGGAAGCTGATCCCTCCCCTCATAGCCCACCATTGTGTGCATGCTTCGAGCAAGCCTGCAAGAAAATTAACCTATATGGTCTACAGGTTGGAATGAAATAGTTTCATTGCATTTTGTGTTAAGGCTCTTTGAAAGGGGCAGGAGGTGGGGAAGATGTTAGAGTTTCTGCTGGGGGTGAGAAAAAAAGAAGACAACTAGTTGCACTCAAGGAAAAGTTCCCTTATCTGCCTCTTTGTTCATCTTGCTTAAAAGTCCTCAACTTCATTCCAGAAAAAAATTTATAAAAGCTTAGTAACTAAAGAGTTTGGATTCTAGAGCAGAGGGTTGAGGTTCAAATCCCAGATCAACCATTTACTGGTGTCCAAGGTTCTGTCTTTCTTTGCCTCTGTTTCTTCATTTATAAAACAGGGATAATTAGAGGAAGTATTTCATATTGTTGTTTGTGGTTAAATGAGATGATATGTAGTACATATTTGGTTCAGTGCCAAGTGGACAGTAAGCGCTCCACAGATGTTGGTTAATAACCTGACCTCAAGGCTTTGGAGGGATACTGACTGTTTTCAGAAGACAGACAGAAACCATGAATCTCAAGGCTCTCAGGCATTCAGTTGTAACTGTGCCATGAAAATCAGTGCCTGTAGTATCTACTTTTCAATGTCTAAGTAAGATTCTTTCTTTCTCTGAATAACTATGGGTTGGTAGAATGCCATCTTTTGAATTTTATGTACTTTTTCTATAGCTCTCTTGTTGATTCATATCTGTTAGTCACAGTTTTCCCAATTAGATCTGAACTTTTGAGGATCAAATTCCGTGACTGTCCTCATCTTTTGACTCTTTCTCAGAGATTAAATGTGAAGTGGGTGTTTATGATATTCCTCTTGACTAAAAGTTCTGGCCTATATTCTCCTCATATGGCTTTATGGATGGTGGGCTTAAAGTTTACTATGTACTTGGTAATCTAGGGCCAGGCCATATTCCTGCAGTCAGTGAAAGTCTTATAACTATTCTTTGACTATCACCACCCTGATCCAATCCACCATTCCAAATGCTCCTGCATTGGGTTGTCTCTTCCACCTCTGGAATTTGAGAACTTCTCCTTGGATATTTTCGAATACATCACATCAAAGAGAGCATGACCAAATGGGAGTATTATCCATCACAGCTGACAAGCAGAAGTGGGGAGAGGGTAATATGCAGAAACCCTAAAGGCATTACTGGCAAAGCTCTTGTCTTCCCAGATTTTATTAGCAGAAGTAGAGAAAAGTACCTCCTTTTGGTGAGAAAGCCAAATTAAAATATTGAAAATGGGTTTTGAAAGTGAATCATTTTACTGAAGCCTTAATTCATTTACTCACTTTTCTGCCAAACATTTGTTGTCTTCCTATTTGTGTTACACATGGTTCTGTTTAATTTTTAAGCTTCTTATATCTTCCAGGAATATATATATACATATGTGTGTGTGTGTATATATATATATATATATATATATGTATAAAGTTATATTTTACAGCCTTTGAGCTGGTTCGGTGAATACCAATAAATAAACAAACAAGTAAGTAAATAAATAAATTAAATAAAGCTCTCTTTGTTGGATAGCCATGCTCAGCTCCTAAGTTCCAAATTTTGTGTGTGATATAAAGCCAGAAGTGGCAGGCAAATCTGTTCTGAAGTATTAGTGCTAACAACTACTTTGCCTATTTCCTCATTGTTTAGAAAAGTCTTCTCTTTTCTTTGGGAAGAATACAAAGTGAATCTGACATTACTCAGAAAAAGAATAAACCAAATTTGTCATGAAGACTACAGGGTTGAAAGACACAAATCAGCCATTTCTTTGAAAGTCAGGAAGTATCTAGTTTATACCATTAGCTGATGCAGAAATAAAAGATAATTGGTGACGAAATATACAGCTGAGGAAAGTCCTCATGTTTCAGTCTTCAAAGTTATTTCCAAAGCAGTCCCTGATCCATAAATATAATTTTGAAGTTATATTATATCTATCAGCAAAAACTAAAGGAACATTAATTCAAAGATATTTTCATTCTAGAAATATATGTGTAGGTTTTGTATGTGTAGAAGCATACATGTATATATGTATACACATTTGTATATTCATATGTACATAAATTAGATATAAACATTAATGCTAAAGTTAAATAATATTGAAATAGCATAGAACATTATTGTTTCAATGTCATCCATTTATAATTTTTAAACCTTTCTGATTTCAAATCCAGAGCATAAATTATAATTATATTAGAGGATAAATTTTATACCAGCATTAACAAACTATAATTTAAGATAGGGCTTTGTGGGCAAAGCTGGAAGAGTTAGAAGTTATTCAATCCTTTCTTGAGAATATACACTTATTGCCGTTCTCATGAATTAGACTGATTTCAAACAGAAACCTGTTAGAAGATATAATGAAAGAAAATGTCCCATTTATAAGAGTAATGAATACGGTAAAATACCAAGGGATAAACATAACAATAAATGAGACAGTCCTATGTGAAGACACATTTTAAGTCTTATTAACAGCTTAAATAGAAGACTTGAACAAACAAAAAGGCACAGCATATTCTTGAGTAGAAAGATTCGATGTCATAAAGATATAAATTTTCTCTAAGTTAATTTCTAAATTTAATTTGATCCCAGTAACAAAGAAAGAAAGTTTTCTTTTAACCTAACAAGCTGACTCTAAAGTTCATGTGAAAAAAAGAACAAGAATAACAATGAAAATTGTGAAAAAGAAGAGCCATGAGGGCAGACTAGTCCTATCAATAAATGTTAAAACAGATTCAAAAAAGTAAACAGACTCAAAAACCAAAATAGTGTGATGGTGGGGTATGATTAGATAGACAAAACAAGGAGCCAAATAGAAAGTTCAGTAAAAATTCCAAACATATATAGAACTTAATATATTATTCAAGATGGCATCTTAAATAGTGAGGAAAAGAAAAACTGTACAATAAATGATGTTAGAGCAATCGAAGAGTCAAATGAGAAAAGTAACTTGGACCTATACCTCACACTTTACATCAAGATGAATTCAAAATTGATTGAAGATTTAAATGATAATAATGAAGCCATAAAATTTCTAGGAAGAAACATAACGAAATTTCTTTATAATCTTAAATTATGGGAGGCATTTCTAGCTATGACTCACAATCTAAAACCATAAAAGATATTGATAGTTTTGGTTATGTAATATACAAAAAATGTATTTAGGGCAAAAAAAAAAAAAAAGAATAGACTACCTAGAAACAAATTTAACCAAGGAAGTGAAAAACTTGTACACTAAAAACCAGGAATCATTGATGAAAAAATGAAAGAAGACCTAAACAAATGGGAAGACAGCTTGTATTTATGGATTGAAAAACTTAATATTTTTGAGATGGCAATATTCCTCAAAATAGTCTACTGATTCAGTACAATCCCTACCAAAATTCCAATGGCTTTTTTTGCAGAAATGGAAAAGATGATCCTTAAATTGATATGGAATTACAATAGGCCCTGAATAGCCAAAACAATATTGAAAAAGAAGATCAAAGTTGGAGGACTCATACTTCTGAATTTCAAAACTTCCTGCAAAGCTACAGTAATCAACACAGTGTGGTACTGGCATAAGGATACCGATATAGACCAGTGAACGAGAATTGAGAGTCCAGAAATTAATCCAAGCTTCTGTGGCCAATAGATTTTTGACAAGAGTTGATCTTTCAGCAGGGAAAGAGTAGTCTCTTCAGCAAGTGGTGCTGGATCAACTGGGTATCTATATACAAATGAATGAAGTTGGATCTCTACCACGTCATATGTGAAATGGATTGATGACCAAAATATAAGAACTAAAACTATTAAACTCCTGGAAGAAAACATAGGGGAAAATCTTTGGTGCTTCAAGTTTTGGTCTTCTAAGGATACCATTAAGAAAGTGAAAAGACAACCTATAGAATGGGAGAAAATATTTGTAAATCATATACAATAAGGGTTTAGTGTCCAGAACACATTAAAAAAAAAAATCCCACAACTCAACAACACAAATAAAAGAATCCCAAGTAAAAAGTGGGCAAAGACTTTAGTAGGCAATTTTCCAATTAAAAATATACTAATAATGGGAGTTCCCTGGCGGTCCAGTGGTTAGGACTCAACGCTTTCACTGCCATGGTCGGGGTTCAATCCTTAGTTGGGGAACTAAGATCCTGCAAGCCAAGCAGCACAGCCGATACATACTCATATATATATATATATATATATATATATATATATATATATATATATATATATATATATACACACACACTAATAATCAACAATCACATGAAAATGTGCTCAACATTATTGGTCATTAGGGAAATGCAAATCAAAACCACAATGAGATATCACTCCATACCCACTAAGATGGCTATAGAAATCAAAAAAACAAAACAAAACAAAACCAAAACAAACAAAAGAATAAAATAACAAGTGTTGGTGAGGATGTGGAGAAATTGAAACCCTCATACATTTCTGGTGAGAATGTAAAGTGGTGCAGCCACAGTGGGAAATAGCTTGGCAGTTTCTCAAAAATTTAAACATGCAATTACCATATGATCCAACCCAAATGTCATCAAGGAATACTGGATAACAAAATGTGGTTTATACATATGATAGAATATTACTCAGCTGTTAAAAGGAATGAAATACAGATACATGCTACAGCATGGATGAATCCCCAAAATATTATGATAATTGAAAGAATCCAGACACCAAAGTCCCATTTTGTAGGATTCCATTTATATGAAATACCCAGAATAGGTAAATCCATAGAGGCGGAAAGCAGATTGGTGGTTGCCAGAGGCTGGGAGGACAGGGGAATGGTCAACGACTGCATAATGAGGATGAGATTGTGGCAGGTGGTTGATAAAAATGTACTGGAACTAAATAGAGGTGCACAACACGGTGAATTTATTAAATGGCACTAAATTGTACACTTTAAAATGGTTAATTTTATGGTTACATGAATTTCACCTCAACAAAAAAACTTTGACAAAGGAAATTAGCATAAATTATGGACCTCAGTTAACAATATTGTATCAATATCGGTTTGTTAATTGTGACAAATGTGGCATAAGATGTTAGTAATCAGGGAAACTGGGTGTGAGGTGTATGGGAATTCTATCTTTGTGATTTTCTGTAAATCTAAAACGATTCTAAATTAAAAGGTTAATTTTTTAGATGAAAAGAGAAAAAACAAAGTTAAAAGACAAGTGACAAACTCAGAAAAGATATATGCAACTCATTTGATCAACAAAGGATTATTTTTTCTACTTTTAAGGGCTCCTAAAAATTAAGAGAATGTTCACGTATCCACTAGGAAGAGGGGAAAAGAAAGTTGACCAAAAGTTAAACACAATTGTCTCTTAAATATATAAAGAAATGTTAGCTTCTCTCATGAAAAGAAAGATGCACATTAAAAACTACCCTGTAGTAACAACATTTTTAATCACTAGAATGAAAAAAATATAAAAGTTTGACAATACACTCTTTGGTAAGGCTGTGTGGAAACAGGCACTTATGATGCTATGTATATAAACTGGTATAACTCTATGCAGGATAATTTATTGATATATCAAAATTACAAATGAATATCCCCACTGACCCAGAAATTTCACAATGGTAATCTATGTTACAAATATACTTATACATGTAAGAAATGACCTATGCCAAGTTTACCCATTTCAGTGATTTTTTTTAATAGCAAATGACTTTAAAAAAACCCCAAAAGTCCATAAATAGGTGCTGAGCAAATATTATTTATGGTACATCCATATAATGACATATTATGCACCTTTAAGAAAGAATAAAGCAATTCTCTATGTATGACACAGAAAGATTTCAAGAATTATTGATAAGTGAAAACAATAGAACAGTATGTATCAATGCTAATTTTTCTTTAAAAAAAGGAAGGAGGCAGAAAACTACAAATATATTTGTATTTATTTGTATATGTGACAAGCAACTCTAAAAGATATACAATAACAGTAGAGGAGGGGCAGTGTTCTTTGGATGAATAGGGAAGCAATGAGTCGATTGGGTGGAAGGAAAGCATTTGATTGAACACTTTCATATATATATATATATTATATATATATATATAATATATATATATATATATATAATCACGTGAAAGTATTACCTATCTACTTAAAATTTAAAAATATTTAAGTGATGAAGCCAAAAAGAACTTATAATGTACATACTGATGGAGACTTTCTTAGCTAAAGGAAAACATGCAACAAAGTCATTTCATCAAAGACCTCTAGTTTGACAAACTCCCCCCAGAATTTGTGTTTTCTTTGGCCTTGGAAACCAAGACCATAGATTTTTCAGGGAGTGTTGCTGGGCTAGTCCCGTCATTCAGATGTTATGCCCTCCTCGGTCTCTGCCCTCTCTGTTATGTTCCCTGCTCCATCTCCAGTGTCCAGAACTCAGTCTGACACCAACTAAGTTCTAATGAGCATTTACTGGATAATTGAATTCAGGAAATTTTACTACTGTGCACATGATTTTATTTGTAAGTACAGAGTCCAGGGAGAATGAGAAAGAATTTTTTTTCAAAAAAACAAAATGTTCACTTTAACTTGACAACAGTTTCTAACCTAAAAACAGACAGAAAATCTTTTTCATCCACTAGAAATCAAATGTCACTCCTTGGGTTGGTGATAGAAAACAGTCTGACTATCCAGGACCTGCCAAAATCCCAAATTCTGATTTCTACTTGCAGGACAGAGGAGTTACTTGTATTTTTTGGGGGTGGGGGGGGTTCCTTTAAATGTGTCTTGTGTCTGGGGCAGGAAAAAACTACAGTTGGAGGAAGATGTTGACTGTATCTTGGGGGAGGGGCAGGTGAAGAAGGATTGATTCTACTGGGTGGTTTTTTCTTTCCCTGCATGGAGGTATTTTGCTTTTTTAAAGAAACTAATATTTGAACAAGTTTGAAT
Organism: Balaenoptera musculus; assembly: GCF_009873245.2. Lineage (NCBI taxonomy): Eukaryota > Metazoa > Chordata > Mammalia > Artiodactyla > Balaenopteridae > Balaenoptera > Balaenoptera musculus. The sequence goes on along the minus strand of NC_045797.1, from coordinate 33,259,191 downwards.
GTATTCTTCAAGCCCTTAGGAATTTGTTCTGAGCATATCATAATATGAAATTAGAACTCAAACAGAAACAAAACAGCCGTAGGTCTTCCAACATGAGAATAAAAAAAAATAGGAAGAGAAGAAATGTATTTGCACTTGGTCTACAATTCCATTTCTAATAAAAGTCTATGACTGTAACTCATAAATCTCTCTCCCTGTCAAATGCCAAGAAAGTACCTTTGGATTTGACTTTTAAGTTGTCTTATGATTCACCACTGAGTCAAGAGACGGCCATAAAAATTTTTTTAAAGAATTGGCTTTTATCAATTATTTTCTATAATTTCTTGGTGTTTTGTGGCTAAATGGTTTACAAAATATTCTACTTTGGGATGAAGAAATGTCTTAAGCTGCATAGCCAGCAACGGAAACAGACTTCTTTTCCTCTCACCATAGATTTCCTTGGTATGGTGAAGGAGTTTGTGTAGGGTTATCTGTATATGCAGGTATCACCCACATCTGTGAGGCAAGAATGTAATGAATTTAATTCTCTAGGGCAATTCAGCTCATTTCATGAGCACTGAACTCATTTGGGGAGTGGGGACAGGGAGAAATGACTATCAAATATAGCTACGCCTGGTATCCAGTTGCATAGAAAAGTATGTCAGTTAAAATATGTTAAACCAATTTTTCAGGGAATGTTAAGAAAAAACAGCAACATTGACAAGTGGATAGAAATCACTCATCTTGACAAGTGATTATGTAGATTAGGAAAGATGCATGAAGTGTTCTGTACTGCTGAGGAATGGGGAATGGGAATAAATTCACTATTGATATAAAGAATAACATGACAGGTGTGTTCTGTTCTTGGTCAACTCTTCAGAACTAGAGTTTAGGCCACACCTTGGTCCTATGCAAAAATGTGGGGGAAAGTGCTCTGAGGGCCCAGGTATTTGGCTCCTCAGAGAAATTCCAAAATACATAAGATTTTCAGGCCTCTTGAAACCAATAGGATATGCTCTTGCATTTTTCTCTTAGGCCTTTTGTAACTCAGATCTCAGTAGGACCTTTATAATAATTTTTTAAACATCTTTATTGGAGTATAATTGCCTTACAATGGTGTGTTAGTTTCTGCTTTACAACAAAGTGAATCAGTTATACATATACATATGTTCCCATATCTCTTCCCTCTTGCATCTCCCTCCCTCCCACCCTCCCTATTCCACTCCTCTAGGTGATCACAAAGCACAGAGCTGATCTCCCTGTGCTATGCAGTTGCTTCCCACTAGCTATCTATTTTACGTTTGGTAGTGTATATATGTCCATGCCACTCTCTCACTTTGTCACATCTTACCCTTCCCTCTCCCCATATCCTCAAGTCCATTTCCTAGTAGGTCCGTGTCTTTATTCCCGTCTTGCCACTAGGTTCTTCATGACCTTTTTTTTTTTCTTTATAATAATTTAATTCTTGCCCCTAGTCACACTCTTATGTCTACACTGAAAGAAAGTTGGGGAATATAAAATATTTCTTTGCCACCTTGACTCTGAAGTTGATCAACTACTCCCACCTTCAACATGTCTTTTCTCTGCATTCTCTGTAGCATTTATGGTCATGCGCTTTAATACTGCCACGTGGTATTTTCTGAGCATGGTCATTATTTCTTTTCAAGGGTGTTGCCTCTGTCTGGCACTTCCAGGGTCCACTCAAGCTCTGACCCAGGACTGTGTAGACCATGAGCCCTCCAGGACTCCCATTATTTTGGATGATGGCTTACCATTAGCATCATCTTACTGGGGTCTGCCTTTAGGAGGGTATGATGAACAAGTTTTCAGTAGTAGGGCCGAATATCTCCTGTGAACCAGAAACTTCACATCTCACACTTGTCTTTTTAATGGGCTATGTATTTAGAAATGTATGCTGTTTGTTGTCTCCTATCAAAGGAATAGATTTTGTATAATTTCTTACACTGAACAATTTAAAAATGAATGTGAAGCAAAATAAACTATGAGTGAAATCATGATTTAATATTCTGCATACTTTTTTTTTTTTAAATAGTGGAGAAAGGAAAACCTAGGAAAGCCATCTACCGTCAACTTCTCCAGGAATGCACCTAGCTCCAGATCCTGGTGGCCAACAGTACGGTTCATAAAATGCTGCTCATTGGGAGCCTTTGTTCTTACTTTGAGCTCCATAAATGACCTTCAGGGGATCCCTGCACATCCTGGAAATGTTTGCAAAACTTTGTGTTTATACACACTTTACTAAGGAAGGGCAGGCACTTTTATATCATGTTCTCAAAGAGGTCAATGACCCTAAAATATTAAGAGCATCAATTTAGAATCTCACAAGCTACTTGCAAATAATTTTAGATGAATCTCATCGCTTAATTTTAGAAGAATGAAAATAAATATTACAAGTTATTTATTCATTCATTTAGTATATACTCATGGAGTATTTTCAAATGCCAAGTACAGTCCAAGGTGTTAGTGAGATAAAGATGGGTAAGCTCATAGGAAGGAAATGGTGGAAGCATTTCCTGAATAAAGAAAACCAAACAGAATTATGTTGAGGGTGACTCTCCTTTAAGTTTTCTGACACTAATTTGACACTAGGTTCTTTTGAAGGTTGGTTATCACTGCTAGTAGATGCTTTTAATTGAGTTACCATAATAACTATAACTCACTTCAATTAACATTAACTTCTATTGTGGCAGATATAATTAAGAATACATATGTGACTATTTCTGCCTTTTATAATGAGCTTTCATAGTAATCACTATTGGAACTACAGTATTAAGCATAATTACTAAGTATTCTACTAGAACATAGAATTACTTTATAATTATATGATATTTTCCTAAGCATAAAACATGTAGTTACTTTGGAAGTAAAGCACAAGAGTGACATTCAGCAATCCATTACATAATTGATGAAATCCTGCTAATAAATGTGAGTTAACATCCATAAACTCTGCGCATTTTAAATTCCAAAATAAAGCCAGTCATCAACCTCTTTTTGAAAAGGAAAACACCTTATTTAAAGACCCTAATTCCAAGGGGGAAGAAATGTGTGAACACACAAATCATTTTGTTTTGGAGTCCAGAAACAAAGTAGATGACATTAATTGTATCCATTGAAAAACAAGTGTATGTTTAATACACTAGAATGGGGTTTTGAAAAACAGTTGTTTCTTAGTCCACAGCTAACATTTTGGTGGATAGAAGCTTTCTAATAGAAGCTTTGGGATGTGTTTTCCAATATATATTTTCTGCTATAAAAATGTGTTTTCCAGAAAATGCAGAACTTACATTAAAGAAGAAAGAAAGAAGAATTCTTGGGGGAAATAGAGTTTCCTCAAGGTCTGGGACTTAGTACTTAACAGATAATTCCAAAATACTATAGCAATCTATAAGGCAGGAAAAAATAAAGCAGCAGATAGCAATGGCCCATGTTCAGTGGCATAGAGAATTAGATAACCAAAATTATTTAATAAGGTATGTTAATTTCCTAGGGCTGTCATAACAAATTCCACAAACTTGGTAGCTTTAAACAACAGAAATATATTCTTTCATAATTCTGGAGGCCAGAACTCAAAAATGAAGGTGTTGGCAAGGTTGGTTCCTTTTTGGAGGCTCTGAGGAAGAATCTGTCCCATGCTTCTGGCTTCTGGTGGCTGTGGGCAATCCTTAATGTTTATTGGCTTAATGGCACCTCCCTCCAATCTCTGTTTCTGTCTACACATGGCCTTCTTCCCTGGGTCTGTCTGTCTCCTCCTTTTCTTCCTCTTACCCAGACACTGTCATTGGATTTAGAGTACACTCTGATCTAGGGCGATCTCATCTTGAGATCTTTAGTTTAATTACATCTTTAAAGACTCCTATTCCCAATAAGATCACATCTTCCACATATCTTTTGGGTTACACAGTCAACCCACGACATAATATATTAATGTAAATATAACATTTCAAAGGAATCAGAGAGGTGAGATGTCAAAATAAGGCTAAGGCCTTAGCAATGGAGATCTTAGACCTGAAAATGATCTCCCGAGGCAATACAGGAATCCTCCAGCCATTCAACTTGTAGGAAATTATCAACACTTAACAGGAAAAAAAAACAACGAAAGTCAGGGAAGCAAAATAATTTGACAAGTATGATCACCCAGGAAGTGATAAAAAGAGCCAGAATGGAAGTACTTTTTTCACACCACCTTATTCAGTAGAGAAAGGGGAACTTAAAGGTGACCTTAGGGGTAGGTCAAAGAGGAAAGAGGGGAAGAAACCTGAGAATATGGTAGGAGAAGGAAAATGGGCTTGATTTGATGGCATTCCTTGTCTGGCCACTTTAATATCTCCATGATGTTATAACCACGACTTTATTTTATTCCTCCAATTACCATTTTTGTCTGCACTCATCTTATCACTGCCCATTTAACCCTAAGAATAGTGTTAAATAAATATTTTTGAGTCATCATGAACTAAATTGATTCAATTATAGGTGGGTGCCTTGGGACACTGCCTAGGTTAGGTTGAGGTATGGGTAATTCATGTGCCACGGGATTTGTTTTGAAAGTGTGTATCGCAGTTTCAGAGTTCAGCAACATTGATTAACTAATTAAACATTTAGAAACACACTTGCACACTTTCAAAAACAGATCAAGGACACGCACATAGGATCCAGTATAGTATTTCTAACAGTCTGTTGAATTTAACCATTACTTTTGGGCAGGGATAATATTGGAGACTTGGGCATCACATGATCTCTATGGCAACTACTGAACATTACTCTTGTAACCAGAAAGGAGCCATAGACAATATGTAAACCAATGGATACAGCTGTGTTCTAATAAAACTTTATTTACAAAAATAAGTGGTGGGCCTAACCTGGTCCCTGAATTGTAGCTCAATGACTCCTGCATCTGAGCCAACATTTTAAAAACTGTACTTTACTGTGCCTCCCTAAATGGTATCTTCCAGGACAATTTTTAAATTTCAGTTAATGGTACCTTGAGTCCCATAGTCAGCAGTGCTTAAACCATTGGCATGATCTTTCCCTCCTTACTGTCCATAGCTAGACAATCTTTGTCTGTGATTGAGCACATTATTCCCACTCCTCTCACCTTGGTTCAGAGAAGTCCCTATTGCTAAGCTATTTCTCCAGACTCTTACTTGCTCTTTTGTTTTTAGTTCTTTCCTTCTTTGTTATCTTTTACAAACCATAGATGGAGTCATCCTTCTACAATATATCTCAGAAATATTCAAGAAGCGAGTATGCTATGGAGTAATCTATGTTAAAGCTGTGAAGTGTTAGAGAAATAGGAGTAGTAGGATTCAGAATAGCAGAAAAAAACAGAGAATAGCATTTAGGCCATTTATCCTGTTATTCAAGACTTTCAAAAGTCTGGCCACATTTAAATCCAAATCAATTGAGCAAACATGCTTTGGCCAGGATAGTAAAGTATTTAAGAGGCTGAGTTGTTGAAGCAGACCATTTGCTTTCAAGTCTACGTTCCATAAATACTAGCTCTGTGACTTGTATGAGTTACTTAACTTTTCCTCATCTGAAAATGGGGATAGTTCTTACCTCAGGAGATTGCTATGAAGATTAAATTAACTTTTTCAGACATGTTCTGGCACTTAGTAAGTGCATCATACACTAGTTACAAGCCAGTCACATTGCTAGTGTTAAACATTTATTGAATTCCTTTTAGAAGTAGGCGCTGTTCTAGGTGCTGGGGATGTAACAGTGGAAAGACAGTAAGCCTTTGTCATTATTACGCCTTATTAGTCACTGGTTTATTCAACAAACATTCACCCAGCACCTTTGATGTGTCAGGCACTTCTAGGCATTGTGACAGCTGCTTATTAAGACTGACAAGTCTCTGTTCTCATAAACTTATATTTAGTCATTTAGGTGTGGTCTCTTCATCTCAACTATGTGTCCCTTGGGCTCAGTAACTGTATCTTAATCAGCCCAATATCTTAAGAGCCTACAAAGGGATTAACTCAGAGATTATTTCATAAATATGAAATTAGTGAATGGATAAATGAATGAGAGAATGAAACAAACACCTATATTCACTAGGCACAAATAGGTTAGCACCAGCTAATCTTGAGTGAAGTTGAAATCAACCACCCTTGTTAGAAACACACCACACACCATCCCATGAGATTCATGCTGGAGACCCTAACACCACCCTGTTTTCAAATCTGTAGGATCAGGGTTCATAGGCAATGTGCAAGGCAGAGACGAAGGGTGGAAGGTCCCAAGAAATAAGATTCCAAAGGGGCGTATTAAATAAAACATGGAAACTGCAGGATTTGCAAAAAATAGAGGTCCTGGCTATATTACTTGTCAGTTTTGCTTTCTATTTTGGGTAAGAAAGAAACCATAAAAAGCACAAAAGATTTGGAATTATAAACAACCTATAGACCATATCTAAAAAACCTTTTGAAGTCTTGGGTCAATTAATTAAGTTTCTCATTCTACTTCGAGTAAGAATGACATTGAAAGAAACATTAAAAAAAATGGAATTAAAAAAAGATGATATGCAATTACACTTTGTGTGTATACAAGATCAAGAAGGACAAAAATTTTATAACAACTTTGTACAGTGTGGAATCTATAAAAAATATGGAATCACTATGTTGTACACCTGAAACTAATATAATATTGTAAGACAACTGTACATCAATTAAAAACAAAAAAGAGAAGAAAGAAGGACAATAAACATCTTTTGGGAGGGTTCCCATTATAGTTATGTGCAAGATCACAGGGTGCGTGCAGGATGAAGGCCATGTTCAGATATCAGGGAGAACAGGAGAAAGGGGAGACATTTGGAGTTTTTCTCATGAATGGCTTGAGTAAAATGAGCCCTTTAGGTGCTTTATGAAAGCCTGGAGTGTATTGCTCAATCAGGAAGAGGTTTCCTGAAACAGTTTCAGAAATCCAGTGTGACCCATTTTCTTTAGCTATGCTTATGGGAAGCCTTATCAGCAAAGGAATGGTTTTAGAGGGAAATGATTCTGAGACCTTTTGGCTGACCCCACATGCAAATCATCAGACAGTATGCAAATGGAGAGCAGTAATACACTCAGCAATTGCAGCATGAAACATTTCCATTCCTCCTCTTGAACAGAAAAGAAGGAGCTAAGTGTCCCAAATCCTAGAAACCTCACCAGTAAAGTAAGAATTATGTAAAGTCTTCGCTAAGACTCAGGGAAGCAGTTAACCACATTAGCCTCTATTGATAGAGTGCTTGGGGTAAAATTTGCCTTCTACAGTATTGGCCTAAATTTCTGGAGAGGAAAAAAAACCCTGGTTGTTATTTTTCCTTAGGTACTTGAGTTATGATCATGCAGGTAAGTAGAAAATGGGAAGCTTTAACAATAGCCTGATTACATCTTTTGTTTGTGGTTTGGAAGATGCTTTAAGATTCAGCTCTACTCAATGTTTTGTAATAACCTATAAGAGAAAAGAATCTGAAAAAGAATATATATATATATGTGTGTGTGTGTATAACTGAATCACTTTGCTGTACATCTGAAGCTAGCACAACATTGTAAATCACCTATACGTCAATAAAAAATTAATTAAGTAATTAATTTTAAAAAAGGGGGGAAAAACTTAGATTATGTGTGCTCTAGCAAATTCTTTACATGGAGTCAGGATGGAAAGGTGAGAGATGTATTCTGGGAAGACAATACAGCTGATGTGTCCCCATGATAAGATGGCTCACAAGGAGCAAAGTTGTGAGTTTACTGGGCTCCATTTTAAACAGGGGACCATGCACATATTGTGCTTGCTGGTTGGTCAGAGAAAAAAAAAATAAAAGAAATTGTCTAGAAGGAAATCTACCTCTTCCAAAGATAAAATTTGCATGAAATATGGTTATAACAAGATTATTTACATTCTGTAGTCATTAGGGATAAAGAGAATACTTGCCTATCTATCTTCCTAAACAACAAATTGAAAATTCTTTGTGATAAAATCTCTCCATGCTGTGATTTTCAGTTCTGTCAGATACTATAGAATAATGGTGCCAAGTTACCATAGCTATCCACTCCGTGACTGATGCTTATTCTTTGGAATTTAGATACTGATGCTTTCTTTCAACTCCATGTAGCTGTTATATTTCCTACTCATTGTGTTATATGAATTTGTGTTTTGGAGAGACCAGAATAAAGTCCAGAAAACCAGCTTGTTTGACGATAAGATTTTTAAAATGATTTCTATAAAAAGGTTATTGCTATCATGGAATGAATTTGGTATTTGGTCCTGGTAGTTTCACACACACGCATACACACACACACACACACACAGACACACACACACACAGCAGGAAAAGAATTGGATGATCACTGTTTAAAATGATCCACAGATTTAATTGACTCCCAACTGTCTTCTTTTCAAGCCACAGTGCCACTGATGTTCAGATATTTTAACTTTTTAAATGTGCAATATGGTTCATATAGAAAGATAAATGGAGGATAATGGTCTAGGAAGATTTATATAATTAAGAGATCATGTTGTGTGTGAGAAAAACCTAATGGTCCAGCTTCTTCAGCATGGAGGGAAGATGGTTCCTTTCCCTTTCTTAGCACAATAGGAAAGAAGACATTGTGATCATTGGTGGGTGCTCATTGCAAACTCTCCTTGTGAGAGAGATTCATGACATGTGGGAAAAATTCCAGTTAGACTTTGCTTCTACTGAAGAAAAAAAGCTCACACTTGATGTGTGAAACCGAAGTGGTTGTGTTATCTAAAAATTATGGACTAGGAAGTCAGTGACTTTGGAAGAAAGCTCAGATTTAGGAAAGGATAGGCATTAGCAAAGGCTGCCCGAACCATCACAACATTTAACAGTCAGGGCAGGGCCACTGCTGCCGACAGTGTGGCAGGTTTCCTACAACGATCTTTGGACAGAGTACAATGGTCAGAAAAGGATAATAAAGAGGCTAGAACATGCACCATCTGGTTTAACAGAAGGGAAGATGGAAAACATCAACAGAGAGTTGGGATTGTTATGGAAAGCCAGACGGTGAAGCACTGATTAAGGTTATTTTGTTGATTAGGTGATATCCTATGATTTATGCTTAGGACAAAGAAAATCAAATACTTTTTTGGAGTGTGTGAAACCAGAGTATGCTATAGAGCTACAATTGTATCTGACCCTGGATTTGGAAAAATCTCCCTGTCAAGCAGAAGAAGAGACCAGGTGAAGAAAGAGGGCTTCCTGAGAATATGAAAACCCTATGCATTCTGTGGAAGAAGAGGCATGGTGATCCAACTGGTTCTCAAGTGTTGGCAGAGGACTAGGTACCAGTGGGAGCAGGATATCACAAATTGGCATCTTTTTTTTTTTTTTTAATTGCTAACTTGAGTGGCACTCTGAAAGACACACAAAGGGCCTCTAGGTCAATCAGGCTAAGAAGATAGATCTGATGGAACCCACAAGACTAGAAGCCATTTGGTGTATTGCTTACTCTCCTTTATCCTCTGTCTCTGATTTTCAGTTCTTCTCAACAGAAGTCTTTTCTTCCCAATGGGTCAGGGTGATAATGATCACTTCAATCCCCAGAATGAAACAACACATCTCAGTGATTGGCAATCATCACAACCCCATCCCTGTAGAATGTTTTCTTGTTTGCTACTTCTCTCCCATCAGAGCTAGCCTTTGTTATATGCTTACCATGTGCCAAGGATTGGGCAAAGCATTTTATATACATTAATCTTCATTAGTTCATCTCAAAACAGCTCTATGAAGAAGGAACTATTATATTATTATGCCCATTTAAAAATATTTTAGGAAATCAAAGGCTTCCTGAAGGTCACCTGCTAATATATGATGGAGTCCCAATTTAAATTCAGTCTAATTCCCAAGTCTTTCCTCTTGCCCACTGCTTGATGCTGTCTCAATGATTTGCCTGATACGTATTATCTCAATTTTGATGAAAAGAAAACTGAAGTTCAGAGAGAGTGGTGCTTTCCATAAGCCATGGAATTGAACTTGATCTCAGAACTTTGGGCTCCAAATCCAGTTCCCTTTCCCCTGTACCATCCCACTGCTGTATATTTGTCTGATAAATAATAGTATCCTTTGAGAGAGAATACCATGAATGTATCTCATCTCTCCCTTCAATATCTCATTTTTATAAGAAGGAAGTTTCATGATCATCCAAACCTGTCACTTCTCTTTTTACAAAAGATTGTCACATGGAAATATTTATAAGGTGTTAACTAATCATTAGAAGGTACTGGAAACACCCATTTTCCTTCTTGATAACAGCAAATGTCAACTGCTTCTTAGACAATGTACGACATATTGTAAATTGAGAGCTGGAGTTTGAGTATGGGCAACCCTACCATTGCTTTGACTGGATGTTCAATCTGAGCAAGAATAATAAAGGATACTCTTATCACAGGTGAAGCATATATTTCACCAGTGAGACGGCACATACAGGTACATCTGTTTGCTTCCCCATTCTACACCAAACAGTTGCAAGGGGATCACATAGAGCATCAAAAGTATTACCTTCTGCAATACATAAAGTTGCACTGAATAGAATTATCACCTTGAAATTACAGGGTAAAACTCCCTATACAAAAACAGATTAAAGACAAATTAGACTGTGGGCCAGGTCACTCTGATTGTTAGTTAGTGATAATGGAAATACAATTAGCATAATGAGTTCCAATTACTGTATATGGAGAAATATGAACATACTGCTTTCATAAATCTTGTTTCCAGGAAAAATAAAATGCATCTGGTTTAACAAAGCATGCCCTTCTCTTCTGCAGAAAGCTTCCTGGTAAATATCTTTTTGTGAAGCTAAATCCTTCCTCTGATGGGCTGTGATTTGGAAAAAAAAAAAAAAAGGGCGACAGAATGGATTTGCCCCGTCTGATAGCTGAGCAGTTTTGTATTAGCTCAACTTCTGTTTTAAGCTTCCTAGAAAATCTAACCATCTGTTTCTCCAATCGTGGGTTAAAAACACTGGGGAGAATCATAGACCATTGCATCAAATGTACTTATTGTCTTTGAAATGTCAGCAAGCCCTCCCTTTCTGCCTATGATAAGCTGTGAAATTGGAAAGCCAATTATAGTCACATATTTACACAAATCCGAACAGCTTTTTTGAAAACTCCGTGTAAGAACGCATGGATGAGAAACAACAGCTTTACACAGAGAGAGAGTAGGATGCCTGTGGGTGTGTTAATGAAGTTATATTTAAAAGAGTTGCATTAAGGGTCTGGATATTTATTTTCACCTTGGTCTTACACTGTCTCAGCTTTTCATTGCAGGCACCGATCTCTCAAGTTTCTCAGAAGGTCCATCAGCTGATAGCACAATATGCCAATTTTGCTGTCTTTTCTCTTAGAATCTTCCTGGCTACTTTTCTTTCTGTGAATGCTCAACTGTTAATGGATTACATTCCACGTCTGGTTAAAACCCAAGTCATTTGGCCAATGAATGGTAATGAGTGTGGACTGCTCAGCCCACACAGGTGACATCACACCTTGCATCAGGGGAATGTGCCAACTTCCTTGTTGTACCCTGTAAATCTGAGAGATGCCATTAACCTTTTCAGCGAATCCCCCTGGATCGCTGCCATGGTGAATCTCAGTAGTAATTACAAAGGCAAAAATGCCCCAGCATGCCTATATTCCCTGTAAGGATCTGTGAAGCAGGCAAGTGGGCTACTCCAGTGCATTTTCCCAACTGCTCTCTTGATTAACTTTCTGCTGTGAGTCTGCACCCAGGCCACAGTGCTTCGGAATCTTCCAAACACACACGAGTAGCAGATCTTACAGAGCACTTAGAGCAATTCAAGCCTCTCCTTTTTGCCTGGATGGGATTTAGCTATAAAGGAGAACGTTGATATATGAAGACCAGAGGATCTACTAAAACAGCTGAGTTCACTGGGGAGAAACCTTCTCGTCCCCACCTTTATCATTCATTGCACCCTTTCCATCAGGACTTTGATTGTGGTTGTCATACTTTTAACCTAGTCAAGTCCCCTCAGTCTGTCTGGAAGCATTTGTAAATTGGATTATTCAATAAAAAAAATGCTTGTCAGGCATCATTTTCTTTCAGCAGTTTGAGATGCTTTCTCTAAAAATGGCTTTCACAGTATGACTATCTCCCCTTGCTGCACACACACACACACATACACAGGCACACACACAGGAATGGAATCACAATGATCATTGACTCTCTGTCAGCCTATATTTATGATGGGAGGTATGGCAGAACTTAAAAAGACAAGCGTCTCTCCCCAGTATTTTTGTTATTAAAGTATATATTAGATCTATACTTCTTTATAGATTTATGCAAGGAAAGGCAATGTGTCGAGAGGCACATAAGTGTCCTGGAAAGAAGACCGACCTCCTGGATACTGGAAAGTGTCTCATTGAAAACATAACTATGTGTACTTGATAAATGCTGATAATAATGGATACTTGATAAGTTACTCCTGACAGGGTCTTGGGTAAATCACTGAAACTCTCTGGGCCTTGTCTGACTTATAATATGAGGGATTTTGCCTAGATGTTCTCGAAGATTTCTTTTAGCTCTAAAATTTATGATTCTGAAGGGCCAAACTCTCAAACCAGGAGACATGACATAAAGAAATGTTAAAGTCTTGTAAATCTACCTAAATAGATGCCTGTTTTTACCCATCTGTATCACTTAGAATTACATTAAGCTGTACCTAACAGGAAAGCCCCACACAGAATAGAGATCTGTATCTGTGTCCAGGATTGGTAGTCCTCAGAGCGCTTCCAGCCTCAAAGGACATTTTTCAAGATGGCAGTTTGTCCTCCAGCCATCACATCTATGTTCTGCACAGAAAGAGAAATGGGGGTTGGAGATAAAAGTGTGAACCACCTACAAAGTAAGTATTTTAAGGAGCTTTCCAGAAATCCCCACACAATGAATTCTGTTTCTATCTCATTGACATCAGTAGTTGCAAGAGAGACTGGGAAATAGAGTATTTTAGCTGCATGCAGTGTGGCCAAGAATAAACCCAGGTTCTATTAGTAAGAAAGAGAAGAAGAATGGATTTTGAATAGACAGCTGGTAGTATCTGACATGTAATTATTTCTCTTTTATTTAAAATATTTTTGTGCCATGCCCCTTGGTTCTAGAAGAGAGCCCCTCCAACATACAGAAATAATTCATTTTCATTTTGTAATAATGGCTTTGATTGACAGATGGCCAAGTCCTATCCAATTTGATACCTACCAATCTATCACAAAGCAAATTTAAAAGTTCATTTAAATTTTTAAAAATAATTCCCATTTTTAGATGATACTAAAAGTGAAAAGAAAAGCACTTCTGCTGTTTTTCTGAATACAAAGTTAACAAGAGACTATATGGAAAATCACTAAGTTCAAAAAGTCTAGTCATTCTTTTAAAATCATCTGTATATTTGTAAAAACTGATCAGATGGATTTTTGCAAAATTAATTTCATTGAATTAAAATAACAGAGGGATCATTTTACTATCTGCCAATGTTCATTTGGATGAAAGCAATTTGCTGATGAGCTTTTATTTTTTACATGTAAAGATTTCTATTGTCTATGCATGCAATAAAAAATGGAAAGTCATCTGTGGACTTCTATCACACGATGATGAGTCTTCTATTTTGTTCCCCCCCAAACCTAGCCAATGTCATATTCTCCTCAGGAGTCTTATTTTAAAATATGAGCAGGTCACTCAGATAACTGCTGGCCAGTCTATCTATTCCAAAGTAATTTTACTTCTTGGCAGTTGACTTTTTAAGAGTTCTTATTGATTTTCTCCATTTGTCATTTTTGGGTGTAGAGCAAAATGCAGAGAACAGTATATATAAATGGCCTTTCCCAGTGGAATTATTTTATGGAGGACAGACTTTTGGGAACTCAAGCTCCTGAGGGTTATATAATTTTAATAAAATGCGATGACATGGGAATAAATTTGAATGTGATCTTTTGTATTGGCCTACGGTGTCCCATAAATCCATTTTTTCTGGGCTTTAGAAAAAAAAAGCACAAAAAGTTTGTTGCCGTGCAAAGAAAAACTACATTTAGATTCCTCAAGTATTTTGGATGCTCCAGTACAGAACATCAGTTCGGGATTTTGGTTGCAAACAACAGAATCCAAACCCAGATAATGTAACCAAAAGTGAATTTACTGGAAGAATATCAGGGAGTTGATAGAGCTTAAAGCAGGAATGGAGAACCAGACCCTAAACAGACGAATCTAAGGGAAGTGAAAAGATGATGGCAGCAGGAACCAGACAACAGTTTCATCTGCCACCGTCATTGAAGGCATGAGCTTCAGTGGTTTCTTGATGTTTGCTTCCCTCCATTCAAGGATAGAGAATCTGATTGGCCTTGCTAAGGAATGTGCCCACTTCTTGGCCTAAGGAGGGCTAGGGTGTGCAGTCTGATTAACAGCAACCTCAGGACTATACAAATGGAGGTGAGGCGATTTCCCCAAAGCGTGCTGCTTTTGCCTTAAATAAGATGATTAGATGTATATTTTTTCTTTAAAAAGCAGATAGCCACTATTACAAGGCTTCTTAGGCTTTAATGTGTACATGATTCTTCCGGGCTTCCTACTAACTTGCACATTCTGGCTCAGTAGATCTGGGCTGGGACCTGACATTCTGCACTCCTGCATCACCCACGTGATGCTGCCGCCCCGTGGATCACCCTTTGAGTGGTAAGGCTTTATAACAGTGACTACCAGGAAGATAATCAGCCTCAGAGTTCTTAATCCACATATACTTTCTTTTTGTTTTAACTGCAGTATAATTACATATATTAAAATGAGTAGAAATTAGTCTAAAGTTTAATTTGTGTATACGCACCCGTGTAACTAACAGCCAACACCAAGCAACACTCTCTCCTTAGAGATTTTTCCACATGTCTTTCTTTTGTCCCTTTTCAAGGTGGAGTCACTATTCTGATTTCTTTTCCCGTTGACTAGTTTTGCTTGATCTTGCATTTCGTATAAATAGAATCATACAATACACACTCTTTTGTGTCCAGCTTATTTTGTTTAACATAACGTTAATAAGATTCATCCATGTACTTGTAAGAACATCTGATTCATTCCTTTGTATTGGCGAGTAGTATTCCATTCTGTGAATTTGACATAATATTTATCACTCCTCCTTTTGATGGAAATTTGGGTTGTTTCCAAAATCTTGCCATTATGACTAAAGCTTCTAAGAACATTCTTGTAAAAATCTTTCTATGAGCCTATATTTTTAGTTTCTTCAAGGTAAACACCTAGAAATGAAATAGCTGGGTCATAAGGTATGTTTGTGTTTAACTAAGAAACTGACAAATAGTTTTCTGCAGTTGTTATACCATTTCGTATTCCCACTAGCAGGGTATAAGAGAATTCCAGTGGTCCTGCGTTCGGTGTGTCAGTCTTTTGCATTTTAGCCATTCTAGTGCAGAGATGAAACTTTGTGGTTTTAAGTTGCATTTCTTTGATGACAGTCCATGTGGAGAATCTTTGCACAAACATATTTTCTTTTACCTTTTGCCTGATCTCATTTCCATCTTTAAAATATTGTCTCCCTTTGGATCTAGAAAACATTTTGTTTACAATCTTCACCACATGGTAGAATTTCAGCCTGACTCGTATTTGCTCTTTTAGATTGTGCTTACCTTTCCACAGTCATTCCTAACTGAGAATTTTGGTTTTGAGTATCTTAGTATGGGCTGCTGGATATGGTAACAATATTTTCTCATTAAAAATAATGCTCAGTTCTTTCTCTGGTGGTATTTAAATTTGCCATCCCAGGCTCTTGTGGTCAAATATATTGATAATGTCCCATGTGTGTTCTCTGACACTTGGGTGTAATTGTGGTGAACTTTGAATCTCCATCTTAAGGTCAGTTATTAACTATTGATGGATTCTCCTTTTCTCCACTTAATGCTAAAGTATTCATACTAACCAAGATGAATGGGAGCAGCTAAGGAGTTTTTCAATGCCATTGCTGTGTAAGCTGTCTTTTACTTCCCTCATGTGAGAAACCCAAAGCACTTTTGTAGAGAAGATCACTTATTCAAGGTAAAGAAAAAAAAAGAAAGACAGAAAGCTCCTATATCCATTCTCTAAACCCCAGTCTTCAAAGTTCCCTATACTTTTTCTGGAACGGAAGTTTCATCATTAAAGATGAGAAAATGGCATCTTTGACAACAACCTTCACTGACCCACTTTGGAACCAAATGGGATCTGGATGTAAGAAGGATGGCCAAGACCTCAACATCCTGGACAAGTCACCCTGACAAACAAGGGCACGGTTTTTTGGATTTCCCAGGAGGAGGAAGAGTGCCCTCTGAGATTTATAAACACATCCATAATAAATGCGAGGCAGAAGTTTAAACTGTTATGGAACCTCCTCTGCTGTGCTGCCGCCGAGGTCTCGTGTGATTTAGAGAGGTGACATTTACTGTGTGCAGACCTATTATTCAGAGTGACTGTTTGTGTATAGACAATATTTTAAAATGGCTTGCTGTAGATGAAAAATTCTTATTAAGTCAGAAAAACAGTTTAAGTAGGTAACACTCTCTCAGTTTAGTCTGCTATAAGTCTTACTGTCTTGCCACATGGAAAGTGCTTGGGTTGGGAGGTAGTGACACCTCGCAGGTACTGGCTAAAATACTATCTTTGGAGCAAACAGGATACTGGGCTTCAGCTGGGATCACAAAACTAATTGTATGTCTGCAGTGAAACTAGTAGGCATTTCTGCAGGTTTCATTCCTTCAATGCAGAGTTTTCCTTTAGTGCTGGTGCAGTACTATGGCCCGACTGATAGAGTATGGTAGGGAATGCCCCAGCAGTCTGGAAACTTGGGAAGGAGTTTCTTCCACTAACTAGTAATGTCATCTCATAAATGTCCCTTAACCTCCCTGAGTTTGAGATTCCCTACTCTGCAGAATTTAGGAATTGGATGATGTGACTTCTAAAACTCCTGTAAGGCATGTCTATTTTGTGTTGCTTATTGTTAGGGAAGAGCGTCTATTAGCCCCCAGTGGTGTATAGCATTCTGGTTACTAAGAACGTTTCTATATCTCCACTTTTTCTTCTTTAAATCCCATGATAGTCCTTAGTAGGAGGCAGAGCAATAACTGTTGTGCCATTTCTTCAAATGAAAAAACTGAGGCTCAGAGAGGTTGGGTGCCATGTCCCAAGATCCCGTGGCCAGAAGGAACATAAACGTCACATTTTGCCCTTAGTCTAAGACTCTGTCTCATCACATTTCTTATATCTCTGCCTGCTCTAAGAGCTCTGAAAATGCTTGCAGTTCACCAGAAGATAATTGCTGCAATATAGATATGAACAGAGGGTAGTAAGAAGTCAGACATAGTAGACTCTGTTCCAGAAGATAATTGCTGCAATATAGATATGAACAGAGGGTAGTAAGAAGTCAGACATAGTAGACTCTGTTCTCAGGAGGCCCAGAGTCTTCTAGAGGAGATAACACATCTCTGCCTAATCAAATGCTACCAATTTTTAAAGTCCAAATTTAAAAGTTTCTCCTTCTCCAGGAAGCCTGCCTTGCCTACCAGTATTGAACACCATTTTCAAGATGGGTGCAATAAACACGCTCTTCCCTCCTCCTTTTACTTTAGTATATGTGTATCTTATTTCTTCCAATTTGTTAGTAAGCTTGGTGTGAGTAAGACTTGTGAATTCTATTAGTAGTTATACATATTCACAGGGAGAAATCAGTTAATAATGTGATTTGTCAATCAACTAAAACACCTACACCACCTTGGATAAGGGTAATACCGAGATAGACACTACACGGCTCTGCGTGCACCTGTAAACTAACAGGGGGTTTAACATCACAGACTTTTTCACCTAGTAGAGCTACAATCTTCTTGCCTTTGTCACTATCTCTTCACCTCCATTATTTTTCATCATAGTATTTAGTACAATAAGAACTTGAACATTTCTTTGTTTTTCTGTCTCCCAATTAGAATGTAAACTCCATGAGGGCAGAGTTTTGTCTGACTTGTTGTTGCTGTATCTTCATATCAAGAACAATGCACATTGGAGGTGCTCAATGAATATCCATAGAATGAATGAATGAATATGTGCATTTCAGGCTTTGTGACATGTGACCTGCGATTTGTATCTCTCCTCATTCCATGTATTTTTCATATCAATCAAGCACTTCTTATTCTGGAAATTTAAACACCAATAAGCTATGGCACTTGCCTCTTAGAGTTGTTTCTGTGTTAAATGACAAAAGAAAGAGTAATCCTTGGGGTGCCAATATGCATATCCATGATCATTATTTTGGTGAAAAATACAAATGATATATTTGGTTTTAGATAAATCCTTTGTTTCTCCCTTCACAGTCTACTCATAAAGTAGTTCCTGAAGAGTTATTTCCTTCAAAGGAATGGGATTTTCTCTGCTAGTCATAGAATTGAACTCTGTAATGTCAAAATTAACATGTAAGCCTAACATTACCTGATTAATAATAAAAGCATACCATAGAATATGGGTGATAAAGCCCATGAATCTTTGCCAAGCATGAATCTTTGCTTCTGCTAAGTAGTTCTGCAACTTGGGGCAAGAGATTTTCTCTCTCCAAGCCTCAGTTTCTTCATATACAAAATATTATACGACAATAATAGTATCTATATCATGGGGCTATTGTGAGAAAATCCTCTTATCTACTGACACAGACAAAAACTCGGTTAAGTGTTAGACTTTACTATTACTACACGGTGCTAGGAAAGTATAGTACACAATTTAAATGCAAATAGTAATTATACTATAGTGCTCTGCATTTTTATTTTATTCTTTTAGAATGCCTGATTGCTGGTGCTAATTTAACAGTAACGATGCTAAAAACATATGTTTGTTCTTCTAAGAATTAACAATAGATAGACAAGATTATTTGTTGACTTTGGTCTGTTTGGATCATTGTAATAAGCTGCCTCATATGTAGAAAGTACTATGAATTTCTACAGCAGATTAAAAATATAATTTTTGGAAGAGTCATGGTAAATCTCTTTTCCACAGACACCTTTTAATAAAAAACATAAATTATAAACCTACTGTTATGCAAACAATATTGGCCCAACAAGAAAATGATTAAGACGCAGACAGGGTAGGTCAAAAAGACTATAAAAGAATGAAGGCACATTGTTTGATGTATATTAAAACAACTGGTCAAAATTTAAGTAGCATTTTAATTTGTGGTGTCCACATACTTATGACCCATTCAAATCATACGAAAAGCAAACAGAATTTTGCTTTTCTGAAAGTAGGAGTTCAATAGAAACCACGAGAGCATGTTAAATCAGTCTACTGCTACTATTTTATAAGAAGAGTTTCAAAATAGAGAAGAGCAGATCTGTTTTTAATTTATGGACTAAAGTGACAGCTATTTTCTTCCATGTTTAGTTTGATGTTTCTCAGATGCGGAACACCTTTAGTGATACTTTGATTTCTCTCTCTGGCTACCCTATGCTACTTCTCATTTTTTGAGTCACTATGATCCTGTGAACAGAAATTTTCATTGCAAGGTTGAAAAATCATTAAAAGAGAATTTCACTGACTCAAACTTCCTGAATGCCTGTTTGGGTGTTTGGAACTGGCTATAAACTCAAGTGGAACACCCTGTATGGCAGCAACATGTTTAGGTCTTGTCTCCACTTGTTGGTGTGAAACAATACCCATATAACTTGTGTTTCCTGATGCCTCACTCAGCCATGAGAACAAATGGAATCATCTTAAATAGAGTCATGTAAAACAATAATAAACCACGTTTCATCCCAGGTCTTGCCACCATTTGTATGAAAGCACATCTTCTGCAGTGTTCTCTGTCTCAAAATTTGGGGAAACCTTAGAGGGTGTCTCATATATGCTCCCACGTAAACATGGTGAGTTATTACAGGTCATTACCTTCCCCTTCCACTCAATCTGTCACCAGGCACTGCTATGGCTTCTACCTTCTTTCTCAGTGACCCAAACATGAGTCTGTAGGACTAAATGGTGAGCATGTTTAAACACCATACTCTATTTTAGAATTGATCTTGGCCTCTGAGGATTAAAACTTAATGGGAGGGAGGGGGCCACCTTGCCTAAATTGACTTCCAGAAGGCTCCTCATTTCCTTTTTGCTCTTAAATTTTAGACTTGTCAATTTTCGCAAAATGTATAATCACTGTTGACTTCCCTTGCAAGCTAATGATGAGATCATTGCTATACTTGGAATTGTGCACTTTGTATCAAGTTCCATTAATACCTCAAGCCTAACTGTTACTGTAATATAATTTAACATCTAGTAAGTGTACTGTATTGGTCAGCTAATTCCATACTGATTCTGTGTAACAAACCATCCCCAAACTCAGTAGATTAAAACAACAATCATTTATTCCCATTCATGCATCTGCTGTTGGTCTGGCAAGAGGGTGGAGGTGGTTTGTTGACTGATCTAGCTTGCGCTCAGCTGGACCTGGCTCCAAATCATAGGTTGGGTTCAAATCTTCTCCATGTGTTTTGCATCTTTCTTGGACTAGTAAACTAGCCAAGACATTATTTTCTCATGGTGGTGACAGAAGCTCAAGAGAGAAAACTGAACTATGCAAGAACATTTCAAGCCTCAGCTCTTATGCTGTAGATGATTGTAAATGATGTTTGCTAATATCCCATAGGAAAGACATATGGTCAAATGGGTAGAGACGTGCACTCTGTCTCTAGAAGAGGAACTGTGCATTCATACGGCAGGCAGTGCAGATGTGGGAGTGGTGGAGAACTGGGAACCATAATTCAATCTACTGTATGTGTTAATGACCTAAGCTATAACATTCATTTAATGATGCATTCTTTATTCTTAGAACTTCTATGGCACAGAGGTACCAAGTGCACTAGAGAAATAGTTCCATTTATTTTAATTCAGTAACCATTAATGGAGTACCTCCTCCATATAAGACACTGATCAAAAGGTATACATTGTGTATAGAGTAACTGGTGCCTGAAAGGATAATCATGGGAACTGGGTGAGACCCACTGTCATTGCTGAGTGAGTCAAGATTTGGTGTGATTGCCCACTATGCCCATGAGACCTGCACTAGCCAGGGGTCTTCTCATTTTCCTTTAACCTTTGTTGTTTCTTTTAAAACTTACAAAAGCAATGCCTACTCATTTTAGAAAATCAGAAAGTATATCTTACGCACACAAAAGAAAATAAAATACTTCGATCATCTATAAGTAACCATTATTTGCTCTAACAAAATAGATAAAAAGATAGGTAGATATCATGTCAATAACTAGATAGATATTAGACTGAATAAATGAACACAGAGAAGTGTTTTGCAATCTTTTATTTAATATATTCAATATATTTCAATGTCAGTAACTACTCATCTATGTACATATAATTATTGCTGCCTACTATTCTGTCACATTAATATAGAATACTTTATTTTACTAATCTACTGATAAACAGCTAAATTTCACATTTTTGTTATTATAAACAAATGTTATTTTGTATAGGTTATACATCTCTGAAAACTGAAGAAACATTTCCTTTGGATAATGCTAGAGATGAAATCACTTGGGCAAAGGGCCTGTGTGGTCTTCAGGTTTAATGCATATTGCCCACATGGAAGTTTGTGCAATATATATATACTCCCACCAGGAGTGCATGAGGTTGTCTCTTCCCCTCCCCCTCACTCACCTGGGAGCTTCTTAGTTTCTTAAAAATCAATAAACAGAATCTTCAACTAAGGGCTGGGTTAACTTGAGGGAATTTCCTAGATACCAAAAAGCAGAGGGACAGAAAAGAGATTACCAGTAGTGTTCTTTAAAGGGAAGGGTTGTTATTTCAAGATTGTAAAACAAAGGTTCAAGGGCTATAATTAGGTTCCAAACTGGGAGAAATGGTCCAAAGGGAACAGAGATCTGATTAAGTGCCAAACAAGGGAAACAAAGGGACTTTCCAATTAAATGTCCAAGATAAATCTCTAGAGGAGAGGGAGAACCACGAGATCCCAAATTCCAAACAGGAGAGAAAATACACGAGCCAGGGAAAAAGACTCTCTAGGGATTGGTTAAGATATGTGAGGTAGGGCTTCCCTGGTGGCACAGTGGTTGAGAATCTGCCTGCCAATGCAGGGGACACGGGTTCGAGCCCTGGTCTGGGAAGATCCCACATGCCGCGGAGCAACTGGGCCCGTGAGCCACAACTACTGAGCCTGCGCGTCTGGAGCCTATGCTCCGCAACAAGAGAGGCCAAGACAGTGAGAGGCCCATGCACCGCGATGAAGAGTGGCCCCCTCTCGCCACAACTAGAGAAAGCCCTGGCACAGAAACGAAGACCCAACACAGCCATAAATAAATAAATAAATAAATTAATTAATTAAAAAAAAAAAAAAAGATATGTGAGGTGGGACAACCTGGGAGGCCAATTGCACCAGACAGAATGACTCTGCACAAAGCAGCATTCTTGTGCACCTAGTCTTGCCTTCCGGAAGCTTGAACTGGAAGGTCAACTTCAGATGTAGAAAGACATTCAGCCATCAAACTATGCAAAGGAGAGTGGGTTTACAAGTAAAAGGCACAACTGGCAAGGCTTATAGGGCAAATCTACAGATGTGGCACTGAGGTAACTGGTTGATTCAATTAACAGGAGAACAAAGCCAAACTGGGTTATATCCACATTTTATAGCCTTACAACAAGTCCAAGTCAATAATCAGTTCCCAGTCCATCTGTACCAGCCTAACTTTCTAAGGTGATGGAAGGATTAAGTCAGTTTCATATCACAGTTTTAAGAATCATGAGAGTGTGACTATTTGTAAGGCTGGTCCACCATGGACTGGATGAGGCTGGGAGAATATTCAAAAGCAAATTCTGGCAACTAAAGTGGAATCTTCCCTCCCAGAAAATCTGCTCTCAAGAAGAATGCTTTGATTTGAATGCTAGAATAACAGCTTTAGCACCTCAGGGAAGTGCCCCAAATTAGGGCCCTCTCCTAAACTAAGAATGTATTAATTTGCATGGGATCAAAGATCAAGGAGCTCTTTTCTAAAATTTGACTTTAAAGCCCCAGAACTTAAATTTGCAGGGCTCTTGACTCTCAGAAGATGCTAGCATAATTAATTCTCTTTGTAGAGTATTTGTATTGATTTCTATACCCGGTGAAGTAGAGAAAGCAGGTGGTAAAACACCCACTATGGGGGCTTCCCTGGTGGCGCAGTGGTTAAGAATCCGCCTGCCAATGCAGGAGACATGGGTTCAAGCCCTGGCCCAGGAAGATCCCACATGCTGCAGAGCAACTAGGCCCATGAGCCACAAGTACTGAGCCTGTGCTCTAGAGCCCCCGAGCCACAACTACTGAAGCTTGTGCGCCTAGAGCCCACGCTCTGTAACAAGAGAAGCCACCCAATGAGAAGCCCACGCACCACAACAAACAGTAGCCCCCGCTCGCCGCAACTAGAGAAAAGCCTGTGCGCAGCAACAAAGAACTAATGCAACCAAAAATAAAAATAATAAATAAATTAATTAAAAAACAAAACAAAACAAAACACCCACTATGGTGGATCAATCAATTGATCATAGACAGGACATGGTCAAGGTCACTTAGAATACACGGGTGGTGACAAGCTAGAGCTGTCTTGTCCTGATTACTAGTGCAGGGCTTTTTTTCCTTCTATCCATAGATAAGCACACCTCAAATGCCTTGCTCAGAGAATTTGACATTCTGGATAATTCAAATCTTCATTTAAAATCCCAAGTCATATGCTTTTACTCCTTATCGTTGAGAATCTTTTCTAAAGTGTCAGCTTCTAATGTATCTGTTTCCTTGTTTTAGATGTCAAGTCCAAAGAATGTACTAGAAACTTTAATGATCAAGCTGATGGAACGCATGATCAGTTCTCAACCTCCTGAGTTGTGATTGTAGATGACATAGATAACTGAGGTGAAAAAAAGTGATTGAACCCAGTAGTGTAGATTCTAAGATTCTTAGGTTCTATGCTCCATGAGAAAAGGGTTGGATTTGTTTTGCTCACTTTTTTAGCCCGGGTGCCTACTGGTCCAGCATGAAGCAAGCACTCAATGAATGTTGGTTGAATGAAAAAACGAATACTGTATGCATGATCTTTAGAGTGTGTTTTCTTGTTATCGAGGTCTTTCTCCAGAAAGTCAAAACAAGGTAAAATAAAGGAGAAAAGAAAGAGAGGAAGGAAGGAAGAGAAAGGAGGCAAGGGGGAGGGGAATGAGGGAGGAAAAAAGGAGGGAAGGAACGAGAATGGAAAGAAGGAAGAAGGAAGGAAGGAAAAGGTAAGAAGGAAGAGGACAGTAAGGAAGGCTGTTAAAAAAAAATTCTGGGGTTTCAAGTATTGGTTCGACTTAAAAGAGGCTCTAGTATATTGAATCGATATTTGTATTCATTGAGGTTTAAAATTGTATTAGTTCACTTTCTTGTCCCTGTTTCTATCTCCATCTCCTTCGAAAACAGTATGAGAGTTTCCTATTCTGCGCCTACTGGTGCAAACCCTCAGGCTTTGGTGGCGCACAAGTCACGTGACTCCCGAAGCCGCTGGAATCTTCTGGAAGGAGACTCACCAGTCTCCCTGTGGGCTTCGCGGGAATTAATGGCTGTGGATAGACCTCCAGGATGAGTTCTTTCTTTGTGCTGTCTTTCCTACCCATCTAAGTGGTTTTTGACTAGTTTGGCATGTTGCTAGTTAAAATTCATTCTTTTAAAGCCGAGTATCCACTTAGCTCCTCTCCTCTGAACTTTCGTCATTCATTATTAACAATGAAAGCCAAAGTGCATGAAACAAGTTCAGCCCTATCTGTTTCTGGCATGAAAGTGATGTCTTGGCATATTAGTGGGACACGGCTCTATCTCACATAAAATGATGCCTGCGCCCACAACAAAGGCGCCGTCTCTCAGCGCCTAATAGGATCACCTACTTCAAATGTGAAACTTCCTTCTTTGAAATATTTGTTGAGATTTCATAAACCTATGAAGATTCTCAAACTCAAACAAAACCTCCTAGGCTTCGGCGCAAGTCCCGACTCTAAAGAGCTTTCTGTTCTATAAACCGGTTATTGGATCTGGGTCCGGAGCCTGGGCAGACGGGGGAAGTGAGGGGCATCAGGGGACGAAGAGCTGGCTTTCCATTTTCTCTTTTTGATACAAAAATAAAAGTCATCTGGTTTTGACTGCAGAAAATGAATCATATTAAGCATTTTAAAAGCACTATTCTTTTTTGCGAGACCCAATTTCAGAGCGATTAACACTTTAATATGAAACAGAAGCACATCATTTCATTAGGAGGCAAAATAAGACCTCTCAGCTACCATATGTTGTCTCTTCTTTTGAAAAAAAGAAAAATCTTTTGAAACCTTTGATTGTAGATTGAGCTGTAAGAGGGAAGGTAAATTTGGAGCCCTCACCCACCGCAGGTGAGCAGATTCTGCATCGAAGGGACACGAGATCGTAGATTTCTTTTGGGGCAATGCTCATATTCATTCTATTCAGTGATAGAGGACCTGGCCATTGCCCTAGAAAGCTGACAGGGAAATATTCTTTTATGAATATAGAAATCAAAAGGATCTTTCAGTATGTTCTTCTTAAGAATGTCTATGCTGACACAAAGAGCAAAGAGACACTTTGTACCACTGATCTCACAGATTACTTATTTATTAAATAGATGAAACAAAATTATAGCTGTCCCTTTTCAATATTTAAATTTTTTTAATGATAATGCCTTTAAAATGCACAGAACATGAATGCAGGAGCTGGTGTGATAGGAGAAAGCCTTATTGCACATAATTAACAGACACATAATGTCTGGTAACTAGTAATTTCCTTCTAGCTGAGTAAGGAAATAATTTAATCATGTTGATCAAATGAATCCCAGGAGCCCAGTGTAACATTATGCCTAAAAAAAAAAAAAAAGAAAAAGAAAAAAAAATCTACATTAACTGATAAAAAACTACTTGGTTTAAAAAAACAAACAAACATGGTTTCCAACCTTGTTTAGGTATCCTTAATAGTATTTAAAATGCAAGCCTGATTTTAGTAATTGGCTTCATCTGACATTTCAGGAACATTATTTTCCAGCACTGGCAAAGGCTACAGATATTGGTATGGTACACTTTTCTAGAACTGACAGAAACATAAGTGTGGCAAGATGTAGATTTCCTTCACCAATGAAAACGACTCCCTCACCTTTGCTTAGACGACTGTGTAGGAGCTACAGGACAGGGTGCATGGCTGGGAAGTGGTTAGACCACACATCCATTTTCTTTTTTTGTAAAGAATCTCTTTCCTAGAATAGCAACCTATATTCAACGACTGAATATAA
The DNA here is from genome assembly GCF_009873245.2 of Balaenoptera musculus. Lineage (NCBI taxonomy): Eukaryota > Metazoa > Chordata > Mammalia > Artiodactyla > Balaenopteridae > Balaenoptera > Balaenoptera musculus. Next base: position 33,232,866 of record NC_045797.1, on the reverse strand, counting down.
ACCCCCATTGCTGTTCTGTAAATTTCAGCTTAATATTGAAAACAGTCCAAGAAGAGGTTTTTACTCCAAATCATTCCCCCAAACAAATTTCTCTTCAGTAGTATATATACTAGTCTTCATAGCCTGGTGTTGCCTTTTGAAATCTTTTGTGGTCACCCCCATTGTTCTCCTGAACTACTTAGCCAAGGCAGCGAGCCACTTTCCTGCTAACTGAAGTCAGCTCTTCATAATGAGGTGATATAATTTAACACTTACCGTAATACATTTTATCCATCTATTGTTTGCTAAATAATTCCTGCAATAACACTTTTACTCTTTCCATAATTCTTCAGGGCAATGCTGGAGGAATAATATTTTTACTGCAGTGATTGATGACAGGTCCTGGTGCTATATAGCCGCCATGAACGGAGGTTATTGATAAGCATCAGGAAGATTGAAGGGAGTAGAGGAGGCAGGGAAGCGTCCAGAGGTCTGTGCTGCGTGGAAAGAACGCCAGGGAACAGAGGGTTAATATCATTTTATGAGGTTGTAAAAATCTACCCCAAGATTCTCGTGTTAGCAATATTCTTTGTGTAAGATGTATGTTATTAAAACAAGTAGCAGCATCTGAATTAAAGTGACAGTATGATGGATGACGAGTGAACGGGAATCGGAGCTGTTTGCAGCATTTTGGGCTAGATGTGGGAATTCTGCCTCAGAGGCAAGGAGCTTGGCAGACACATTGATTCCAGGCTGACGCACGTTCATAAATATGCCCCCAGAGAGGTGTGGCCTAGCAGGATTTACAAAATTATGTTCATGAATTATTTAACATTTATTTATGGATGCTATATTTAAACAGTATTTGCCAAGGCGAATGGACCATAGCTTACAGAGTGATCTTTAGAAATGCAAATTCTGCACAAGGCCGAGGTGTCAGGTGGCTTGCCCAGTGGTACTCAGCCTATCAACACTATATCAGAGGAGAGGAGTCCACTGAAAATGGAGCAGCCCTCCTGAGGCTCGAGTGGTTTCCTTGAGCTAGCTGAGGTCCAGAAAGATCTTGAGCAAGAGACGAGGTCGAGGAGGATTTTTCCTCTTTGGGAATGCAGTTACATCAATGGACATGATTGTGTTAGTTCAAATTTTAACACAATAGTGAGTTTTTCCATTTACAGCAATGCTTTTAAGGATGGAGAACGCCACACTACTAGTTTGAGATTGAAAAGAAGGAAACGAATTAGAAATTGCTGTAACCTAGACACCTCTCTAATCCTGTTTAGGGCCACATTCAAATGTATGAAGTGAAAGCTATGGCTCGTGAATTTATAATTCCAGCCTTCTATGATTTGGGATGGAGGACATGGCAGGGATCCTATTGTTCACCAGCCATCCTGTTTGTGCCCACAATTCCATTTTCCATCCTCTTTGGTCTTACGTAGGACCTTATAGTTAGTTCTTGCCAAAGAAATGGAAATGGAAGTTGCATGTGTCACATCTGTAGTCAAGACCTTACAGGTTTTCTGTTGTCTCTCCTGTCATGGTAAATGAAGAGACCATATATTTCAGAAAGTTCAGCTACAAGATAGTAGAGTCTCCAATAGCCCGTCCCTACTAGTCTGTTTGGGGCTGAGCCCCATCAACCTGCTTGGGATGGTAGCATGATTGAGAAATTGCGGTTGGGTTAGGTTAAGCCATCGAGATATGAGGGTTGATGGTTACTGCCGTGTAACAAAGACAATCTTGACTAATGTGCTAAGTTGGTGCTACCTGGTAAGCCACCGTATTTGATGAAATAAGATGCTTGTGTCCGAATATAAATCAGAACGCTACTCACTTCCAGAAAGTCTTACCATGAAAAAAGGTCAACTAAACCAAACAGCATGCTTGGTGACATAGTTGATTTGTTTTCTGACCCAAGTTCCTTAACTAACCACACCTGTTAAGGAATAGTTCCCAGACATACTCTGAGCAGCGCTGTGTGGACAGTGGTACGTAACCTCAAGTAGTTCCATGTCATATTTTATTGTTTTACTTGGATGATTGACATGTTTTAATGCTACTTTTGCCTCTCATTAGGCCCAAGCCTTTCCATGAAGGCTGAGGGAGACTCACAGAGGGAAAGAAAAGTGCAATCTGAAATGGACAAGATAATTTTTTTGGGGAGACTGCCTTCATGATTTTGCCTTCCTGTGGATTTGAAACCCACATCTTACCCAAAAAGAAACAGAGCTAGTCTTTTTCATTCCCATTCCTCCTCTAGAATCAAAGGTATTTTCCTCCTCTAGCAAAATCACTGTAAATGTAATAATAACCTGATCTGTGGCAATATCAGAGTATCCCGGGCTACACAAAGCCTGGGAGCTAGCAATGCAAACAAAAGATAAAGCAAAGAATCTGATTTTATTAGTTCCAGAAAAGACTCAGTGATGATCAAGAGAGGCAAGGCAAGGGGACTGAGTTAAAGAGGGGAAAGAGAAAAATACTCTAAATATATGTGTATAGACAAAAGACCCTGCACAAGTTCAAACTCATCAGCCAATACGAAGGCTAGAAATTAAACACATAACTTACTGTCACGTGCCTTAACTACCATTTAAGTGATCGAATGTTTTTCCCTTTTTAGTTGACGAGGTTGGTGTTGTAATGGTAGAACTACAACTGCAGTATCACTGGTACCTGCTTTTGCCACTTTTAAGCAAATATAAAAGCTAAGGTTGTGAACAATTTGATTTTACATGGTCTATATGTAGATTTTGAACTGATGTTTTCTTTTTAGTTTTTGTCTGATTATAAATTCCCTAGGATTGGTATATGAGTAAGCATGTGCATGCATGTATGTGCACACACACACTTAAACACACACACCTCTATCTCAATACTTAGGGTAGTTCTCGTGCATGCTAAGAATTTAACAAATTATTGGTGAATGAGTGAATAAATCTGTGAATCTGTTTATATTCCCCAAAAAGTAACTGCAAAAAGTACTAACAAAATGAATAACAGAGGGTTAACTATGGTCCTTCTCAAGAATTGTATTAGCATTTTCAGTTGTGAACTCTGTATCTTTAACCAGTGTTTTGAATCAAGGGGTGCATGAACACTCCAGACGACTCTGCGGCTTGGTCCAAAGTGTTGAATTTTAATAAACAATCTTTACAAAACGTTTCAGGATTTTCAGAGGGTGTGCTAAGAAGTACTGGAGAATGAAAGATACAGGAGTATACAGATATCTAGGAAAACACATTGCTCTTCCCTTAGCCCTGGTCCTCCAGAAAGCAGAGCCTGAGGCAAAGATTAAAGTGCTTGCCCTTTATATCTGAGAGGCAGAAGCCCACAGTGGAGGAGAGGACAGAGAGAAACAAGGCAAGGGCAGAGGCAAAGCAATGCAACGCTATGGGTAGTGGAGTTGATATCTGCTTCCCAGTGAACTGAAATGAGACACAGCAGGTTCTTTGGCATGTCTGGCAGGCCCTCAGAAGAAACTGCAGCTCAGAATAGCCCATGGAAGGACAATATGAAAGGGAACTGAATTGCTTCACTCCCCTCAGCTCCTTTTTCTCATTGGTCAATGCTTCCCCCATGGAGAGCTAACTCTGATGGGGCTTGGCGTGAGGGGTGAAAGGTCACACTATCCTGGGCATTCAGCTCAGACTACAGCCAGCTCAGGGAGCCCAGGAAAGTCATGGAGACTATGGCAGGCCGGAAGGCAAGTCACACCTTTGTAGAGAAGCAGGCAGTTGAGTCTGAGAAAGCACACGCAATTTGTGTTCAGCACCATTCTCCAAGGCTTTTGTAAAATTGAAGCGTCGTTCATTTACAATGTTGTGTTAGTTTCAAGTATACAGCAAAGTGATTCAGTTATACATATATATGTTCTTTTTCAGATTCTTTTTCATTATAGGTTATTACAAGACACTGAGTATAGTTCCCTGGGCTAAACAGTAGGTCCTTGTTGTTTACCTATTTTATATATAGTAGTGTATATATGTTTATCCCAAACTCTTAATTTATCTCTCCTCGCCCTTGCCCCCCTGCTATCCCCTTTGGTAACCATAAGTTTGTTTTCTATGTCTGTGAGTCTATTTCTGTTTTGTAAATAATTTCATTTGTACCATTTTTAAATTTATTTTTATATTTATTTTTGGCTGTGTTGGGTTTTCGTTTCTGTGTGAGGGCTGTCTCTAGTTGTGGCAAGCGGGGGCCACTCTTCATCATGGTGCACAGGCCTCTCACTATTACGGCCTCTCTTGTTGTGGAGCACAGGCTCCAGATGCGCAGGCTCAGTAGTTGTGGCTCACGGGCCTAGTTGCTCCGCGGCATGTGGGATCTTCCTAGACCAGGGCTCGAACCCGCGTCCCCTGCATTGGCAGGCAGACTCTCAACCACTGCGCCACCAGGGAAGCCCTGTACCTTTTTTTTTAGCTTGCACAAATTAGTGTTATCATATGATATTTGTCTTTCTCTGTCTGACTTACTTCACTTAAATATATATCTAAGGATTCCAAGGCAGAGATGTTTGTTGGTGGTATTTTCCACAATGACCTCTAGCTTTTCTCCTCGTCTTTTCCCTTATCTTGCCCACTCCCCCCAGGTTCAGCGTTTACTCCCACCATATTTACTGCTACATCCTGCTCTTTGTGGGGTCTGATGCTCAGAGCTGAGCATGCTCTGTAGTCAGTGCATGGTTCTTGGAGGAATACTGGTGAGAATAATGTTGGGAATAAGTGCCATGTTTTTTCTAAAGCCCTCCTTCCGTCTTCTCCAATTAGACGCCCCTCCCTTCACTCTACTCACTCTACTCCTTATACTTTTGCTCAGACATTTGTCACTATCACATAGGCCCATAATTATTTGTGTGTATTTATCTACTGTATTAAGTTGTTAGCTCCCTGAAAACCCAAACTCTGAAGGACAGTGAAATCTAGCGGAAGAAGTTTGAATTTTGGTGTCTGACAAAACTGAGTTCTCTAGGCCTCCCTTGCTTCTGGCTCTTATGGTTCATCTTATGGTTCACCTTTCTGAGTTTTATCTCCTCTTATGCAAAATTGCTGTAGTTACACCATATTTGGTTCTAGAGAAAACTGGCAGAGACAATATAAATATTGTTGCATAATGAGGTGCCCGGAACATAGTACGTGCAAAATAAAGGTCAATTTTCCATCCTATTCATTTTTTTGTACCCCTCCCTCTCCCACCAATGCAATGTGTGGCTAGTGGAAGAAGTGTTTTCTAATTTGTGTACTATTGGTGAATGCATGTAGAACTTACTATATGCCAGGCAGTATTCTTAGCACTCAAGAGTTTATTTATCTAATTCTATACGGTAGGTATAATTTTTACTTAACAAACATATAACACTTGCTATACGCCAGACAGAGCTCCAAATGCTAAACATATATTCATCATTTTAATCCATATAACAGAGCTCCGTGGTTGGTACTATCATTCTCATTCCCTGTTTCCAGATGAGAAAACTGAGACACAGAGAGTTTCCGTAAATATCTTGCCCAAGACTATATATCTAGTAACATCTGGGATTTAAACACCATCAGTTGTGTTCCAGTCTGGTTCTACAGAATGTGGTATAATAGATTATAAAATAGCTTATAAGTAAATAACTCTCTTATATCTTTAAGAATTTTCATTACCTTTAGATAAGTAATACTCTTCTAGAAATTGCTCAGTCCAGGACTGAGACTTCTTCCTATTGACCACTTGGCTCAATAGATTGGTTTTAAGCTATTGCAACCTAGCTCTGCAGTCAATTAGACAAAACTAGAATTAATCACTATCCAAGAATGATAGGACGTTTGCACAAAGACAAGGGGAAAAGAGGGTTAACACTTGAAAATATTTTTATTACTGTATCATACTGTTGTTCACATCCATATACTGTAGAATATTTCTTCCCAAAGATTTTTGCTTTCATATTCTTTGGATATCCCACAAACCCTACCAGAGTTGACGTGTGTGTGTGTGTGTGTGTGCACGTGTGCACATGGGGAGGGGAAGGTACAATTAAATTTTCTACTGCATAAAAAGTATAGCCATGAGAATAATAAAAATAAGAGGACATTTTCACAATAAAGTGCAATGCGAGTCTTCCAAATGAATTGACATTGGGACCAATCCTAGGTCACCAAGATTTCATGAAACACCAAAGAATGTTCCTCTAGTGTTGCGCACACTCCAATATCCAGAGGACAAAAGTAAGCACATATTGAAAATCTGAAGAATTGAATTTTTAGTTAAGGCCTCAGTGGAATCAGATAAATTTCCCATGTCATCTTCCTCTTTTCTTTCTTCCCCTCAGGCAAGAGCGTGAGACCCTAACATAAACCTAACCTTGTCATCATCTTAAAGGATGTACTGTTCTTCCTCTTAGACCATATTTCATACACTTTTTAGATGTGAGCAAAAATGGTTCACATTCCAGAGAAATGTATTTTGGACTTATCAGTGTCCATCAGAAAAGTTGTTTAGCTCAGGTAGGATCAGGAGAATTAGGAGAGCCCTTCCTTAACACTACTCCTTTTGGGTTAAGGCAGATATTAATCATGTCTGACTTCTTACAAATGAAAAGGAAATAATCCCCTATGACATGTTATGCGTTTTTTCTACCCTGAGGTCTTTCCCCTTAGTTTTGGTATTTATGTATCTGAAAGAGATGGTAGCATGGTTGATATTAGTTTGAAGAGGTCACATTTCTTCCCTAAACCAAATTCTAGTGAAAAAAACCACAGCAGTCTGATAAGGATCCTGCCTTTCATTCCCCCTCACCAAGGTCTAATTATCCTTGAATGACAAGCCTCAGGTACATGCCCATGTGATGAACTCATTCTTTTTCATCCTTTTTTCCACTGTGGGTTTCAGCCTTTCTCTCCAGGTAAGCTGTGCCTTTGGCAAAATTGTGGGGCAGACAGGGAACAGGGGGTCAGACCCAACTATCCCAGGCTCTGCCTTCAGCAAGTGAAACAAAAAGCTCATTCTGCAACTGAGGTGCTCCAGGTCAGCTCTTGAGCCACACCTGTTTCCAGCCATCACCCATCTAAGCTTTCTCTTCCCATCATTGTGCTGATAAAAATCTCATTACCTTCCTAAGACTAACGTAGTTTGGCCTCCTGTGTACATATCGCTTCCAATGGTTTGCCCTCAGAATTGTTCCACTGAAACAGGCTCAAGTCTTCCCTTCCATTGAACTCAATATTAACCCATCTTGCAGCTTACCTCCAATCCTCAGTTAAAACCTCATGAAACGATGATCTACTGGCATGGTTTAAACCACTCCAAAACTTAAAAAAGCAATGTGTTCATTTCTTTCATGGTTCTGTGGGTTGACGAGGCCCATGAGAAGTTCCTGCTTGGTGTCTTTCATGTGGTTGCCCTCAAAAGATGACAAAGCTGTTATCACAGAGGGCTCAGCTGGGCTGAACTATATGTCCAAGATGACTCACCCCCATGGCTGGCAGTTGATACTGGCTGTCAGCTGGGAGTTCAGTTGGGCCTGTCAACCAGACTGCCAACACGTGGCTTCTCCACGTGGTTTGGGCTTCTCACAGCATGGGGGCTTTGTTCTAAGACTGAGTATTCCAAGAGACAGGAGACCAACCAGTGAAATGGCTGCCAGGCCAGTTAAGGTCTCTTGTGTGGAAATGGCACGGTGTCACTTCCACCAGATTCAGTAGTTAAAACAATCACATTGCAAAAGAATACGGGCAACAGGGCCACGTTTAGAAAATAGTTTTTCCGAGTGATATTAGACCTTAAAAACAATAGCCTATTAACTTTTCCTTGGGAAAAATCCCAGATAACAAGAATACAAATTCCTGTTTGTCTTTCTGGGGAAGCTAAGGGGAAAAGAGCTCAACTTCTCCCGCAGTAAATCTGTAGTCCAGAAAAGAAGCCTCAGTTATTTTCTCAAAGGACTTAATCTGCCTGATGTCACGATCTTGCCATGCCTACACATTGCAGCAGTTAATATGGTAATAGGAGATAGAATTGTAAATCATCCAGCCCAGTGATTGTAGCATTAGTAGATTAGTGATTCAGTTGGTTGGGTGCAGTGTACAGTGGCAGAGGAAAGGAAGAAGGCTGGATGGAGGGCTTCAACTGTGAAGAAGCTAGCAAGAGGTCCACACCTAAAATCTGCAGGGCCTGAGCAGGACTACAAATGGAGAACCATATATTTTATGACTAAATAGTTAAAGGATCTGAATCAAGTTAGCAGACTGTTAAAAAAGATATATTTCTTCTAAACCTCTCCATCTTTGACTATATTCATTTATAACACAAAACAGATCTAAACTGAAGTCTAAAGTTTTTATATCACTGAAAGTTGGCAAAATAGAAAAGACTAGTGTATTCAATTACTGTTTAATGTCTAGCTCTTCTATTGATGCAGCAGTGATATTGGATGAGCAATGATACTAAGACATAATTCATAAATTATTATATATTTTTCATAAAATATATTTTTTACCTTCATTTCAGCAAAATCACTGATTATGTTCCTATAATCAAGAATTTTGCATAATTTATGTACTAATGCCAAATTTGACAACCTTTTGTGATTCATTGTAGCTTTATTCATTTCAGTTGATTTCAGTTTATTAATTTCAGTGTTTTATTCATTTCAGTTTTAGAAATTCTGCTCTCCTGTGGCAATATCATCTTAAGTTGCCAATAAAATTCTTACATCAACACTTAGATTTATAAATAAAATAAGAATTTTGTATATCATGTTTGAACATTTAAATTGATTGCTTATGATAAATTATTATTATCAAAAGTTATTATAAATTATCTTAGCTTCTTCACACAGATTATTAACACATATTGCAATTTTCATCACTTTTTAAGACATTACCTAGATTTACACACTAATAAAAGGAATTGGTATTATATCTCATGCGTGGTACATGTAGGAACATACACACACATACACATATTTAAGAAAATTGTGAATTATTTAATGCTGAAAAGTGTTCCTTCAGCCATCACGTGCAAAAGGTTCCAAATGCTGCACTCTTTTTCTAAAACTGTTAAGTTGAAAGAATTGGAAATTGGAAAATGAAGAAAAATAAGAAAATGGATGCTTGAAAATGATACATTGTTATGTGAGAATATATGCCATTCATCCTGTCTTAGAAGAAGGATTTGACAAATTAATTAACTTATCTTCTCTTCACTAAATGCTTTAGTTGCTCAAATAGTCCTGCACCTGATGCAGTATCTCCTCTGAGGTCAGCAACAGTATTGCCCACAAACCTTCCTGGCATTCAGATGCAAGCTGCTTTTTGTTTTGAAGACATAGGAATAAATGCGGAGAAGTGCTCCCCGCCCCGGGGCTTCAGCAATGGTAGTTGCAAAAGTGGAAGTTTAGGGTCATGCTGGGCCAGTACTGGACATCAGATCCTGAGCAGCAGAATGCCCATTAGTCCCTCAACATATTTGATATGTGTGTGTTTGTGATATGCTGGTCCTTCTTAAGTGTGGACCTCAGGGTAAGGCCCTCTTTCCAGGGTCCAAGCATACTAGCGAGGAAGGTTTGGCCGTCCTCACACCAGCTCAGCTGCCTTACCATTCCTTCTCCAAATCTTTCTAACATCCACTATTTCTCCTCCTCTCCACAGTACAATGATTCCTTCTTCCCATCCATCTTTCTTTTAAAACCTTCTTTTCTTCCTTGTTTTTCCTGCTCCCTTTCCTTTCTTCCCTTTTCTTTCATTGTAATACCTCTTTTTAAAATAAAATTTTCTCAAGAAATACATTGCACACTGTTTCTTAAAATGTTTGTGTGTTGGGAGTTGGGGATGGGGAATATATAAAAATCCAAAATGGAATATAAAAAAGTGTAAGGATTCCCTCCCTTTACACTCCTCCAATACACATATTTCCTAGAGGAAACTATTGTTGAGATTTTAATTTTCATATTTCTGGGCCATTTCCTACACATTTAAAAAGTACATATTTTTTAAACAATTGTAAATAATCAGACACATATTATTTTATAATTTATTTGTTTTCCATTCAGCAATAAATAGTGAATCTATTTCCATGTCAGAACTTTTAATTTGTATATAGTATTTTATATTATGAATGTATCATTTTTTTAACCATTACTGATAATTGCAAATGTAGGTTTTCTCCAATTTTTGGTATTAGTAAATATGCTGCAATAAATATACTTGCACATTCATCTTTATATACTTGTGTATAGAAGATGTATGCCTAGACTTGGAGCACGTGATTAAAAGAAAATTTTAAAATTTGATAGATTTACAAAATATCCTTACAGAACTCTTTTATACTCCTACCACCAATGTATGAACAAATGTTTTTCTCCTCAATTTTCCTAACACAAATTGTTATCAAATCTCTTTCAAATTTCATTTTCCTTATTTTTATAGACTAAATGTAATAAAAGAGATAGTCTGTTGTCCCAATGTGTATTTTCCTGATTTTCTAATGAGACTTAACATCTATTCTTGTTTATTATTCATTTATAAATCACTTCTAACATATTAGGGATAAAACTTGGCTACAGATGAAATAAATAGCTCTACTCCTTTGTTTCATCTATTTATACCCTATTTATGTTACATATCTATGTCACAGATAAATTTCTCACTCTGTGCTTTGTTTTTTTCTTTGTTCATAATGTCTATTTACTTAGAGAGATTTTTACTTTGTACATGGTCAAACTTGTCAGTTTTATTTTTTATGGCTTATGATCATCCATTTTTTCTTAAGAAAGACATAATCTACCACAATAATAGAAAATATTCTCCTTTTTCTAGTAAGTTTATTATTTTGTACTATGTTTATTAGAAATTTAATCCATCCAGAATGTATTTTAGAGATTAAACCTTATAATATTCCGTATATATGTAATTGTGCCAACACTTTTTTATTAAATCCTATGCCTCCTGATTTAAATGACATCTTTATGACATATTAAATTGTCATATTTATAAGAGTCTGGGCTGCCTATTTTGTCCTATTGATCTATTTGGTTAATCAACATTGTTTTAATTACTAAAATGTTATCATTTACTTTAACATCCAAAAGTGTTCTCCCTCCCATTTTAATTTTTATTCCAAATTTTGACTATTCCTACCCACTTGCTTTTTCAAATATATTTAGGAAACAATTTTTCATATTAATGAGTGTTTCCACTAGATTTTTTCATTGAAATTGCATTGAATTTATAGTAGTCTGGGTAACATTTATATTCTATCATAAATATCTCTCATTTTACAATGAAATGTATGAGATGTCAGGTCAGTTTTTTTTTTTTAAACACTTTTATTATTTATTTATTTATTGGCTGTGTTGGGTCTTCGCTTCTGTGCAAGGGCTTTCTCTAGCTGTGGCAAGCGGGGACCACTCTTCATCGTGGTGCGTGGGCCTCTCACTATCGCGGCCTCTCTTGTTGCGGAGCACAGGCTCCAGTCGCACAGGCTCAGTAGTTGTGGCTCACGGGCCCAGTTGCTCCGCGGCATGTGGGATCTTCCCAGACCAGGGCTCGAACCCGTGTCCCCTGCATTGGCAGACAGATTCTCAACCACTGCGCCACCAGCGAAGCTCCCAGGTCAGGTTTTATACAGTTCAATAAAGTATTATAATTTTCTTCATATTGTTCTCACACATTGTCAAATGTATTCCTATGTATATTATAGCTTTTGTTACTATTGGGAATAGTCTTAATTTTCCATTTAGTTTTTATAAAGGAAAGCTTTTGTTTGTTTATTTATGTTTTATCCAGCCACATTTTGAACTACCTTATCAGATCCAATCATTTTTAGTTGATTTATCTTTAAATTTTTTAAGAAAATAATTTTTCAAGGTTTAATTATAACATTTTCAAGCATATACAGAGGTGAATTTTAGAGTTAACATCTATATACCCACCATCTAGATTTTACCATTAACACTGTACTCTACTTGCTTTATCACATATTTTTTCACCTATACATTTTTTCCACTTATCAACGTACATTGAATTTTGAAATATTTCTAAAGGATGTGCAGATATCAGTACATTTTCTCCTATAGACTTCATCATTTATGGCTTTAACTAGAGTTTTATATTTGTTTACATTTTTCTTTTGAAATTAAATTTACATACAACGAAATACACAAATCTTCACTGAGTTTTGACAAATGCACAAACATGGTGACAGAAGCTCATCACCCCCAAAGTTCTCTCATTCACCTTTCTAGGCACTCTCTGTTCTCATCTTCCCAGAGGTAACCATTATTCTGATGGTGACAGAGGGAGTGGAGCGGGGTTGACTACTTTAGAAAGTAACATTCATAATGAGATCTAAAGGAACAAGACACAGCCATTCAAAGAGGCAAAGGAAAGTGTAAGTGCACAGGCCCTGAAACAGGAATAAGTTTGCTGTGTTGAAGGGAAAGCTTGGTATAGTAGAATAAGTGGTATAGGACATTGTATGAGTTAAGGGAGGAGAGTTAGACACCAGCTAGATCATGAAAAGCTCTATAGGCCACAATGAACTTTGGATTTTACTCTGTGATCAGAGGCACGGTAGGATTTGAAACAGAAGGGTAACATTATTTGAGTTACATTAAAACAGATCATTTTGGATGCTACGAGCAGAATAAGATTAAAAACAAGGCCATTACAGGATCAGAAAAGACAGGATGGTGGTTTGCATTAGGATCATGGTGAGCCAAGTCATTGAGGACAATATGATAAGAATTGAATATGATTCCTAAGGCTTTTGTCTGAACTACTGAATGGATGGTACACTTTTGATTGAGGTAGGAGAAGACTGAGGACAGAAGCACATTTGGAGAAGTAGAGTGTGAGTGTGTATGTTAAAAGGTGAGTAGGAGGGAAAGAATAGATATGTTTGGAAAAAGTCAAAGATGAGATCCCTATTAACATACAACTGGAGAGGTTAAGGAGCGGTTGGATATATGAACCTGAAACTCAAGGAAGTGATCAGGGCTAAAGTTGAATGAATAGCATATAGATTAAGTCACAGAGTGAGGTGAATTTGCATAGGGACTTAGTATAGATAAAGAGGAGTTCAGGCCAAGATTGATCCTGGGGCAATGAACACATAGAAGAGAGCAGAGGAGGATGAGCTTGAATTGGAACAACTTGATAAATTAAATGGAAGCCAGGAGAAAGTAGAGTCAGATAAGACAAAAGGACACATGTTTCCAGAAGGAAGAAATGATCAGATGTATTGACTACCTCTGAGATGTTGACTAGGATGAGAACTTGAAGGCTACCACTGTCTTTGGCCACATGGATGAAGTTGATAACCTTGACAGGGGGAAATTCAATTCAGGGGGATTGAAAATAAACTCAAAGGATTTGTCCAGTGAATAGGAAATAAAGAAGTAGAAAAAGCAAGTGGTTTTGATTTATTTCAATGAAATACACAGAAACAACCCTCTGAGTTAGGCAATTTTTCATGATATGTACTTAAGTAACAAAGAGAAAAGTCATTTCTTCAGTTAACTTCTCAGACCCTGCACCATTTCCTTCCTTGGACATTCCCAGGTTGATGGAGTAGATTAAGGATTTAAAGCAACAAACAAATACAAACCTTGACCACTTTGAGCTGGTGTGAAGGATATTCCCATGTCTCTCTGGGTCTATCAAAAGTATATTGTTTCTTTTGTGAAATATTGCACTGTTCATTAATTATCCCATTTGGGAAGTTGCTCATTACTGCTGAAATTTCCCACCAGAAATCTTGGACATGATACAGGTCTTCACTTTGGTTCCATTAAGATTTTATTTTAATACATCTAACCTTCTGTCTGACAAAGGTGATCCCCCCACCCTTGTTCTACTTTCATCTTTAGTGTAGTGCCAAAAATGAGGTTTCTCATGCACAGACTTATTACTGGTAGCAATTGTACCCTATCAAGTGACTCTTCTGGCAGTCAGCAGAAAGATTAAAAAAACAAAGAAAACAAACTTTCTTTTCACTTAGAACATCCTGAGAGGCTTGATCTAATGTTTTCTCTCTCTTTTTTTTTAATGAATGATTTCAGGAAAATGGAATAGAAATACATGATCACTTTACAGCACTCTTCTTTCTTTATGAAATAAAGACATGTTGAAAATAGTGTCTTCTACCTACTATCTCAATGATCCTAGTGTGTGACTGATACTCATGGAGAGAATCTTGTGCTAATCTTCTTAGACATATTAATTCATGTTTCTCTCCAAAGTCTTGATTCTGTTGAATAGAACTAAAATGGTAGGGGAAGAATAGTATTCATGTTTTCAAAGGCTAGAGTAACTTTGGAAGTCTTTCTAGGAAAGAGACCTCTTGCAAACTAGGCAAAACGGACAAAGCCACACTTTTAAAGGAAGTTTTGATAGACTTTGTGAAAAAAAAGACCCCAAATAGACATTTGACCACGTCACAGTTTTGGGGAGGGCAGTTATCACTAAGGCCTTTCCTGCATTATCTATAAAACAGTGTTTGCCCGAGACGAACAAGGAGATCTGGCTTTTCAGAGAGGAATTTGATGGGTTTGTAGAGAAGAGCAACCGTAATAAGAAAGTATTCCTAGAAGTTAGATGGAAAATGCTATTTGTCAAAAACTACTAATGTCATAGCACTGTCATGCTATAAATTTAAAAAAGCATGAATTCCTCTTAGATTTCAGTAGCAGTTATATCTACAGAAGAATTTATGCTCTGGAGAGTGACTGGCATTCATGGTCATTGGGGCAAAATTTTAAGAATTCTAAGTCTAAAACTGACTTGAACCCAGAAATGCTTGTAAAAAACCAGAACTCTGCCAGTACCACATTGGAAAGAACTTGCCGGACTGAAAGTCAATGTAAATAGATCAAGATTTGTGTGTCCACAAGTTTACTTGTGTATAACTGAGTTAGCAATCACCTTAAATGAATCAGAAGAACACATTCTAGAATGTAATTCTGGAGTGTAGAACTTGATGAACCATTGCACCATGAACCAGTCTTGTCTGTTATATACGTGGTAAAGTGAACCATAAGGAACTGTGTCTGAAAAAGCTTTCTGATATGAATAAAGTGGTCAGAAATGTAACTGTGAAAACATTTCCTTCTAACTACGGGTCAACCCTAATATGTTACCAGGGTTGATGTCGCCCTTATCTAGGAAATAATAAAGGAGTGGTTGTATCCACATCCCAGAGGAAGTCCAAAGGGAACTTTGAATTGTTTATAATGATTGCTTTCCATTGGCCTGAACGAATTAACAATCTCCTCGGGGATTGATGTTCAGTCTGTGCCAAAAACATAGAGAATTTTAAGCTTGGAGATGGAGAATGCACCACGAATTAAAGACAGGATGCCAGCAGATACCAAGATCTGCTGGAGGAGAAATGCTGAGTCTATGATTATTTAGGAGCTGTTTATCTAAGCTCTTTGTTTATCTTCTAGTTATTTTTTTCTTTCATGTAATAGGATATTTTATTAAGGTTCTACTCTATGCCAGACTCTGTGCTGATGCTTAATAAGCATTTTACTCACTGGAATAAGTACAATGGATACTCTATACTACAAATTAAAAATTGAGACAAAAAGATATTAAGAATCCTGTTGTAATTGGCCCAGATAGCAAGTGGCAAACCTTAGGATTTAGAACTTAGGCATTTTAACTCTAACTCGTGTATTTTTTAAAACTTTTTCCTATTTATTTGTTTATATTTATTGATTTATTTTTATCGAAATATAGTTGCAGTACCATAGTATATAAATTACAGATGTACAATATAGTGATTCACAATTCTTAAAGGTTATGTTCCATTTACAGTTACTATAAAATATTGCCTATATTACCTGTGCTGTACAATATATCCTTGTAGCTTATTTATTTTATACATAATAGTTTGTACCTCTTAATCTTTTACCCCTATACTGCTCCTCCCCACTCCCCTCTCCCCACTGGTAACCACTAGTTTGTTCTCTATATCTGTGAGTCTGCTTCTTTTTTGTTATATTCACTCTTAACCATTAAGCTATGCCATCACGTCTAACCTCAGGAGTGGCCTGTGTCTCAAAAGAGGAGACAAAGCTTAAATCAACGAAGAGAATGAACAAATTGTTTCCACTGAAGACTAGCTTTGCATTTCCAATGAGACACATTTTTTCCTGCCCTCCATTATCAAAATGAACAGAATTAGATGTGCTCAGTTTTTTTCTTGAAAAATTTGGAAAGCACCTTGTTGTTAATATAGGGCAGTCTACTGCAAAATATGTTACGATTGCTCCTGGTGTCTAGAAATTGCCATAGCATTTATGAAAACTTGGATCAATCGATGCTCAATAGTTACTATCTTTTTACTGTAAATTTGACAATTAGAAAAAGGCGTTAGAGATGAAGGCTTCTCACATAATTTTATGCATGAGTAATTCCCAGAATAGATTCCGAGAAAGATAAAAGAGGATAATAGGATAGAAGGATATGAGAAACTTGAAAACCCCAGTATGTAAAAATTGATGAGATAGTGAAATGCCAGAACATTTTATTCACACTTTAAGCTTCTGGGAAAAAAATAATCAGTGGGGATCAACTTATCCAAGGTTATCCAATTGTTGTTCCTGGCTGAGCAATTCAGTATTTGAGATTTCATTGTGTTTATCAAAACCCTAACACTGTACTTAGAATATTCTCAATCAGCTTTACTTCATTCTTTGGAATTGGGGAGCAATTCTACATTGTAGGATAAGTTACTCACAGACAATTCTTTCCTTTTATCAAACAGTCATTTATGTGGAATTTAGTTTTGATTAAGTAGAGGGTATTAAACATTCTTCCAGTAAGAACTGTTATGACTGACACTAAAACTCTGCTGAATGACACACAAATCCTCTACCCATTTATTTTTTCACTTTAGTGTTTGAAAAGCTGATAATACCCTGCTCAGTCTTTGGTTTGCTGTCAAAAATATGTTTCTTCTGGCCAAAGATAGTAATAACTGTCATTTTACCAAAAGGCCATGATGCATTCTTATTTCCCTTTTTTGCTTTGGGAATAGAAACTTAAGCATCAAGATTGGGCCACTTACTTGACAGAGAAAGAATCAGAGGAAGCATAATAATACAAGAAGAATTTTGGAAGGCAGTTATGCTCACCACTATACCACCAACACTGTACAAAATGAGTTTTGTAATATCTTCAAAATCTATAAGGAGTGACCGTCATCACCTAGAAACTTGCATGTGACTTAATATCTCAAATTCCAAGTCACCTAGAAACTTTTACCTCAGATGGTTTTTAAAGTTGTCCTATCTTGTTTCTTGATGTTTGCAATAATAATGGACATAATTTCCTTTATCCAACTTGCCCTAGGAGTAAGATGACTTTTCATTTATTGTCCAAACTGGGACCGTAATTTGAGTGAAAGGTGCACTATGAATGATTACACTGCAGGTGCAGGTAAATGCTGTCACCTAACATTGGAGCATTTGCCTTAGACATGAAGCAATTAATGATTATAGAAACTGAGAAGTCTTAAAATTCAAAATATTTTGAAAAGCAGTATGGCTTTCTTCTCTGGAGGACTTTAAGAGTATATTAAATAGCCGTGGGATTTTATTTCAGGAGTTTTCTCTAGATGCCCAGGTTTCAAATTCTAAGCTTGCAAAGACAGTTGTATTATTTAATTCAGCATATCAGAACATGCTGGTTCTAAAAACCCCACTGTTTCTTGATTTCATGTACTCTCCCTCTTCAGTTAAGGACTCCATCACTTCTTTCCTGGATTATTGCCTCTCTGTAGGAATAGATAGGTCTGCAATACAACAACTATCTGTAAGCAAGATTACTAGTTGTTATATTCCCAGGCCATGCTCTCTCTCTTCTCTATAATAAATGCCCCTCTACCCACAACAATGGGGACTTAGGTCACACTCATATGTGACACAGCCTAGATTGCTCAAGGATGATTTTCACCAAGAGGAGCCCTGACCCAAACTGGACCAATCAGATTCTAAATACTTTTTAGGAGTAGGGACCCAGGGAGGGTGATTGGTCTTCATTGATTGCTTGTACTGAATCAATGTGAAAAGAGAGATAAGATGGTCATTTTTGGTCATATGGATGGGGAAGTCAATATGGTGTGAGAACAAGAAGAATAAAACAGATCTTCCAAGACAAACAGAAGTGGGGGGCTCATGCTGGAAAGATGGAGAAAAATAACTGAATCTCCTGCTCTTCTGGCCAAAGCATCTTCCCAATGACTCTCTTCCATGTGTCCCAATTTTATTGTCTCCATAACACTTATCAGTGTTTGAAATGATCTTTTTAACTTATTTTGTCATGTGTATATTTTTTACTCCCCCTTGTAGAAGGTATTTTGTGATGGCAAGGACTTTAGTATGATCCATGCTATCTCTCGGGCACCTGAAATAATGTGTGTACCGTAGCCACGGCTACACTTAATATTGGTTCACTGAATGAACCCATGAATGAGTATTTAAATTAATTTCTGTTTCTTGGTAGTTCAAGAAGTGAGGGCCATAGAATGTGTGATAAGGTCAGAAGGAAAATCAGAACATGGGGCATGACTCGAACAGTGGAGACATTGTGGGGATTTCTTCACCAGGCTGAGGTCCCACTGTGATTTTTGAAAGAAGATGAGGGGGGATGTGATAGGGAAGAAGAAGCTCCCAAGGAGATATCAGGGAATTCAGAGGAGAAGCCCTCCATCTGGCAGTTTTGCTGGGTGCTGCCCTGTGTGTCAACCCAGCCAGCTGCCAGGGGAGCCTGAGAAAACAGAAGCTGGAGATAACAGAAGACTCGGGGCCTTTTCCAGCAAATGCAAACTTTCACACCTGTCAGCAATCAATCAAGAGGTTTATGGGCCTGCAATATTTACACTCTAATTAAAAAATCATAAAGCAAGCACCCTTTCAGGTTGCAGAAAAACAAACTCCAGAACTTCGATAGCCGCGCTGTTAATCAGTTACTTCTAATGATCCTGCCCAGCACTGATGAGGCATTTCCTCAGCTCCAAAGAGCCGGTGGGAGAAAATGGGATTGGCACCAGAGAACAGCCTTCACAGGTGGCCAGAAACTTTCCAGTTTAGGGCACAGTCTCCATCTGGCGCTTGGGAAAATATTTTTGACACACCTAGTTGGCAGCCTGTGATTTTCCTCTGTTTCCATGTGGAACTGAAGGCCATTTACCATAACGTAGATATGGAGGTGGCATTAGGCACCTTGAGTGGGGTTAGTGGTGGACAGAGGGTTCAAAGTAGGGGAATAAACTACCAATGGCGGTGCCAGTCTCACTGTGAACACCTGGAATTGCACACCTGGGAACTAGGGCAAAGTTGAAGTTCACCTTCATCCTTTTGGTGTCTCCTGCCCTTCTGGTGGCTCCCTTCTCCACCCAGAGGCCAGACCCACCTGTTGCTGTTGGCTATACCAAGTAGCCCAGGATGGCTCTTGGTGCTCCTGCCTCCTTTACATCCCTGCCACCCTCTCTCTCACTGTTCCCTCACCTCTTTCCAATTCCAGGGGCCTTGGTCCAGCTCCTGTAAAGGACAGAGCTCTCTCCCTTCCAGGGCTCTATTCAAGGTCTTTCTTCTCACTCTTCACATAGAGCGTCCCTTCTCATTGGTCAGGTCACCCATCACTTTAGAGTGTCCTGCTCAAATTGGAGAAGCCACCTCTGCATTTTGTTTGTAAAATACCCTATCTTTATCACTCTCAGCACTTTTCACAATCGGTAATTAGATGCTTAGGCCCTTGTCTCCTTCTTTAATGTCTGTCCCTTTCGCCATGTTTTTAGTCCCACAAGAGCAAGTACCATCTCTCTTTTATTCACCACTGAACACACAGTAGCTAGTACAGTGTTTGGCAAATAGAAATTTAATTTACACTTTTTGAACGAATGAGTGCATGAACAAATGAATGAATGCCAATAAATCACACTTTCCGTGACGGTAATGTGGCTTTCCAAGATGACAACCAGGATGAAAGACCCAGAAAATTTGGTCCCTATTTTGTTTCCCTGTCACTACCTAACCTGGGTTATACAATATAGAGTTTGTTTCCTTCCCTCTTTAACCCCGAAGGGATGCCAATGGTGGGAACTTCAACAGCTGTAGATAAGAGGACGAAGGCCACGTTTTGGCAGGTATTAATTTACACCATTTGTAAAATACTGCTGGGGCTGGTGGAAAAAGTCCCGGTCCTGTGTTCAGTAGCCCTGATTTTGAGTGCTGCCTCTGATATGCATTAGAGGAAGTTATTTTACCTTTATGAGCTTCAGTTTTCTCACCGATTCAGTATGGATGAACTGAGCTACTGTATGTAAAAGTCCTTTGCAAATGACCGAGAAGGCATGATTATATTGTGATTTTCGTGACACTCACTGTAAAGCTGCCTGCCTTAAGGGTGACATGGGATGCCCTGTTTTCAATCTGGGTCACTAGGTTCACACATTCTCCTACCTGCTTTCACCCCCTGGCCAGAGTCTTCTCTACTTTTGCCCTCTCTGGTGGTTCTCCCCTGTTTTTGTACTCCGACCCCATGCTTGCCTTGGATTCTGGCCATTTGGTCGCATATAGCAGGATGATTCGGAGGCCTCTGGGAATATCACTGAAAGCACTAACCCTACCACCCTCCACCGTTCTTGTTTCTTGGGCTGTATTAGTTTTATTAGCAAAATAACACAGGCCCAGTGAAATGTAATGGACTTCTACCTCCAAAGATAATGAGAGCCCCATTCACTTGCCGATTCAACATAAATGTGACCACAAAAAGAAACCAGTTTTTATGGGCACATGCTCCCAGCATGCATCTCACTGGTGTGGTGCTGCTCTGGCACTTGTGAAAAAATAAACCCTGGGGAATCACTGGGTTGCAATAGGTTTCCCGTCAAACACAGGAAATAAACAGCTGATGTCTGAATTTGCTAAATTCTGCTGATTCAGTGAGAGGGTGATGTGCGCAGCTAACAAGGGAAATGTTCAGGTATGTGAATTAAGGCTTGGAAACAAAGTGTGGGTTGTAATCAGTGCATCTTATATTAGGTTCGAATCATTATTTAGTGAGTGCTTCCCAAAGAAATTAGAAAAGAATCCCAAGCCTACCCGGGCTTTCTGATTCCCCCTTCTCATTGATGTAATGTACCAAAATACCCATCCCTTGCCTCTTTTTCAATTCTGGAATTTCTAAGTAATGCTCAAGTGACCTTGATCTCATGTGAGGTGGAAATAAAGCTGATATTATTATCTCATCTACATTAATGTGAAACCCTGCATAACAGAGAGGTTGTGTGATTTATCAAAGATCACACAGTGAGTCACTCGTGTAATCATAGTGCAAATGTTCACATTCTCATCTCCCTGGCAGCAGATATTTTGTTCTCTGGGCTGGACTAGCTCTTCTAATTCTCATCATATGCCTTCCCTTGCTGGTCTATTTCTGAGGAAACTACACGCATATTCACACACACCCACACCCACTCACCCATATACACAGAGGCACACAGCCCTTGACTGTTGAAAAATTGTCCCAAAGAGTTCTATCACTATAGCTACCCATCTCATCCACCCCATCCATCCACCTACCCACCCTTAGGCCACAATCCATCCATCTAGGGTTGCCAGATTTAACAAAAATACAGGACACCTAGTGAAATTTGAATTTCAGACAAACAACAAATAATTTTGTAGCATAAGTCCCATGTAATATTTAGGACATGGTTTAACAGAAACTCAAATTTCACTGGGTGTCCTGTACCTTGTTTCTTATCATTGTATAGATAAGAACACAAGGCCCAGAGAGTTGAGTAATTTTCTCCCATTTACTTAGTGACCATGCTGCTAAGTTTTAAAGAGAGAGTTTCTGTGACTCTGCTTCAAGTATCAAATTCAGTGTTTAAATTCAATATTTTAGACTTAGGACATTTGAAGACCAATATGGTAGGCACTCTTAGTCTCTTACCCAGTTGCCATTCCCATTGCCTTATTTCTTCCTGGCTGGAAGACCCCAGTTTTAGGGGTGCCCCTGCCTAGCCACACGTGTGTGCAGGGAAATGGTCTCCTGCAATGAATTGTTATCATGTGATTGGTTTAGGCATCAATATATGTCCCCTTCCTGGCCAATGGGATTTGAAGGGAAGTATGCAGAGAAGTTGCTGGAAAAGATTTTTCTTGCTAATAACACTGTGAACGTGGGGAAAATGTTTTTCTCCTCTGCATGCGTTAAGTGTCTAAACACCACTCTTGGGACGCCTGCAGGCACTTGTGCAGGAAGGGAGATCTCCCCAGTGACTTCTTTTTCCCCAGACGCTTGGTTTTTCTTTTTTTCTTTTCTTTTCTTTTCTTTTCTTTTATTTTTTTTTAGCATCTTTATTGGAGTATGATTGATTTACAATGGTGTGTTAGTTTCTGCTTTATAACAAAGTGAATCAGTTATACATATACATATATCCCCATATCTCCTCCCTCTTGCGTCTCCCTCCCACCCTCCCTATCCTACCCCTCTAGGTGGTCACAAAGCACTGAGCCGATCTCCCTGTGCTATGTGGCTGCTTCCCACTAGCTATCTATTTTACATTTGGTATATATGTCCATGTCACTCTCTCACTTTGTCACATCTTACCCTTCCCCCTCCCCAGAGTGAAGGAAGTCAGAAAGAGAAAAACAAATACAGTATGCTAACACATATATATATGGAATCTAAGGAAAAAAAAAAAAGGTCATGAGGCTTGGTTTTATTGTATTCTTTTTCCTTAATGAGATGTGATAAGCTGGGGTGGCACTACACAGTCATGGGAAAGGGCAGAGCTGCTGGATGGGAGCTGGGTGTTGGGAAAAGCCATCTCTTAAGGCATATCTCGCTCCTGCATCTCACCCCCTGGCCTGCCTCACTCCCCCCAGCAGTCCCTGAGAAGGTGAGCTTATGGGGCAGCGGAGTCTAAAGGCTCAGGCACTGATGGGGTGCGGGAAGGGAAGAGCCTTCCAGAGAAACACTTGGGTCAAACTCTCTGTGGCTCTGGGGCTCTACCTGGCTTGACTTAAGAGTTCCAGAAGATCTTAGGAGATTGGGATAGCCTGGGAGGAGGCTTGTCTCTCTCTGCTACCCTCCCGCTGGTCAAGCCAGTGAGAGGCTCCCATCTGTATCTTCCTCAGGTGGGGAGGGATGATGAACTCTCTCTTCCACCTGCCTCTCCAATCCATCAGCACTGCGTCTGGGGCAGAATAACATGGAGTGGACAGGGAGAAAACACTTGCATCCTTGGGGATTGTTGAGCTACTGAATTTCCTGTAACTGTCCTCACTCTACATTTCTTATTTTGTGAAATAATAAGTCCTTTTTCTATGTAAAAACTCTTGGTCTACTGCCTGCAACCAAAAGCATCCTCAGGGAGACAAAACACCAGACTCCACGGAAGAGATGGATTGAATGGTGTTCGGTGTTCTTTGATCCTACAAAACTACACACACACACCCTCAACATATTTTGGGTAGAATTGCAGGGAAGAGGACTCCTGTCACCTCAAACTCTTGATTTCCTAAACTGTGAGTCCTAAATTTGTTTTTTGGGCAAGGGTTCCTTAGGTAGCCCTCCCTAATAAGACTTTCTAAAAAGGTATTTTCTCCTGGAAAAGTGCAAAGGAAAACCGCGTCTTGCCCATTCATGCTACTTTTCAGAGGCGTATGGAGATCTAGGGTCCTTGGACACCTGCATGAACTTACTATACTGGCTCTCAAGTTAACATCTTTCCCGTGTGTTTTTTCCACATCACACGTACATGTGTATACACACTTTTTATTTTTAATAAACAAATGTTTGTTGAATTTGTGCTCAGCTATCTGGTAGGTCTTTTTGTTTTCAATTTCTATTACTGTTTCTTTTATTTCCTTTTTTTAATTTATTTTTTATTGAAGTATAGTTTGATTTACAATGTTTCAGGTGTACCCCGAAGTGATTCAGGTGTTTCTTCTTTTTCAGATTCTTTTCCCACTTAGGTTATTACAGAATATTGAATAGAGTTCCCTGAGCTGTACAGTAGATCCTTGTTTATTTTATATATAGTAATGTGTGTATCTCTTAATCCCAAATTCCTAATTTAGCCCCACCCCCATATCTGGTAGGTCTTGTAGGCAACAACAATATGTAGGGAAACTGACCTCAAGGTGATCGTCTTCTTTTTGGGAAAATATAATAATAATAACAAATTCATCAATTTAGAATTTTTAAATGTTTTCAAAGACTGTATCTTATACTGAGAAGCACTTTAAAAAGTTCTCAATTTGACAAGCTAATATAATACATGGAACAACAATATAAAACTAATATATTTTGAGCTAACATTTAAGGCATATATCAGTAACTCTCAAATTTTGCAGAACATCAGAATCACTTAGGAGAACTTGCTAAAAATTCAGATTCCTAGGCTCCATCCCTCACTAGGAGTTTGATTCAGTAGGTCTTGGGTGGGGAACAGAAATTTGTTTGTTTTTTTAAAGATGTGCATGTGATTCTGATGGTCCACAGACTATATCCTGAGGAACATTTAACCCATAAGAATCACAATTATTAGCCAGAAAGTGGTGAGCCCAATGTTGGCTTAAAGCAGAAGAGACCTGTTGCTGACCTTGAGGGTTTCTTGAAGCCGGGAGAGGGCCTGTGCGAGGCAGCTGCTCTTCAGAACTCTTCTGCTGTTCAGCAGAGATCTCTGACATTTAGGAGACGTCTTGGTGGTATTCAGGCCTCCTCAAGGCCTGGGAAAGGGGTCTGGGAGGCAGCTACTCCTTACAATGGCTCCCCTCCTCAGGAACACTCTCTAAACCTGAGGACACTTCTTGCTTGCCTTTAGGGCTCCCCAAGGACTGGAAGGGCACCTTCTAGCTTCTGAGTAATCTCCTCTTTAATATCAGCGCTCTCTGAGCCTGAGACGATTCGGTGCTTGACTTTAGGCCCTGACAAAGATTTGGAATCATGATTTGGAGGCAGAACCCACAGAAGCGTAGCCCTCAAGGTCAGAGCTTTCTGAGCCTGAGGCTTGCTGTACTGTAAACCTCGTGATAGACTGGAGGGACCCATGGAAGCCAGCATCTCCATAGAAACGCACCCCATGACAACAGCACTCTCTGGACCTGATGGGATGTACTGGACTTTATTTCTCACTAAGGAGGAAGCAGGACATCTGGGAGGCCGTGGCACCACAGAAACACACCCCATGAAAGCAACACTCTCTTCAGACACTTTCAGTCTTTGGGCCTTTAGTCTTCAGAGAACCTTAGGCCTCACCCCTGGCTGGGAAGAGCGTCTGGGAGACAGAAGCTCCACACAAATATCTCCCGAAGTATTAGCACTCTCTGAACCTGAGGAGATTTGCAGGACTTTAGACTTCGGAAAGGATATTGGAAGAACATCAGCTCCACAGAAGTGCCCCTTTCAGTAGCAACGCCCACTGCTTGACATTAAGGCTCATCAGGGGCTGGAATGAAGTCTGAGAGGCAACAGATCCATAGAAATGCTCCAGCAACATCAGCACCCTCTGGGCCTCAGGAGACCTACTGCTCCACCATTGGTCTTATCGGGGACCTCAGCCCCGCTGTCTGGGAGGCCATGTTCTTTTTACACACTGCCCTTGCAGGAGCATTCCAGCTTTGCTTTATGTCACACTGTGGACACTTACAGCTCAGTCAAGGATAGAAAAGTGGCTAAGGAGCCTGTGTTTGTCCAGCCATGAAATAGGCCAGTTAAGCTGAGGCCTAGAGAGAGAGGCACTCTCTCTTCCCCATCAAGCACCCAGAGGACAGAACAGATAGCTTACAGCCCTGCTGCTGCAGCTGCTGCTTCCATCAGCACTGGTTTCTCAGATCAGCTCTAGTCTGGAGGGAGCCTTGGAATTCAACTCAATATCCCCAGCTCTGCCCATGGTAGGCCTGTCACAGACAGAGCAGCCTTTTGCTCCTAGAGCAACGTCCTGACATTAGTGTATGCATGACAAACAATGTCTTTAGACTGCAAATTATTTAAGTTTGTTAACAAATTGTACATGTATCTATTACAGTTAATTGACTCACCTAGAAGTAGACTGTGTAATGTCTAATGAAAGGAAACTTATAATAGTAATAGAAGACTTACTATGATACTGTGATATTGGTCCTCTTTTAAGAGCTTCTACATGGAGTACTGTATTTTTTTAAAATTTATTTTATTCAAGTATAGTTGATTTACAATGTTGTGCTAATTTCTGCTGTACAGCAAAGTGATTCAGAGATATATTTTATATATATATATATATATATATATATATATATATATATATATATACACACACACACATACACATTCTTTTTCATATTCTTTTCCATTATGGTTTATCACAGGATATTGAATATAGTTCCCTGTGCTATACAGTAGGACCTTGTTGTCCATCCATTCTATATATAATAGTTTGCAACTGCTAATCCCAAACTCCCAATCCATCCCTTCCCCTTGGCAACCACAAGTCTGTTCTCTACGTCTGTGAGTTATTTTCACAGATAAGTTCATTTGTGTCATATTTTAGATTCCACATATAAGTGATATCATATGGTATTTGTTTTTCTCTGTCTGACTTACTTCATTTAGTGTGATCATCTCTAAGTCCATCCATGTTGCTGCAAATGGCATTATTTTATTCTTTTTTATGGCTGAGTAATATTCCATTGTGTATATGTACCACATCTTCTTTATCCATTCATCTGTTGATGGACATTTTAGGTCGTTTCCATGTCTTGGCTAATGTGACTAGTGCTGCTATGAACATAAGGGTGCCCGTATCTTTTCGAATTAGAGTTTTGTCTGGATATGCGCCCAGGAGTCGGATCGCTGGATCATATGGAAATTCTACTTTTAGTTTTTTGAGGGACCTCCATACTGTTTTCCATAGTGGCTGCACCAATTTATATTCCCACCAACAATGTAGGAAGGTTCCCTTTTCTCCACACCCTCTACGTGGATTATTGTATTGAATTTTCAAAATAACCCAGGGGCAGACTTTTTCAGCTTTAGCACTATTGACTGCTTTTGTCCTAATAGTTTTTTGTTGTGAGGTTGTCCTGTGCACTGTAGGATGTTTACCAGCATTGCTGGTCTCTACCCCCAAGATTCCAGTAACATCTCCCAACACCCACCCCAGCTGTGACAACCAAAATCATCTCCAGACCTTGCCTAATGTCCCTTGGAGGACAAAATGACCTCAGTTGAGAGCCACTGCCCTAGGAGAGAGGCACACTTGCTAACCTGTTTTTGTATATGAGGAAACTGAGGCTTAAAGGGATTGAGTATTTGCCCAAGTTCAGACAGCTATCAAGGATAAAACTTGGGGTTTAAATCTTGTCTGTAGAGTCTGAGCTCTCAACCACCCCTCTGTATGTCACAGAGAGATCATCTCTTTTAACATCTGTAGTCCTACCAAGTTGCCCAAGATACTTCTGGCAATTTCACAGTCTTTGGCTGCCCATTGGCTGGTAGAAGATTTTGCATTTCTGGAGCCAAGATCACTGGAAGACTTAACATCAGTTCACATGCATCAATGTCTCCTTCAGAGAGGCTAGGGATTGTGAAAAACTCTTTAAAGTTGTTTCTACCTGGGATTTAGGGGAAGCTTAACTTTGTCACACCCAGAGAACATTTTTAACCACGGATTTGCAGGCCCTGTTTAATGCTTGATGGCTCACTTCCTAAGGTCTCAAGTGCTTTTTTGTGCTACAGGTGCTGTAAGGATCAAGGAACTGACATTTGCCAAATGCCTGGAGATCCAGAACACACGATTCTTCCACAGGGCCTTTCTTTCATTTGCCGACCAGAAAGTACATACAACTAGTAGCTGAAACTCACTAATCACAACCAGTAAAAAGGCAAGGAGTCCTGGCTTTAGAAAGTGTATCAAGTACCATCTTGACCTCTCAACTGTGTGGAGCTCTAGGTAAAGGGGAAAAATACACCCAGGTACTGAGTCCATAATGACAGTAGTCACCTACAGGCTCTTTGCTCAGGACTTGGTGAATTTGATTGGATGGATTTCTGGCTCTCCGGTATTCCGTGCCTCTCAAAACAGACTTTCATTTAGCTTTATTTTTCTGGGTAATCACATCAGTGGTATTACATTTTTGCTCCAAAAACATGCTCTATCTAATTCTCATAATCCCAGCTCAGTGAGTGGTTTGTACTTGTTATTTCAAACCCATTTTCCCGCCAGCCTACCGTTGCCAATGCTTTTTTCATTATAGGCTCATTCATTAAATGTGTGCGTTACCTCATGAAGTTTGTCTTTACCATAAACTGGTGAGATATGTCATTGTCACTGATAAACTGTCAAGGGGAGGCTTACTGAAACCCTCCAGATCCCATATCCATGCCTGGCATTTGTTTTTAAAATTCTTCTTATCCAGGGTATAAAGAGATAGCTTCAATGGAAAGGCTAAAGAATTTTGTTGAAATACCCACAATCAACTAACCCTGACCAGTGATTTTTGTTTGAAACATATTTAATACATGTTGTGTTAACTCTTTCAGGTTAAGAATTTGGTTTCAATTTTCTGGTTGTATTTTTAACCAGTTTGATGAATGTGATTAATGGAGACGGGATGTGGGGAAAGAAACAAGGAAAACAGAGACCATGTTTGTTTTGGCCTTGACAGCTCTATTGTTCGACCGTCCAGACATTCATCTCTTGACTCCAGGATGGTGTTTGGGGCCTCCCTGCAACCTAGCTTGGGTCCACATGTCCCTGTATTTCACAAAAGCATGAGGTAGGCTGAACAGATGCAGAACTGTACTCTGATGACCAGTGTCCTGGTGACACATGGCAGGGTCCAGCCTCCCACCGTTGGAGTGGGGTCTCCACTCTCATCTGGTCCAGCCAGGACTGTCCCTTCTGTTCGTGATTTACCAATCGTGGGAAAACTCCAGTGCTATCCCTTCAGTGTAATTCTTCAAGGAGACGTCTCTGACCGTGGAGAAATATATGTTGCCTTTTATGAATAAACAAACAGAAGAGACCAGTCCCAGGTCCTCCAGGATGTCAGCAAAGGCCCTTGGTGGAAAGGATTTATAATAAGCTGGCCGGAAAATGCATGGAGCTGTTAGTTTGAGTCCCGGCCCTGAATATTCTTCTCAGCTCCTATTCCAAGTAGGTAGCAGGTCTTTCTGCTCCACTGACAGGGGTCAGGGAGAGGGGGGTGGGATTTGTGTTGGTGGCAGAGAGCAGAAGTTGCTTTAAGAAAACTCCCTTCCCGTCTTTGGTTTTTTAACCAAGCCTGAACTGCTTGTAGCTATTACGCAGGGGAAATGGGGAGCCATTTGTATCAGGAGTACAAGATGGAGAAGATCCTGCCCCCATCTTGTCCAGGTTGAGAAGCAGATGCTGTCTGTGTGAAGTGAGACCTGTGCCTTACCCTCCAGCAGTGCCGCCTGAAGGCACTGAAGGCACTCTGTTCTTCTTTGGGAGGAAGTGAAGTGTACTGATGTAAGAAAGGAAGTGCTGTGATGAACGGCCCAGACTCTGAAGCCATTACATCTTGGTTGAAATCCCAGCCCACCATTGTGGATCCAGTGGGCCTTGTTCTACCCAGTTTTCTGTACCTCAGTTTACTGATTTGTAAAATAGAAATAATAATGAAATAATCTCACAGAGTGCATGTGAAGATCAAATGAGCGCATTTATGTAAAATACTTAGAACAATGCCTAGTGCATAGTGAGCCCTCCATAAATATCAATTACTATTATTCATGTTGAAAACCAATCGATAGTCCATGGACAAGTTTAACATGAGATCAGCAGAAGCTTTTGCCTTCAAGTCTCTCCTGCTCTTGGACAGAGAGAATTATCTGGCTGAAAACAAAGCAGTCCTTCCCTCATTTTCTGGGCTTTATATTAGTTTCCAAGATTCGGGAGAAGCAGAGTCCCCCCATCCCACATAATTCTGAGTTTGAATTTGCCAGCAGTCCTTGCAAGGTGGAACAGTAATTCAGATCTTCAGTAATTTCAAGGAAAGAAAAAGAAATGTGACATGTCTTGCACAAGTTTTATTGCAAATTTCTCACCCATCCACTAATAATGGGTCACCTGCCTATTCTCTTTTCATACAAAGAAAATTCAAGGTATCCTTGAAGGAATTTATTTAATTCTAGAGAATTAATTATCTAATTATAGAGAAGGCTGACAATTCAGACAAATGCAATCTAGGAGACAGGCTTCAGTGGAAGAGAGAAAGAAATTTTTTCTAGGCAGGAGAGGGGCGAGTGGTGTGAGATAGGGAATAAGGGTCATTCACAGTCACGTTAACATGAAAGGACAATCCTTTCAGCAAACGGTGTTGGGAAAACTACATATTTACACAGAAAAGAATAAAGTTGGATCCCTACCTTACACCATATACAAAATATTAACTCAGAATGGATTAAAGACCTAAATGTAAGACCCAGAACTATAAAACTCCTAGAAGAAAACATAGGAGAAAAGCTTCACGTCTTTGGATGTGACAATAACTTTGAAAGCGCAAGCAACAAAGGCAAAATTAGACAAAGAGACTAAATCAAACTTAAAAAAAAACTTATGTGTATCAATGTATACCATCAACAAAGTGAAAAGACAACCTATGGAGTGGGAGGAAATAGTTGCATATCATATGTCTGATAAAGGTTAATATCTAGAACATATAAAGAATTCCTACTACTACTCGACAACAAAATAACAAATAATCTGATTAAAACTGAGCAAAGGCTTAGAATAGACATTCTCCAAAGAAGATGTATAGATAGATAGATAGATGATAGAGATAGAGATATATAGATAGCCAACAAGCATATGAAAAGATGCTCAACATCACTAATTATTATAGAAATGCAAATTGCAACTACGACGAGATACCACCTTACACTTACCAGGATGGCTACTATTAAAAACAAAAAACAAACAAACGAACCAAAAAAACAGAAAATAACAAGAGTTGATGAGGATGTGGGGAAATTAGAACCCTTGTGCACTGTTGATGGAATTGTACAATAGTGTAACTGCTACGGAAGACAGTATGGTTGTTCCTTAAACCCTAAACAAAGAACAACCATGTGATCCAGTAATCCCACCTCTGGGTATATATACAAAAGACTTGGAAGCAGGGCCTGGAAGAGATATTTGCATAGCCATGTTCAGAGCAGCATTATCTACAATAGCCAAGACGTAGAAACAGCCTAAATGTTCATTGATTGATGAATGTATAATCAAAATGTGGTATATACACAAAATAGAATATTATTCAGCCCTAAAAAGGAAGGAATATTGTCTCATGCTATGGCATAATGCACTTTGAGGACATTATGCTAAGTGAAATAAGTCAGCTACATAAAGATACATACTGTATGATTCCACTTATATGAGGTACTTAGCATAGTCCAATTCACAGAGACAGAAAGTATAATGGTGGTTGCCAGGGGCTGGGGAAAGGAGGGGATGGGGAGTTGTTCCTTGGAAGTGGACTCTGTGATAATGAAGATGGTACAGGAAGTTTAGTGCAGGTCAGGATGAACTTGGGATCCAGAGACTGCTTTTTATTGTACTGCCTGCCCCATTCCTCCATAGCCATTGAATGAGGGCTCCCCTGGGAAGGGATGTGCCTCGACCCATTGGCTCCCACATTCAACAGAGACAGTGTTGGAAGAGAGTGGCCGGTGGAGAGCAGTCAGTGGATGACCTTCCCCAACAGTAGGGGAAATAACTCCTTCAATGATGCACCACCCAGAAATCATGGTGGGAACAATAGCCACTGCTCAGACCAAGTGTTTCGTGATTATAGCTGAGACCAAGGGAGAGGAGTTGTAGGAGTTGTAGGTACAAAGGGTGCTCTTACAACAGTGGAGGAAGAGGCACCACAGGACTAATACAAAGGCCAGTAGGAAATGCCACGTATCAGCATCATCCTTCCTTCCTCCCTCCCTCTCTTTCTCCCTTCCTTGTCCCTCCTTCCCTCCTTCCTCCCTCTTTCCTTCCCTCTATCCCTCCCTTCCTTCCCTTCTTTGTTTTTGTTTGTTTTTTTCCTTTATCACTTCCTTCTTGTCCTTTCTCCCTCCTTTGATCTTCCCTTTCTTCTATAATCTTCATTTAGAAACTAAATGACATGCATCTCCCAACAGATCTTCCTACCTATACACTACCATTGTGGACATAGACTTGTGCCAGGAATTAAATGCCATATTAAATGAGGTCTAAACATGTAGCTTTCCTCACGTGGACTGTCAGTCCCTTTGGCCCAGAGTGGTGGCTTGATAATTGTTCGTTAACTATTCAGTGGAGTCACATGAACAATATGACTAAATTGAGAGATCACTAACATCTGTTACTCGCTAAATTTAGGTAAATATCCCCTCTAATAACTGGTTAGTCGATAAATAACAACTCATTAGTTTACTTAGAATATATATATTACCTGAGCCTTCCCCCATCTTTCCCCCAAGATAACCCCATTTCTTGATGATATGAATTCAAACAAGCCCATGTTTACTTTTTCTTCAGAAGTAAATTTTGCTCAAGAACTTAAAGGGAGATTTCAGAGGTTTATTCAAACCTTATGTTTGAAGCCATAAAATTAATAAGATATAGCATTATGGGTTGCAAGTCAAATAATTGAAAGGACTAGACATCATTTATAATTTCTCATTTATTAACTAATGTAACAAAATCAAATGTGGACATTAGCAAATATCCAAGTAAATTATAAGTTTCATCTCTCTAATAGCACTTCATGCCCCTCGGCATACT
Source organism: Balaenoptera musculus (assembly GCF_009873245.2). NCBI lineage: Eukaryota > Metazoa > Chordata > Mammalia > Artiodactyla > Balaenopteridae > Balaenoptera > Balaenoptera musculus. The sequence goes on along the minus strand of NC_045797.1, from coordinate 33,200,118 downwards.
ATAGGCTCTGACATTTGGGGTTTTGGGTACTGATATTTTTCTTTAATTTACAAGAAAAAGAAGAAAGATAATTCTAGAACTGCCAATATGTGACTCTCTGTTTTTCATTTTTAAGAATAAACCAGAGCAAAATCCTCTTTACTGAATCTCTCAATAAAAATATTCTCAAAATTACCTCCAAATTGTCTTTTTGGTATTCTTCAGTTTAGGGCATTCTATTATTGAGTTAGGTGAGTTAGTCAGTTGCTTCTAGTTGATTTTAAATATTCCATTTATGATTAGTTGCAAAATCTAACAGAGTTGGGTGTGAATCTTGACTCCACCACTGTGAGATATGTGTGATGTTGGGCAAGCTATCTGATCTCTGTCTCCTTCTATGAAATGGGAATATTGCTCACTTCATAAAGATGTGGTGAGGATGTAAGTGGCTTAGTGCAATGCCTGGAACAGAGTAAGCTTTAGATTAATATTAATTATCAGTAATAACAGTGGCATTCTTATTATTATTAAACAAAGGAATGAGAGTAGGTATTCCCGTAGGTCCCTTTTAGTGTTAAAATGCTATGGATTTATGTTCCAGACTAACCTGACTTAAGATTTGAGAAAATTTAAATAAGATCATTTTTTGAGGGGAATTAGCCCACTCCAAGTAGATTGAACTTAAAAAAATTCTCTGACATTGACTTTTGGATGTGCATAAAGCAAATTTCAAGCCACTGTTCAAAACCAATTTCAAAGATTACCATTGAATGCCACATCACAAACATGTATCTCATGAAAATAAAATATAAAACACTTATTAAAAATTGCCCTTAAGCAAATAGTCATACTTTAAAAAATTAATCCTATTTCCAAAGTCATGCCTTTACCTTTGGGTTTTAGTTTGACTTAATGACATAGACATAATCCTGTATACTCTTTACTAATGTGTCTCTTTAACCATTGATTTGTCTCTGGTATCCATGAGAGCCCAGTTGGGAAAATCAACTTGGAAGATTCTAGGGAAAGGGAAAATATGAAAGGAAAAATATACACACACTCACAGGCACACAAAATTTTTGGAAGCTGGACTCATACACAGGGAAGGCCTTTGAGCTTCCTTGAACCCCAGACCAGGGCTCACAGTGTCTTGTGCAATGCTGCTGAGCTTCTTACGACTTGCTTTAAGACTCTAACAAAAGTCTAGGCAACTTGCTGTTGGAGTTTCTCAAAGCCACAGCCGTTCTTTCTTGCTTTTAATGAAATTCCTTTCCATTTCTCCAGGTATGACTCCCTTCGGACCAGCAGGGCATATTTTCTCCTTGAGTTAGGACAGCTTATGACAAATAATGATGAGGAATCAATAGACAGCAGGGAAATATTGGGTGAGAGGCTGAATGAATCTCTGAGATAAATTATTGACCATAGGCATAGCTAGTTCTCCTTTCACTTATATGTTCCTATTCCATCTCACTAACAACCTGAAAGAAAATCAAATATTTTGTTTGGGGGCTTCACTAATATCAGCAACTTTTACTATCTTAATGGCATTTTTATTGATCTCAACTTTAATGGGAGCTGTATATATTTGATGTTGGTCATTTAAAGTAGAGGTGAGTAATAGACTTCCCCACTGAGGATCATAAAGCAGCTCCTTGTCTGGCAAGTACGGGAAGCAAATAGAAGACAGCATTTAATCTACTGTTCTACTGCAGTTATCAGGGACTGAGATGAAAAAAAAATTAAAATGTAAAGGTTGGAGCTTCCCCACCCCCATGGTTGCCCCCCTTCCTGTTGCCTACCCCCCTTCACCCTTTCCCATGCTGACTCCTAGGCACACTGGTCATCAGCAGGCGAACAACAAAAGGCCATTGGCGCAGTGACCTTGGCTGTGGCATCACGCACTGGAGGAAAGAAATGAAGCCATTAGACTGAGGCAGGAGAACAGGTTATAAATCAAGCCATTTCCAATAAGCTGCTGTAATGGTCATCCATCATTGCCAGCTCGGCACACAGCAGACCATGGAGACACTGGAGCTGCTAAAGCTGAGACATAAACAATAATAATCCGGGCTTGATATTTCAGCCCTTCAGGAAATTTAGGGACATTTGCTTTTCTTTTGTTTGTCAGAGGTGATATTTAAAGCATAAGATGTAATAAATAGAGGAGCGGTGACACGATGGGACAGTTTACAAGCATTGCATTCTGGGTGTGATTAAAGGGAGAATCAAAAGTTGAATTCCAAAAACAGCCACTGCTTCTGGAATAAAAGAGCAGACCCCAAACAAATAAGCAAAACATCACACCCTTCATGGAATGGCAGCTGGATGTTTTTGGAATAGGTTGATAGGTCTCATTGCTTTGAGAATTATAGCATTTTCTGTTACTGGGGTAAAACACAGTAATCCTGGATCATGATTTTGCTTTCAGAAGAAAGAGAGAAAACTGGACAACTGACTCAAATTTGTATTTGTAACCAGGTTACAAGTGGTTAATTGGAATTAGGCATGTAGAAGTTGTGCTTTTTAATAACATCATATTGTGCACTTCCAGTGGACAATTCACTATGGCATACGACCTTATAGCAAATATTTCAAAACAATGTTGTCAACATTTTAAGTGCACTCTAGATTGTTTACTGTGGCTTTGGGGGAAAAATGCCAAGCAAAGAACTAGCTGTTCTAGTATGTCTGGGTTTTTCTGAAAGTCTTTAAAATGATTTCCTTATGTTATTAGGATTTTATTTCAAAGCTGTGCCCATCAGATATGACCATGCAGCATGTTTTTCCAGATTTCTCATTTCTACTCTACAGTGCTTGCCCATCTCGATCTTGATTTGATTATGCAAAATATCCAGTCCATATTTTTTATGTTATATGATATTCTCCGCTACAAATGATAATGCCAGTTTTCAAAAATATATTTCCAGTCATTAAAAGTAGGTAAAGGGGTTGGATGGTCTTAAAATTCACAAGATGACCTTTATGAATTATGATGCTATTTCAAACCACTTGGTAATGTATTGGAGTAAACCTGTCTCATACCAAAATCCAAGAGCAACTAAAGTAAGCATAACTGAGAGGCATGTTGTGACAATAGCACAATGTTCCAAAGAACAATTTTTGGAAATAACATGGAGAAACTGCAACTTTCCTATCAAATCGGTCATTGTACTTTTAAATCTCCCAAAGTATGCAAGTCTTATAGGGTGTTTGCACAATAGCTATAATGCAAATACAAGAAGAAAGTTAAAGTCCAATCAAATAGTGTAGTAACTGAGGCAGAAATATGTGCTATATGGAAATGGCAATGCATTTCAACAGAAATAAATCAGTTACAGCCAATTAAGGAGATTCAGTCTCATTTACTCTCTTTTCATCCTAAACTTAAGAGCCATACAAAAGCAAAATGTACACCTAGATCCTTATATACTTTGGTGAGTCACCGGTATCAAAATAGAATGCTTTAATTATATTTTCAGAACTTAGTAGGGTAAGGTGATGTGTTCTACAACAGATCAATGTTGACAATAACCATTTTTCTTTCTGGCTGAAAAATAGGACTGCCGATTGCATGTTTAGGAACTGATTAAGATAGCAGAAGATGCTTAATCAGATACATTTAAAGGCGTGGCATATTTTGCTTCCAAGTATGCCTGGGACATTTGTCCATAGTGAGTCCGTCTTTTCTGAAAATTTTTTTAGAAAATATTTTTCTTAAAAGGAAAGATGTCTTTTGACTTCTTTAGCATGAAGGCAGAATCTGTGCCTGCTACTAGGAAGGGGAACTGAAGATGGATTTCTTTCCCCTGTTTTTGTGGCATCCTATCAAATTTGCCCCCTCAGTTAAATGGGGAAGTCTAAGGGAGATTGTCCCAGACTTCTCAGAAAAGTCGGCATAAATTTTTAATGGTTTGTCTAAATATTCCTATAATTAAGCATCTGATGATGTTTTAATACAAATGTAATAGATTTGTTTTCTCATGAGCTGCTATTAGTCATTTATAATAAATATTTATAAGTGTTTATAAATAAAATATTAATTGCCTGAAATAACATTTTAATGTGGTCCTAACCAACAGTGAAATGCTGCATAGCATGACACCGCCTCACAAAATGTTTTGGAAGTTCTGACACTGCATCAGTACCACCGAGGTGGCCTATGGGACTGGTGTGGCCGTGGGGGGATTGCAGAGGCTACTCTTGGACAGAAGCAAAGACCCCCAGATGTTAGCGTTGTTGGAAACACCAAGCCATTGACCAACTCAATGGTTTCCCTCCTTTCCTGCTACATAGACTGTCTATTAGAAACAGGAGCATCTCGAACATTACTAACGCTTTACACGATGGAAGATTCCGTTGTTTCCTCTCGGGCGCTTGTTCCAAGGCCTCCAGTCTCTCTTTTCTCTGGCCCTCTGGGTGTGAGACCTTTCAGAAGGAAAAGGACAAGGCTTGACTGATATCCAGGCTGCTCACAGCTTGTGTAACTAGTTGTCCTAGGCCAAGGCCAGGTTGGATTACAAAACGGTGATAAGGAGACAGGAAGAAAAGACTGTAAACAGCCTCTACTAGGTTTTGATCTGGATAAGAAAGGAAAAAAAAAAAAGTTAATGATAGCCTGTCTGAATTTTTTTTTTTAGACTGAGTATCTGTCTATTATCCACCTGCCCAGGAGCAAATGGAACCTCGATGGGCCTCAAAATCTCCATCTGTGAACTAGGAAAATGAATGTATGCTATTTACATATTTTTTTAGGGATACTAATGAGAGCAACAGTTTATTTTTATTTATTCATTAATTGATGCAATTCATAAACTTCTACCATCTGCTACAAAGATTCAATTAACTAATTGTCATATCTCAGTTTGCAAGTATAATATATTATAGAAGTGCTAACATGGAAGGGGCAGCTGGGTGTGTGAGCAAGGTTGGATTTTTTCTTGAAAGAGTCTATCACACTTTTGCCTTGCACTTACCTTCAAGCAAATTGGAATTTTGTGAATCTTCTGTGTTACATAAAAGGAAGTGTACCCAGTAGGTGAGGACAGACTTCGGTTATTGGCTTAGCCTTGGTGCATACCATCTAGTGCCTTGGAGGAATTTTCTAGTGTCTTTGAGCCTCAGTTTCTGCATTTGTAAAATGAAGAAGTTGAATTGGGTGCTGATCCTGGTAGGAATGTTAATAATACCTTACATTATATAGATTTTTATTATTTAAAAAGTGATTTTGGTTACAATATTTAACTTCCTTATTTAAAAATCCATCTAAAAGGTAGGGATTGAAGGTAGGTCTTGCAAACGCCAATCTGACAATTTTTGAGGGTCATGGGGCTCAGAAGAATCAAGATACTTATGTGCATTCATAGCACTAATGGGTCACAGACTAAGGATTGAAATGTAGGCATTCCATTTTTGGGGGTTTATTTGTTTTTTTTACCTTCAGGTAACATTGTTTTTCTAATTAGAGAGCGTGTTTCGAATGCATGTTTTCTAAGTAGGTGGTTTCCAAAAACTCTTTCAGCTCAAAACTTCTCTATTTCTAATGGATTCCTTTGGCTTTTGACCATTTCTGTGGCAGAGTGCTCTGAAAGGGATTCTTGTTCCTATAGGTCATTGAACATGGCAGCATTCATTGTCATGGATGCAATTCAGCTGACAATAGGGGTCCCCGAGAAGGACCATGTAGAAAAGGTAGAAATATGCAGTGTTAATTTGACGTCCATGACGTTATAGTTGAGAAAGCTGGCATTATGAGGACTTGAAAATGTTTTTGGCTGCCACTAAACCTTATTATTTACAACTCATTTCTTATGAGTCAAGTCCCAGTAATCAATGTGTAATCTGCCAATTTCATTGTATCAAGTTTCATAAAAGAAGGCAGTAAACATACAGATACCTGTTGCACAGTCCCCTAGAAACCAATCGTCTGTGTGGTGCTCTATGAAATTCTGTTTTGATTAGGTTGTTACATCTGGGACAGAACTGCAAATAGTGTTTGGCGGAGGAAAAATGTGGGCCTGTATAATGCTGAGATTAGAGTCTCTCCAATAATACAAGCATGTCAGCCGGGACGGGTCCTTGTATTTATAGAGGAAAAGCCACTGAGTGAGGATTCAGCACACAGGTTTAAGGGAGGTAATGTCAATTACTTTGGGATCTTTTGTGATAACACTGGATAGACCACTGAGAATGTGCCATATTTAATCTCTTTCCTGCTCAAGTGGACAAAGAACTAGTAAATACAATTGGAAATCATCCTATTTGGGCAGAAGCCACAGAGGAGGAAGACGGGCAAAAATGACCTCCTGCTGCAGACCCTCAACACTTCTAATTTTTATGATTCTATGATGTGAGAGTCTAATTAATACGGTGACTTCTCAGAGTATTTCATGCTCTGTGCTTACGTAACTCTTTCAGATGGCAAATTATACGGCTTAAATTGCCATGCAGAAGGAGAAGGTAAGAAGTGAGGGAATAAAAGTAATGGGTTCTTAAATTAATGGTAGGAGCAAAGGTATATTCTCTGTGGTGGATTGAACTCTGATGTCTTAAGAATTTGTTATCCTACAGCAGAATGACTTCCCAATTAATTCATTTCTCAATCAAACACTGTGTAGTTGTGAGGGGGGTATAAGAGAATGAGATTCAAAAGCCATGTGTGAAATAATCACACACTAAAAGTGGATTCACTAAATTTGATATCCATATACCATGAATGAGGCTCTTTGTAACAGGTTGGATTATCCCTCGGATTTACAGATCTAATAAGCATAATTGACAGATCCTGCATATGACCACAGGTGGGAACAGCTGGTAGGTACTTGCCAAGAGCAATACATTTCACCAGCTGCCAGTGGAGCTTGCCAAAGTGGGGTCACCACGGAGCAGCTGGTCTTGTGGATAGGAAGCTAAAAATCTGTCACTAGTACTTCCCAACTGTCACCTGCTAACTAATGTTCCAGTAGGTCCTAACTTAACAGGAGGGAGGAAGGTAGGAAAGTTCACACATTATTCCTGAGAACCTCGATGTCCAGAAAAAGTCTTCAGCCACCAAGAGGGCAGTTACTCTCACTGTGATGTCCCTGCAGTGATCCTACCATCAACATCAATCTGATTTTCTTAGCTGTGGCCTCTTTTACAAAGATGTACCATCCAATTGTTAAAGAAACTCCAGAGGTTACGCTCTTGTCAAATATGAGAAATCTGGAGACCTCCAAAGTGATGATTTGCCTTTGTAGAGGTAATTGTGGTTCTTTGAAAGAAGTTGGATTTTCTAGGTTTAAATAATTAGCTTAAATCTCACTGTAATATGGTATAAGTGTAAGATCTATGTGTGCTGCAGGAAAACAGAAAATTACTTTACATAGCACACCCATTACACGTTTCACATCTCATCCTCCTTACCACCCTCTCCTGCTTAAGGATTTCTCTCCTAAAGCTTCATAATATAGTTATCCCATCCAAACTGGGTCAATCAATGATTGAAATAAAACACAGAATTTGCATACTGTAATTAACAAGATGTCTTGTTTTCTATTACTGACCAATACACATTATGAAGCACATTAAAAAACGCATCCCTCGTTTCTTCTTGATTGAGATGGTGCTTCCCTTTACTTCACAGAAATTTATTTATTTATTTTATTTATGGCTGTGTTGGGTCTTCGTTTCTGTGCGAGGGCTTTCTCTAGTTGTGGCAAGCGGGGGCCACTCTTCATCGCGGTGCGCGGGCCTCTCACTATCAAGGCCTCTCTTGCTGCAGAGCACAGGCTCCAGACGCGCAGGCTCAGTAATTGTGGCTCACGGGCCCAGTTGCTCCGCGGCATGTGGGATCTTCCCAGACCAGGGCTCGAACCCGTGTCCCCTGCATTGGCAGGCAGATTCTCAACCACTGCGCCACCAGGGAAGCCCCCACAGAAATTTATATAAATCTTCCAATCTGACCTCTTTTATAAGGAATTACTTTGATAGGACATAAAACAAGAGCAGAGAGTTGGCAATCTCTCTATGCCAATGAAGCCATTGTATCAAAACTTCATACAGTACTGACCTAACAATAATACTAATAGGTTGTATCCACTTTTAAGGGCACATCTCTATTTTTTTGCATATTCTGCTCCCTCTGCTTTGATTATCTACTGTGTTTTCGTGAAACCAGATATCACGGAACACTTCATTTCCCGTTAATCCTCCGTATTCAGGCACGAGTTACATAAGGTTTCTCAAACACTGCAGTAGATGCTAGGAATTTTCCCTCATTATCCACGCTTCCCTCCCTCCTTTTCATAATAAAATCCCTTGAGTTTCAGCTGGCTGTCATGGCCCTCTTAGAAACTACATTTCCCAGGCTTCCTTGTAATTCCATGCTCTTAAGTTCAGCCAGTGGGATGAGAGTGGAAGCGATGTGTACAACTTCTAGGTCATGTCGTACAAAGAGGAAATGACTATGTTCCATCTCTCTTCCTCCTTTCCTGTGGGCTGGGACATGACCCTCGTGCTGGCGACTGTTGGCAAATGGCAAACAAAGAAGGAAGGAACCTGAAACCCAGCTGACCTCATGGAGCAGAGCTGTCTACTGGCTCCAGACGGCCCACCTACATCTGGACAGAGAAATAAATACACTGCTATCTTGTTTGAGTCACTACATGTCTGTCTCTTTATTACGACAGCTTAGCTCGATGCCCTAACTAATATATGCCTTCCTCTTTCCAGTCTCCGTATCTTTGTTTTTGTTATTGTCTCTTCCTGGAATGTCCTTAGCTATCTAGTTACCATCTAGGGACAGGTCATATAATCCTCCCTCTGACTCCCCTATATGAATGCAGAATTTTTCGTAGTTTCTTATTAAATTCCTATCACAGTGGATTCTGGAGAGTTTGCTGTGTCATGTCTTTCCAATTAGGCCATTAAGTTTCTCAAGACGAAGGGAGATGCCCTTCTAGAACCTGGGTCCTCAAAGCATATTGGTTGAAAGAATAACTACTACAGCAATAATAAAAACAATAGCAAATAACAGTAATGATGATGATAAGTTGCTGTAGTCATTTTTAAGTTGTACACTTCATAGATTTCATAGGCTGCTTTTAAATAACTTTAAAAGTCAATGTGCTTCCCACTTCTGGGTATAGGTACAAAGGAAATAAAATAAGTATCTTGAAGAGATATCTGCATTTCCATGTTTGTTGCAGCATTAGTCACAATAGCAAAGATATGGAAACAATCTAGGTATCCATCAGCAGATAGATGTATAAAGAAATGTGAGACACACACACACACACACACACAGGAATATTCTTTAGCCTTAAAAAAGAAGGAAATCCTGTCATTTGCAATAACATGAATGAATCTGGAACACATTAAGCTAAGTGAAATAAGCCAGACACAGAAAGACAAATACTGCATGATCTCATTTATGTGTAGAATCTAAAAAAAATCAAACTCATAGAAGCAGAGAGTAGAATGTTGGTTACCAGGGCCTTAGGGGTGGGACAAATGTTGGTCAAAGGGTACAAAGTTTTAGGTATGCAGGATGAATAAGTTCTGGAGATCTAATGTACAGCATGGTGACTGTGGTTAATACCGTAGGTACTCTTGAAATTTGCTAAGAGTGTAGGTCTTAACTGTTCTCACTAAAAAGAATGATGACTGTGAGGTGGTAGATATGCCAGTTAGCTTGGTTGTGGAAAGCATTTCGCAATGTTTATGTATATCAAGCATTACATTATACACCTTAAATATATACAATTTTTATTTGTCAATTATACCTCAATAGAGCTGGAGAAAAAAGTCAATGTGTTAATTATCATTTAGAATACTTTAGGGAAGTTCCATAACTTTTAATGCTAATCTGTAAAAATGAAGCAGTTTGGTTAAATTAGGGGCTACAGACTGGCAGCTACAGATGAATTCTGGTTTTTTGGGTTGTTTGCTTATTTTGGGGTCCATATTTTGGTTCTCAGTAGAGGTTGGTGATGTATAGAAATGTACTCCCCTGGATGTCATTTCAAAGTGTCTCAGGTTAGCTGTCATATGTTTAGGCTCTTCTCTTGCATAATGAATACTATCCAGTAGGTCCTCTTGAGAGGCTTATGGTTTTACTAATTATGGTCCACGTGCTGAAATGGCAGTGGACTTGGGATTTCAGAGAAACAGTGAAAATAGAGGGAGAGCTGTGAAACAGAGTGCTTTGAATAGATTATAGCGATCTATATAGGAAGTCTGCCACGTCTGTATGTATGGACAGGTCCTGACTCTCGGATATTCAGAAATGGAAGTTCTTGTCTAAGGCTTATTGATGTGCTCATTCCTATAGCACTTTTCCTGGGCGTGGCAGGCAGTACAGGGGTAGATATGGCCATGCAGAATTTGAAAGTATTTTTCAGAGCTGGAATGTGACACAGAACTGTAGTTAGAGGTCTAGTGCTGGGGAGTCTTAGAGATAAACTTGTTAATAAGCAGAATGATGGCAGTTGAAGAGATGGGACAGCAACACCAGGCATAAGAAGAACCGCTAATAAGGTGTCCTTCCCATATGAATGGGGCTGTGACTATGGGAGGTGATGGTGTCACTGAAGTTAGAGATAGTTATAAGCAGTGATCTTTAGGGCTTCTAGGCTAATTCATGTTCTGGAAGCAGATGTTAAAAGTGACTGGTGAAATTCAGGGCATATGATAAATCTGATGAACACTCTGAAACTTGAAAGGACTGCACTGGGCAGCTGGGGTATTACAATGGGGTGCTGGTCTCTCCTAGTGGGAAATAGAGTCACTTTGGAACAGTGAATATCCCCCGGGAGTTCTGGAACTTAGTCAGACATTGCTGAGAACAGGCATCTGTCTGCTGCGTATCCAAGTTCGGCTTAGCTCCAGCTGTTGTGTGTTGGCGCTAACAATTTGGGCAGAGATGTCTCTGTTGGCGTGGCCTCTGCCAACGTGTTTCAGAGCTTCTCCCCTCTGGTTCTGCTGCCTAAAGTATATATAAGGTAGAAGCAGAGATAATGGAAGTGATAGCATTTCAAGTGCATGCTCAAGTGCATGTGGGCTTAGCTTCTAATTTTGATTCAGCTACTCCTGGCTGTAGAGTGAAGCTTATCTTCTCAGCTGAGTTGGCTTCTGTGGATCAGTGACTTTTGTTAATTCAAGCATCATTAACTATTTGTAAATGACAAGTCATGTCAATGATTTTGGATAGAAGCCTAAATCTTAGGGAAATAGGTAGAGAGCTGAGTTGCCTGTGTCAAAATCTTCTAGTGAGGGGCTTCCCTGGTGGTGCAGTGGTTGAGAATCCGCCTGCCAATGCAGGGGACACGGGTTCGAGCCCTGGTCTGGGAAGATCCCACATGCCGCTGAGCAACTAGGCCCGTGAGCCACAACTACTGAGTCTGCGCGTCTGGAGCCTGTGCTCCGCAACAAGAGAGGCCTTGATAGTGAGAGGCCTGTGCACCGCGACGAAGAGTGGCCCCCGCTTGCCGCAACTAGAGAAAGCCCTCGCAAAGGAAGGCCCAACACAGCCAAAAATAAATAAATAAATTAATTAATTAAAAAAAAATCTTCTAGTGAAATAAGAGCTCATAGTAGTGTTGGAGATCTCAGGGATGTAAAATTGAGTTGGAGGAGGTTTGGGGTAGACCTACACCCTCAAGGATGAGGGCAATAGCTTGCAATAGCTTCAGATTGGACATATCCCTGAGAAGACTGGTCACTGGTGCAGAGACACAGTAGGCCTGATGGACTCCAACCATCCCTGGGTAGCTTTAATCATACTCAGGGATTCCAATTCCAAATCTCTACATTCCTTGCCTTAACCTGGAGACGCTATGGCTGTACAAAGTCCCCCATCCAAGGTTTCAAACCCATCTTTCTGTCTGACCCATTCCATTCAGGACTTTCTGAATGGTGGATGAGGGCAAACCCTGAGCTGTTGAGTAAGTTAGGAAATCACAAACTAGGATGCTTCAGATCAGAGGTCCTCTTTGACTATGTTTAGTAGCATAGAAAGCCAACAGGAATTTCCTGGCCCAAAAAACAACTTCTCATGGCCCAAGACACATCTAGAATACAGGCTTCCATCTGCCTTCCCTTTAAAAAAAATCAGAATGAGCTTGTATTTAGCCTGACTGTTAAGCTTCATGGAAAAAGGAGGCTCTGTGAAATTTGTCCAGGAGCCTGGGATTCATCGGGAGTGAGAAGTCATCCCGAATAGTGAGTGCACTGGGGCCTACTGGGGCTGAGGGACAGCTTCCTGTTCTACAGGAAGGATGCAGAGGCCCCCGCAATAGAGTTGGAGGGCCTAAAGAACTCTTGGAAAATGTTTCCTCAAGCCAAAAGGCCTTGGCTTTGGACTCAGACAGCCACTTTCCTGCTTGGCAAGAAAAGGAGAAGCCCCAGAAATCAGGCCTGTGGTTATCTGGAAAATAATTCCTAACATTTTCCGTCCATCAGGCAGTAGTCTATGTACTTTGTATGTACTATTTCATAAAATTCTCACCCATCTTATGAAGTGGGTGCTATTTTTATTATTATTATTTAAACTCCATTTTATAGGTAAGAAAACTGAAGTACAGGGGGTTAAAAATCTGTCCAGGAGCACACAGATAGTGAGAAATAGAGATAGGATTTAAATGCAAGAAGTTTATGTGGAATCTAAAAAATACAACAAGGTAGTGATATAACAAAAAAGAAGCAGACTCACAGATATAGAGAGAAAACTAGTATTTACCAGTGGGGCGGGAAGAAGGGGCATTACAGGCATACGGGATCAAGAGGTACAAACTATCAAGTATAAATTAAGCTACAAGGATATATTGTATAACACAAGGAATATAGCAAATATTTTATAATAACTATAAATGGAGTATAACCTTTAAAAATTGTGAATCACTGTATTATATACCTATAATTTATATAATATTGTACAGCAACTGTACTTCAATTTTTTTAAAGGCAGAAAGTTTGACTCCAGAGCATGAGTTTTAATTTCTGCACTGCAACTGCCTGGGTCCATTTTCCTTCTCTGGCATCCAGATTCGGTTTGTTGGAACAACTAGGAGATATGCTAAGAGGTAAGCCAGATCACAGGGTGTGCTTCAAGGATGGTACACAACTTTATAATTTCCTAGGACCTTGGTGGTCTGGTCTTGGAAGTAGTAAAGGAAGTCATGAAGGCACATACAGATTGTGGGGCTCTCTGTGAATCACTTCCTATAATTGTCCTCTTGGTCTATTTTCTTACTTTCTCTTAAATTGCCTTCTATCTCATTTCTTGGGTGTGACGAAGTGGGTCAAACCAATAGGACCATCACCTTCCTAACTAGACTCCCTCACTCTTCCTCCCCACACACTCCCATCCCCATGTGACCCCTGCCTCCAAAATTGGATGAGATCATCCTACTCCTTAAGACATGTCCATGGATTTCAAACCTTTATATTTCACACTCCTTGACTTGGCATACCATGCCCTCCATGATTAGAACCCACTGACCTGTCTAGGTCCATGTACCATGGTTCCCCTCTTCCTCTCCCACCCCACACCCACCTTCATCCTTATACTGTAACCAAACCTAAGCGCTGTCAGCATGGTATGGCGGTCCACATCTCCATGAAGCAGCACACGTCTCTCCTTCTGCCTGCAACTTGCATACACACACTACCACCACTCCCACCCCCAACATCTTTTATGAAGCTATTACTCATATTTTAATATCAAATCCAATATTATCTCATCTCTTGCTGTAAAGCCTTCAGGACTGACTGGTGCTTCTGCCCATCCCCCAGACAGTACCCTATGAAGAGGACAAGCTCTGGGATTAGACCTGAGGTTTCACACCCTAATTAGGAAATATATAAGCATTATGAACTAGGATGGAAAAAAAGATGATCTAAGTCTCAATGTCCTCATCAGTAAGATGGGTCTACTAAGATTTTCCACATTGAGTCCTTGGGAAGGGTAAATGTTGTAGAAGAGGAAAAGCACTTGGCTCAATGCCAAGTGCAGAGTAAACAGCAGAGAAGTGATGGCTGTTATCAGTGTTCCAGCTATCATTCTATTCATCTCACTGTTGGGTAACTGTCAACCCATGTGCATGTCTTTTTTCTAGATGTACACTTCTTGAGGATACTGTCTGTGTAATTAGATTTTATATCCCAGCACCTGGCACAGTGCCTGTCATGTAACAGGTGCTCAATAAACACTTATTGGATGAATTATAACTCAATTATCTGCCATCTGCTTTGTCCAAAGCCACATATTAGCAGGATCTAGCCTACTGATCCCCTATTCCATCCTTCCATCTGCCTTTATGTTTAGGGAAAGGGGAGTTTATCTTGCCTCTCCTCATAGAATCAGTTCACACAGGTCCTGCCACTCTGTTCTCACTGCCTCCCAATGGTCCCAGCCAGGTTACCTTGGGTTTCAGTGAATCTGACTGCTGGGTACCCCATGGAAATGCAGGACTACTGCTTTCCCTCAAAGTGATGCTGCTGGCACCTTGCTAACCTCAAAGCAGGTGTGATGTGTGGAAGCCACAATTCTCTTTCTTGTCCCATCCCAGGAGTGAGCACTTCACACCCACTAACTCCTCTCACTGTCACTAGCACGGTCCATTGTAAGAAACACATTGTCAATAAGGGGATGAGGATAACAGAGGAAGCTTGTTTTGTGGCACGTAGGGCAACAATAAACATCACTATTCCTGAAGTTAATCGACTCTTTTTCCATGGCTGGCCGTTTCGCTTAGGAACCAGCTGGCTGACACACTGCGCAGGTGAGACTGCTCAACTTTCTATCCATCTTTTCACACTTCTTCAAGACCCAAGTGCCCCACCCTCTTTCTCCCGTGCTCTTCAGAGGCAATTCTCCAGTTTCTACTCATGCACAGTCCTTCCTAACTAAAAGGGTCATCGACATGTTTCCTAAATTCAAGAGCAGTCTCTGCTCAAAATCCCACCTCTAGTAACGCAAACAATCAGGAGAAGCTTTTGAATTACATTTTTTCTTTAAAGGCTTTGAATATCTTAGAACAAATGTTGAATAATCTCTCTAAATGAAAGGGGAAAGAAAAATGCATTTTATCTTTGTGCAGAGCAAACTCCAGGGTCAAATCATTCTTTCCTTTTCTTTCCTTTCCCTCCCCTCCCCTCCCCTTCCCTTCCCTTCCATCCCCTTCCCTGCCTTTCCCTTCCCTTTCATTCTTCATGTCTTCCAAGCCATAGAATCTACAATAAGCAGGGCAGAGATGAAGGAATGAAAATGGGTCCACTTCAACTGGCCCCTTCTACTCCTCAGTGTATGTGGGTTGGTTCTATGACCTAAGAAGCCCCAAGTGGCCAATATTGCTGGGATGAGCAAAGAACAATTCCCTTTTCTTTGGACCTTCCCTGCTCACCTGCCATCCTCTGTCTCTTTGGCTCCTCCTAGAGCTGTTTTTCCTTTCTCCCTTCCCTCTTTTTCAGGGTTTGTTCTTCTTCTCCTAGGTTTCAGCCATTCCATTTTATTTGGGTGATGGTTGATGGGGGGGACTATTCAGATCCTGCAGCTGGAGCATTCACAGGACAGTCAGACATGTCATCCTGACAAATGATCTTCTACTAGAAGAGTGTCTGAATAATCAACATGGTTCTTCAAGTGAGGACTGATCAAACTCCCTCTCCTGCTGCCCTGAGTGTGGTATATGACATTCCCTGGAGGTGGGGCAGTACCGGACAGGAATAAATCAAATCCTAGATTTCCTCAGCAGGAAAGCCAGAGCACTTCTTTCCCCTCTCTCCTCTTGATGAACCTCCCTTGATAGACCTGGGTCAGGTCAAATGTCTGGACTGTGCTCCAGGCAAAATACCCAATGGGATACTAAGGCTTTGAGAGAGGACTTGGAAGCCAAACTTTCCATTGGTCCTGCTGTTACCGTTCCTAGGATTGCTGTTGAAAGAAGGTGACAATATGGTCCCAACCTGGAGAAGGAGATCAGCTGGAAGGAATTTATTTTTGGCTATTGTACAATTTAACATGTTACAGAAATAATAATAATAGCCCAAGGAATTTCCTCACTGAAAAGTGATTTTTAAAAAATCCAAGACTTTCCAAGGGCTGATGACGAGCTGGAGAGGGGAGCACGGCTGAGCTGAATCTTGAGAGAGTCGCCTAGTGCCGAAGCAAATGCTCTGGAGGGCTGCTCTCTGTATGGTAGATTAAGTACAGTGCAAACTCAGTAATCTGAACAGCCTTTACCTGAACTGTCCCATTATTCAAATGACTCCCTGAAGCCAATTTCCTTTACCTTGTATGCTCTGACATGCTGAAATTGAAAATTTCACTCATTGTTCCTTTTTTTTTTAATCTTCAAACTTTATTAGTCAAACTGAACACTTCTGAGCTCTGATTTGTTTGGATAATTGAGATCCCCATATAATTTTGAATCTAACACCTGACGATAGCCCTGCTTAGAGGTTCCCCATCAGGTGGAAAATAGACAGGAAATAGGACATGGCCAGCAAGCAGGACTGCATAAAGACAGTGAATTTCCACCCCTGCAGTCTCATGCATGATTACAGACAATCGGTAAGTCCTCTATTTATTGAACTTACTCATATAAGCAAGTGTATGTGAATGAATATCATCTAGAGGTTAGTGTTCATGTGCGTTGAAACCCTAGTTGCAGCACCTACTGTGTGACCTTAAGCAAGTTATTTAATCTCAAGCTTCAAATTCCCCATCTGTAAATTAAAAAATAATAATAACCTCATCCATGTCATTGAGTTGACTGAATAAATGAAATACAGTGGATGCTTGAACAACACAGGTGAACTGCAAGGGTCCAATTATTTGTGGATTTTTTTTTCAATAGTAAATACTACAGTCCTATCCTACATGACCTGTGGTTGGTTGATTCCACGGATGTGGCAGAACCTTGGATGCCGAGGAACCAGGTATACACAGAGAGCCCAGTAAAAGTTATACGAGTATTTTCAACAATGCAAAGGGTCGGCCCCCCCCAACCCCCTCGTTGTTCAAGGACCAATAGTACACGTACTTAGCAAGAGCTGGGAACCTAGTAAGTGCTTAGTAAGCATGAGCTATTATTACTAAATTCCAAGAAAAATTCAAATAAGCATAAGATCTTGGCACTGCCATCAAAAGGTTTGCAAGCTATTTGGAAAGTCACTAAATAACACAACCAAACAACAACAAAACACAAAGACATACACACATGCACATCCACAAAACAGAACACAGATATGTGATCCATGTATAATAAAGCCATATAGCCCAGGTTCAAATCCTGGCTCTGGCACTTTCGAGTTGTATGAACTTGGAAAAGTTACTTAACATCTCAGTATCTCAGTGCTCTCATATACTGTAATAGTATCTATGTCACAGAGTTTGGGGGTTGATTAAATAAATTAATAAACATATAATTATTATATATTATATAATTAATATATAATAATCAATAATATAATAATTAATATGTATAATAATTGTATAATGTGCTTGGAACAGTGCCCGGCATGTAAAGAGTGTCAGCATTAATATACAGTAGTATTAGTTGTTCAGAAAGGACATATATATGGATACGAGGGGAAAAAAGAGCTATTGGGTGATCAGAAATACAGCATGATCCAGAGGGTGAATCACATTTGCATGGGAAGGAAAAAGAACATTCTAAAATTGGAAAGACATAAGATTTCTTCAGCTGATGTTGAATAAACTCTCACCTTTACTGCTATCACTGGGAAGGGACATTTCCTCTCAACAAAAGCCAGTGCTATGGCAACGCCATTTCCCATCTGAGCTCTCCAGTAAATGATGTTTTCACCTCATTTGTAAGTAAATTGAGAAGTCCAGGGATGTCCATGACTTTTGTAAATTAAGCGAATGTAGACTACTCTCCTCTGTGAAAATGTCCTCCACATTAAGCCCTGAGGACCTGTCTCACCTGCCTCATGTCTGATGGCTTCTGCCCAGTCTCCTTCCCTGGCTCCTTCGACTGAATCTGCCCCTGAATGGTGGTGGTCCCTGTGGGCCTGGTTTTCTCTCTCCCTTAGCTCCATGTGTTTGTTTTCTATGAATAAATGCATTCATTTTCATGACTCTACTGCCATCAGATGTAGAAATCTCCTACCACTAATGTTTTCAGCCTTAATATTACTCTACACTTCCAAACTCATCTGATATCCCGAAGGCAGTAAAACTACAACCAAAGCTGAAATTACCATGGAAAACTAACACCTCTTCTTCCTTCTACCTGTTCAATAATGCTTCCTTTCCTCCTTAAGATCAGTAACATCATTACTATCTACCTGTCTCTTTACTAGAATTCTGACACCTCCATTCCTACACCCATGTATTCAATCACTGAGTCCTGCCCATCAGCCTCAGAAATTTTCCCCAAACTCACTCTCTCTTTTCCCCTTTTGCTGACACTGCCTCAGCTACTCTCTACTTGGCCTAAAAGCTATGCCTTCTACAAATCTCTCCCCACTGTCTTCCCTTTTTACACAGCTGCCAGTTTTAGCTTCTTGGAAAGCAAATCTGTAATTGTCACTTCTTTGCTCAAACACTTATTTTGGCTCCCTATTGCTTGGGGATGAAGTCCAGTTACCTCTGGTCTGTCCTCCTTGTCCAGACTGGTCCCTTGGGCCAACTATAATAGAAATTGGCACCAGGATGGAGCAACCCTTTGCTTTAATAGAACCCTATACTTTTCAACTTCTTGTTCCAAACAATGTCATAAATTATGAATGACCATAGTACAGGACATAAAAAGACAAATGACCTTGTTTGTTGTGTGAAAAACATAGACTATGAAGTACCCAACGTATAATGTGGTTTATCTGAACAGACTCCTTATGTGCTGTTGTTTACCCTTCCCTTTGCATTGGCTTAAGTTGAAAGGGAGGATTTACTGACTGACCTAAATGAATAGTCCAAGAGGTGAAGGAGACTGTAGGCAGAGCAGTTGAGGTCTTAGAACCTTGTCTCCAACTCTGGGCTCTGTTTGCATCTGCTTCGTTTCAGTCTCAGACAGGTTTTCTCCGTGTGGCTCCATGATGACCTCTGGTAACCCTGAGCCTGTATCATTCATGTAGCTCATGATCCCATAGACACAAAAAGAATCTTTCTAATTGGCTGGGCCTGGGTCGCAAATCTACCACCTTGAGTTGAAGTTCTAAGTCCACTCCTACTCAAACCAAGTGGACTGAGCAAGATTTTTTTTTTTTTTTTTTTTTTTTTGGAGTGGATGCGGAAGTTGGGAGGGGGGGAATATAATTTCCCAGTGAAACAAACAAACTCTATATGCCCACTATGCCTCTAAACACAAATACTTTTCTTCATCCATTATGATGAAATACCTACATGAGAAACTTCCAGGTATTCAAGCACCAAGAATGGGCCTCATATAAATGAGAAATATTAAAGACAGCCAGTTCCTGACCCAATGAACAAAGGTGGCAGAAAATTTTCCAAAAATGGCATTCTGGTAAGAACTGCAACAAAAGGACTGGCTACAACTTTGAACCTGAATTTGATTCTCTTCTTTCCTAATTTCAATGTGTCTAAATCCTTGGGATCGTGGCCCCAGAATTTTCCCACAGGTTTAGCAATAATGGGCCCAGACCTCTTAAGGCAGTTATGGTTGAAAGTATTCAGTTCCGGGGCCACTTTTAAGTTCTCTAGCATATGTCAGACCATAGGAACCAACTGGGGGTTCAGAAAGTAAGAGCCTTATAAAAAAGATTTTCTTCTTTGGTTTTCATTTAACTCACTCAGGTCTTCAGAGATTCTAGAAACCCCAGAAGGGCCACCCACCTTCTCTGTGGGAGTTAGAGAGCAGAGGTAATGCAGAGATTGTCTGCTATGTAAATTGATGAGAATGGGGGTGAATCTCCCATAGACAAATAGTCAGATCCATTGATGTTAAACTGAGAGGTGACGAGGGAGGAGGAATGATCATTTGTAAAGAGAAAAGCGTTGAAAGGCCCTTTTGCCTGGCAGACATAAATACCCTGAAGAATAGAAAACTGTGCGTGGATGTGGGGCTCGCTTAATGTGAATCCTACATCAGGCATTTGTAAGTGATATAAACTGTGATGTGCTGTAAAATTTATATCGCTCCCCCAAATGATCTACTGGTAGAACATATATATTTTGCAGAAAATGTTAAAGCTGTCATAAAACCTCATTGCTACAGATACAGTAGGTGTTTCGGAAGTACACACCAAAGCAGGGATTTGTAATCATTTCAGGACAGTTCATAAAAGAAAGCACATTGTGTTTCAACATCTGAGAAAGGACAAATGTACCCTTCTTCCCAAGGCCTGTTTTATCTTATTTTGCATACTTAAAAAAGAGAAGAGCAGAGGCAAACAAACAGTCTAAATATTTAAATGAAAGCTTTTGGGTTTCCCTGGTGACGCAGTGGTTAAGAATCCATCTGCTAATGCAGGGGACACGGGTTCGAGCCCTGGTCTAGGAGGATCCCACATGCCGCGGAGCAACTAAGCCCGTGCGCCACAACTACTGAGCCTGCGCTCTAGAGCCCACGAGCCACAACTACTGAAGCCTGCACTCTAGAGCCCACGAGCCACCACTAACGAAGCCTGCGCATCTAGAGCCAGTGCTCTGCAACAAGAGAAGCTACTGCAACGAGAAGCCCGCGCACCGCAACGAACAGTAGCCCCTGCTCGCCGCAACTAGAGAAAGTCCGCACACAGCAAAGAAAACCCAACGCAGCCAAAAAGAAAAATAAACAAAATAAATACATTTATAAGAAAAAATAAATAAATAAATGCAAGCTTTTCCGTATATGCCCGGGTTGCTAGAAAGGTGAGAGCCAATGATAATTTCTTTCCCAAGTTCACATAGAGTTGTTGACTCTGTTTAATAATAGTAGATCTTGTTCAGGCTGAACAAACTGGTTCCTGGGGTGGGGTGGGGGAAAAGCAGCAATAAATCAATACTCCAGATGTAATCTTGGTGTCTAGAATGCAGAGAGAGATTTGGGTGCATAATGGTGTTGGTTTGTCTATTGTCATTCAGACACAAGCTGCCTCAGAAAGGGGCTTGTGGGAACCTGATAAGACGTGGTCAAAGGTGGGTTATAAATCACAGAGAGGCAGGATTCTGCTGATTTCATACACCCGCACTTTCTGGGGTGAAAAAAAAAAGTGATAGATCTGCAATTTACTGCTTATCACATCTGCTCGACGTTTTATAATACAAAAGCCTGACCTTCAGTGAATAAACATCCCGGTTGACTACCTGCTTCTGTTTAGGAAATATGGTACTCCAGCAACCAAGAGCTGGAAGCCCTGTGATGACCTATTTAACAAGCCCATCTTTGACGGTGAGCCATGCACAAGTGAGTTTTACTCACAAGCATCTCCTCCTCGAACAAGAAGTGGATGGTACTTGTTGAAAGAAACTGTATATTTAACTCTAGGGGAACAAATGGACCCAAGGGATCATATGAATTCCACACTCGTTCAGCACTTGTTAACGTTTTGCAGATCACTGGACCACAATGTCTTCTCAAAGAATAGGGGAGGGAGGAGACAGAAGCAAGGGGAACAGAGAGGTGAGAAACCAAGGAAGTTGCTGCAGCCCAGGGAAGGCAGCGCAACCTTGCCAGGCAAAGAAAGAACCACCTGGCGAAGAAGAGCAAAAATTACCATGCATTACCCTAAGAGTTGGGATATTTCTGTCTCGTATTTCTTCCAGGGAAAAGTTTGAAAACACTGACTTTTTTTTACTGCAGCACTTTCAAAATTAATATATATGTAATCCTAGTCTCAATAGAGGATGGTTCATGTCTAGTTAAAAGTGCATAGGAAAACAATATATCTTTGTAATTTTCAGATATGTAAAGCAAGTCAGTACTCCAAAAGTCTTCACATTCTCTCCTTGCTCCCTGATGAGTGAATCTGCATTTTCCTTAACATACTCTTCCCTGAGTTAAATATGTTTTGCGTGGATCTGAGTTTTAAAAGAAGTCACTTCATGTTTAAAAATTGTTTGTTAGCTAAAAGAAGACACCAGAGCAAGTCTTTTCAAGCTTGCATTTGTAATTTCAAACTGAGTTTATAAAACATGTCAATTGTTTTATACTCGTGCAAATGAAAAATCCATTCATTCTTTCAACGAATACTGATTAGTTAGTTATTATGTAGCAGGTACTCTCATAGATGCTGGCAATTAGCAGTGAACTAGATAACAGCAATCCCTGCCTTCGTGGAGCCTACAATTTAGTGGGAGGATATAAACAATAACAACTAAGTAACTACAATCTGTATTCTGTCGAGACAATAAATGCTATGGAGAAAATAAGCAGGGAAGGGTGTAGAGAGTGCTGGACTGAGTATGGGGGATGGGAGGAGTATATATATTATTTAAATTTGAAATATTTCCCAGTGGTCAATAGTTTTAAATTTCTCTCTCACACCTTTTAGCCATGTTAACAACTGGAACTGGAAGTGATCCGTTTGTATCTCATCTCTTTGCTGCGCTCTTTTCTACCTGAGAGTGGACAGAGCTGCAGAATGGCCAACAGTCCAGGAAAACAAGATGATGTTGAGTGACCAGGTCAGCCTATATCACTACCCATTACAGCACCTCTTAAAAACAAAACTGATAAGTGGGTATAGATGAAAATATTGTACTACCATGTGCACATCAGTTACTAAGAGTCTCAAAGGATACAAGACACTCCTACTCCCTTTTCTGTACAATAGTTCTTTTTTATTTTTTCTCTTAGCAAAAGCAGCAAGATTTAAGTTCTAGTCTTAATTCCATCAAACTGGGCTTTCTTACTGTCTTCCTGTATCTGAGGAAGCCTTAGATGATGCTTCTTGGCATAGAGTATTTTGAAAGATTATTTGCGAGACTACTTGGCAGGTTCTTGTTGACCACATATATTTTTTTACTCAATTCTCTGGAAGAAATTGTAACAGGTGGTATCAGTTGTGATGCTTTGGCTGAAGTAACAAAAGCCAGCTCCCAGTGGCTTATGCGATAAGGATGTTCAAGGACTCACAAAACTGAGAGTCCAAAATTGGGTGGAGTATCAAGTGACGGGCCTACCACCTTCATTTCTCTCCACTCTTTCAGCTCTACTCTGCTTCCTGTGCTGCTCGTCTTGTCTTGTGGTCTCAAGATGACTGTGGTCATCAAGGGTTAAGGTGGGGAAAAGGAGTGGAGGGGGGAAGAGAGAGAGAGACAGAGAGAGAGACAGATGAGAGAGAGAGAGAGGGACTTGGATTTCTCTCAAGAGTCCAGAATGTTTTCCCTCAAAACTTCTGGAAGACAAATTCATTTGTTTTACTGGCCAATATTGCCTTAATTCAGCCCATCCCTAAGTCAGTTGCAAGCAAAAACATTGCATAATTGGCTTTGACCCAACAGAGCCCATCTCTTGATGGTAGGGACCTGCCTTAAGCATCTTTTGTAGGTGCCTCAGACCAAAACATTGTGATTTGCCCATAATGGATGCCCAGTTATTTATTTAATTCAGTCATTTATTTAAAATGTATATCAAGTGCCTATTCTTTTCCAGGTCTCAGGACTAAGGATTTATCAGTGAAAAAAATGATCAGTGGTAAAACAATATGTTCCTGTTCTCTTGGAGCTCACTGTCCTGGGGAGGGGGAGATGGTATACAATAAACACATAAGTCAATCGAGTGACAGGAAGTGTTTTGTGAAATCTAGTGATCTGAAAAGTGTAACTCAATTCACAAGAACTGGAGATCAGTGGCAGATTTATGAGTGTCCTCCTAAGCCAGAGGTGAGACATAACGCGTATATAAGATGCTCCAGCAGATGCAGAACATGGTACAGAATCATGTTCAAATCGCCACACTTCTGGTTTCTTAATCCTACTTACTTAGACCTGGTTGGCCCTCACCTACACTTATAGGTTTAGAGTCCTTATTTCTTGCCTCTTTTGAGTCTTCCTTAATAATTTTCTGCTTTTTAAGCCTTCCCTTGTCTGTGAAGACCCCTCATCTACTGCTGGATGAATTGGCTGATAGCTGTAAGTCATTTTCTTGTTCTCCCAGGACGGTGTTAGGACCATATGAGATGCTCTACTCCTTCCTCTGACCTACAGTGTTTGAAGGCAGTAGCATAACTGTCTTGCATATGGAAAAACTGAGCCCCTACAGATTAAATAATTTGTTCAGTGTTATACAGCTAGAAGATACCAGGGACATGATTCAAATCCATGCTCAAGGCCCTCTTGAGCAAATCTAATATGAAATTCTACCTCTGTTCACAAATGTTTCTTATGTTAAGTGTGTCCCTCTTAAGACTGTAGAACCCATGTTACACATCTCTTCTTTCTTCCCCACATTTCTGGTACATAACACTGTCCTGAGAGTAGAGTAAAATCGATAAATGGTTGAGGGTAGAGGGCTTCTCATTTGTGTGAAAACAATATAACAGCAACCTTGGAATAACATTTTTCAAAAAGAATAGTAAACAGTTATTTTTAACCAGGTGACAGCTAAGATATTCAAATAATAAATGAATTTACTCTGATGGTCATGCAGATAGATATTAATGTGGCACTGACGCGTTTCCATCAGTTACACAGGCATGCATTGGCTCTAACCATGACATAGTAGAAGCATCAAGGCCTTTAAAAATAGTGATCAGGGAACCACATGGATCATAATTTTAAAACAACCCTTCTTCATGCTTTAAAGTACAACTGTTACCAACAATCGTAACAACTCAAGTTTATGGTTGGAGAGTGATCCTGCTGAGTTGTTACTGAATGCCTGATGCTCACGTGGGATCCAGAGACCATCAGTCTGCCTCTGCCATTCAAATAATGCACACCCACTGTAAATGCCTCTTGGAATTTATGCCACTCGTGAACAGTCATTCATTTGGATGACCAGTACCCTGCTCAACCAAAATTAAAAAACAAAATATTTAATACACTTCAGTATGATTTAGTACATATAAACATGGTGATCATAAATCAAGAGAATTTCCCCAACTGGGAAAACATAAAATTTCCAGATCCATTTTAGAAATCTAAACAATTCATGCTCTGGCCCCCAACTGTCATGGGATCTTGGAATTGTGGTGTTATGGGAACCTGGAAAACTGTGAGCACCCATCCCGTTCCCCTTTGCAAGGCCTCCTCTCAGCAAGTCCAGACACAGGAAAGAAATGTTAGATACCTGCAGGGTGGTTTTTAACAGTTTGTTCGTTTTTAAATTATAAAATTAAATTACACATATATTCTCCTATGAAGTTGTGTTTAGTGACTATCAGGGAAACAGCTGCTGAAACAAACAGAACCTGAAGTGTAGAACAACTGAGATACACTAGAAGATTCTTTCTTGCTCACATAACAGACAAGGCATATGTTCTTTGTTCATGACGGTGATGTTCCTCCAACCGTGGAACCACTTGGTGGTTCAACAACCAAGGCTGATTGAGGCTCTAACATTTTCAACACAAGTTCTCTGAAGCGTCTGTGGTCTATTTCATCCTAGTCATCCGGAAGAGCTTGGAGAAGCATGTGCAGAAGATTTCAACAAACTGCCTGAAAATGGTTTCTATCACTTCCCCTTGCATGGCATTGCCTAGGACTCTGTCCCATGGTGAACCTAGCTGCAAGGGAGGACGGAGAACATGACTGTGGCTATGTGCTCAGAAAGAAGAGAAGAATGTGCATCTTGGTGAATGGTGGCTCTCCCTGTCTCAGTGATAAATGTCATTTGCTCTACAGAAACTTTTCCCAGAGTTATCCTACATCTTGCTTCTCAGTGCCTACCCATTCCCTCCTAGGGCTTCTCTGAATTCAGTATTCATTTTGGCACAAAGTTAAGATTCATAAGAAGGTAGTCAAATGGTACAAAATTCCAGTTATAAGATAATTAGGTACTGGGATGTAATGTAGAACTTGATGACTATAGTTAACACTGCAGTATGATATATACAACAGTCATTAAGAGAATAAATCCTAAGATTACTCGTCACTCAGCATGGGAATTTTTTTTTCTACTTTTTGTTTTTGTATCTATGCAAGATGATGCATGCTAACTAAGCTTATTGTGGCAATCATGTCACAATATATGTAAGTCGAATCATTATGCTGTAACCTTGAACTTGTACAGTGTAGTATGTCAATTATATCTCAGTAAAACTGGAAAAAAAGATTAAGAAGAGAGGAAAGGACAGAGAAGAAAGTGATTGACACACTTCTCTCTCTGTTGGTAACTAGAACTGTCCTCCAATATTTATTGACACAATACTGAAGACTGCTTTAATTGAACTGAAACAGAAAAACAGTATCTTCATGATGATCACCCATCATTTACAGGAAATAATAAATTGACCTTCGGTCTTCTCATCTCCTCACTAGCCGTCAGCGTCCTTCTCTCATAAGCCTCATGTGCAAACCAGTAACTGTCTCCACAGTTTACCTTTGAATACTCCCTCACCCCCAGCCTAAAACGAACTCATCAATTCACTCTCCTTCAGCAATGTTCATCATCGTAAGAGATGCAGGTGCAATATTTCTGGAAATCCACTCTCTCATAGTTTGCTGAATGTTTACTAAGTTTGCTTATGAAAGGTCTCACAAATCCTCTGCTTAGCTCACTTCACCTTTCCGCAGTAGAACAGAGTTCAAATTAGGTTCCATGTCTGAGAATGAGTGAGAAGGTGGGATGGATTTCCAAAATAAAGCAACTTACCCGGGTCCCTTTATGTACGTTAGAGACCACAGACCCAATCAGAGACTTGAGGTACCCTCTAAGGGAGCCCCCTGAGGATTCAGCCAGAGTTTTCTAAGCTAAAAGAGTTGATGTCAGTCAGACAGAGATAGACAAGTACTGCATGATATCACGTATATGTAGAACTTAAAAAAGCCAAACTTGTGAAAACAGAGGGTAAAATGGTGGTTACCAGGGGATGGAGGGTGGGGAATAATCGAGATGTTGTTTAAGGGTAGAAACTTACAACCAGTGGTAAATAAGCCCTAGAGATCTAATGCACAGTATTGTGAACATAGACAACAGTATTGTATTACAAACATCAAACTTGCTAAGAGACTAGAACTTCATTATTCCAACCACTAAAAATGAAGGATAATTACCTAATGTGATAGAGAAGCTAGTTATCCCTACAATGGCAATCATATTATAATATATAAATGTATCAAATTAACTTGTTGTACATCTTAAATTTATTCAATGTTATATGTCAAATATATGACATTTCAATACAAGGTTTTTAAAATATATATATTTTTAAAATGTTGATGTCAGTACACCATAAAACTGTTATTTGAATGCTGTGTTGATTTCAATGACCACAGAGGCCACTTCAACTATAGCATGCTGACCCACCGGAGTGCCTCCGTTCTTTATGTACTCATATTAAGGAGGAAATTTCCCCCATCCAGGACTCTGAAATTCATCGAAAAAATATGAAATCATACTCCTGACGTTTTTGAGGGCTTTATTTCATTTTGGTAGTTCTGAGTGCATAGATAACCTTTCTTGTGAGTTTCCCTACCCTGTTTTTCACCTATACTCCTTCCTTCTCTTTTCCTCTCCCTGCTGAATTTCTCTCTTCTCTCTCCTCTAAAAGCTGGGGGCTAAAGTTGGTCCCAAGCGAGAAAAAAGGAGAAGCAAGAGAACCCCTTGAAATGTTTCCTTCCCACTCCCTACCTCTCCTGCATTCTGAGACTGTCCCCAAGGAGATTTTAGCCTGGTCACCTCCCTCCCATCTTCCCCTTCCTTTCCAAATTTGTGCAGATGACAGCAACATGATGGATTCCAGGATGGTAGATTTTTTTTTTTTTTTCATAGCACAAGGTTCTCTGTATTGCGATGCCCAGTGGAAAACATCTGTAAACCAGCTCACTGTAGTGGTGACGGCTGCAACCATACCAAGGCACTTTCATTATATAAAAAAAGGGCGGGGTGGGAGTTCTGTTCACGCCTCTGTAACAGCAACTGGAACCTGAATTCAGAGCCTTTTAGGCATATGTAGCTTTTATATATCTTCATGATTTCTTGAGAGTTTGTTTCCTTAAAAAAAAAAAAAAGCCTTCTTTGCCATAAGTAAGTCTAAATGCAGCATATACAAAACAGTTAGGAATACAGGGAAATTCAGCCACCAGTGTAGACCAGTGTAGGACAAGCTACTCTCTTCTAGACATGGTTACAAAGGAAAGGCAGGGATAAAGACTTGGAATTTTACCATGTATTACGGTTAGAGGGAGAAAAGACAAATTTTTTTTTTTCTTTTAAAAATATCTGTGCAGATGGCAGAGTCTTGAATTATACTGAGTCAACGGTACAGATCAACTACCCTCGGCCCCCAGTCCTGGAGTAGGTTCGAGATCACCTGGCCCTTTCCACCGCTCTGGCTGTCAGACTCGGGACAAGCCCCTTAACCATTAAATATATTTGGTCCCCGAGAGTGTTGGGAGAGGCCACCGCTGGCCTCTCCAGCTTGGCCCCTGGGCCCTGTCTTCTCAGCCCAACAGGCTGAGAAGACAGTCCCGTTGCAGCAAGGGCGGGCTGCCCTCGGCAAAGGAGGGAAAGGGGTCATCACTGCACTTGAGACATTTCAGAATCAGGAAGGTGACAGTGGCGCCGCCCGGCAGGGGTGGGGAGGAACGCCCCTCCCTCCCCAGCCAGCATCCTGTGCCCTGCACAGAGGTGGACCCCCTGGGCCTGCTCACGTCGGACCACCCAGAGCCCACGGGAGTGGGGGGCCGCTGGGGCAGAGAGTGTGAGGTCACGGGGTGTGATTGCCAACAGCAAAGAAGCGAGAGGGTGGCGGAGGCGGGGGAAGGTGACAACTCTTCTGGGGCATCGGGCTAGCAAAACTCCTTCGTCTGAAGAAAACTAGATTCGTAGAAAACTCTCTTGCCCATCCCCAGAGGCCTGCCCTCCTCACGTCACCACCTTGTGCTTTGTGGCAAGGGAGGCGGGGGCGATCCTGCGGGCGGCTCTGATCCTGGGCCAGGGCCCAGGACTCTTGACTCTTTGGTATCAGATTCGGGGGCGGGGGTGAGTGGGGAGCAGGAGGGGCTGCAGCAGAGGAAGCCGGAAAGCCCTTCAACGAGGCCTGGGGGGATGGGCGGGGAGGTGAGGCCTGAGGTCCCCTGGCCCGGGGGGACGAGGTGGGGTCACAGCCACAGCAGTCCCCGGAGGGAGGAAGGGGTGCTGCGGAGGCTGGGAAGGGGAGGCGGAGTCGTCGTTGTCGTCCGTCTCGGGCAGCAGGAGAAGAGGTGATTATTGCGCAGCTTTGGCCTCAGCCCCATGGGCTCTGCCATCCACCTCCTCGTCCGAGCGGTCGCCGGCCCCTTTCCGGGCCATTCGGCGGGGCACGACAAACGGCAGGTCCCCACGTCTGAGCTGGCTCTTGAGGGAGCTGACCTCGCGGTTCCTGGCGCCCAAGGTCTCCGTGGCATCCTCCAGCTCGCGCTGCGGTTTCCGGCGGGAGGCGTTAGCGCGCTGGGCCTCCTCCCGCTGCCGCTTGAGCTGCTTCAGACGCGCGGGCGCCTTTTCCGCCCGGTCCCCGTGCTGCTCCGCCTTCCCCCGCTAATCGTCCACCCGCAGCGCCGCATCCTCCAGCTCCTTCTCGGCCCGACGCACCTGCTTGCAGGCCGCCTGGCGCTCCTTGGGCTCGTTGTCCAGCTGCACCTCCAGCCGTGCGATCTTGGCCTCGAGGTTGGCGATGGAGGCCTTGGACTTGGACTTGACGGGTCCCTCCATCTCCTGCAGCTTGCCCTTGAGCTCCTCGTTCTGGCGCTCCAGCTGCTGCCGCGCGTCCTCGTTCAGATGGGTGTTGATCTGGTCGCTCTGCAGGTTCGCCTTCTTCAGCCTGTCGTTCCCCAGCTCCGCGCTGCCCTGCCCCTCCGCCAGCTCCTCCTCCGGCTGCGCGATGCAGGCCTCCAGGCGCCGCTTCTCCTCCAACGCCAGGGCACCTTTGCCGCTGCTGTTGGCCCTCTCGTCAGCCAGCTGGCCCCGCTCCTGCTGGGCCTGGCGCTTGGCACGCTCGGCAGCTGCCAGCTCCTCCTGCAGCTGGATCGTCTCGGCCTCCTTGCTCTTCAGCTTCTCGTTCTCCTTGGCCTGCACCAGGGTCTCCTCGCGGGAGGCACCAGGGTCCTCCAGCTCCCCCAGGCAGTCCTTCATCTGGGCCTGCAGCTTCGTCCCGGTTCGTTTGAGGGCTTCGTCCCGGTTCTTGTTGGCCGAGTCTATGTGGGCCTCCAGGTCCTTCAGGTCCATCTCCAGCTTCTTCCGAGCAGCCACGGCCATAGAGCGCTGCTTCCTCCATCCTCCAGCTAGGCTTCCATCTCCCGCGTCTGTCTGACCAGCTCCTGCTTCTTCTCCTCGCTCTGCTCGTCGCGGCCCTGCAGGTCCCGCTCGAACTGGGCCTTCGTGGCCTACAGGCTCACCTCCAGCCGCAGCTCGTCCTCCAGCTCCTGAGCTGTGGGTCTTCATCTCCTCCACCTGCCACTCCGGGGCCCGCTTGGACGTCTCCAGCTCGTGGACGCTCTGGCCGACGTCGTCCTGGGAGCTCATGAGGCCCTCCATCTCCGTGCGGAACTTCTTGAGCCGCTCCAGCTCCGCCTCCAGCCCCATGGCCTCCTCCAGAGCCCGGGCCAGAGGCAGCGCCTTGGTCTCCTTCTCCCGGGCCTCCGCCTCCGCCCGGTCGCGCTCCTCCGCGTACTTGGCGGAGATGGTCTTCTCCTCGGCCAGGAGCTGGTGGAACTTCTTCCGCTTCTTCTCCAGGTTGGAGACGCTCTGCCGCTGGTGGTCCAGGTCCACGAGCAGGTCGTCCAGCTCCTGCTGCAGCCGTGCCTTGGTCTTCTCCAGCTGGTCGTAGGCGGCCACCTTCTCCTCGTAGCGCTGGCTCAGCCCCTCCAGGTCCTTCTGGAGCTTCCTCTCGGCCTCCTTGGCTGTCTCCAGGCACCCCACGCCGCCCTCCATCTTCCTCCTCATGTCGGTGACCTGGGCGTGCAGGGTGGCGATCTGCTTCTCGAGGTTCCGCTTGGCCTCCTCCTCCTCCTCCTCCAGCTGCTCTTTTAAGGAGTTCTTCTCATCCCTCACCTGCTTCAGCTTGGTGCCCAGACTCAGCTTCTGCCCCGTCTCCTCCTGCAGGAGCTCCTGCGTGTCATGCAGCTGGGACTCCAGAGTGGAGAAGTCCTTCGTGAGCTTGCTGGACTTGCTGTCTGACTGCGTGAGAAGACCCGTCACATTGTCCAGCTCGACCTGCAGCTTGGAGACCTTGTCGGCTAGCTCCGTGAGCACGCGCTCTCCCTCGGTGAACTTGACCTGCAGCTCCTGCAGCTGGGGGGATGGTAGATTTTATCCCATAAAACTAATGTCAGGAGGATCTCCAACTGTCAGTAAATATGTTATCAAAACGCTGCTAAGGGGGCTTCCCTGGTGGCACAGTGGCTGAGAATCTGCCTGCCAATGCAGGGGACACGGGTTCGAGCCCTGGTCTGGGAAGATCCCACATGCCGCGGAGCAACTGGGCCTGTGAGCCACAACTACTGAGCCTGCGTGTCTGGAGCCTGTGCTCTGCAACAAGAGAGGCCGCGATAGTGAGAGGCCCGCGCACCGCGATGAAGAGTGGCACCCGCTCGCTGCAACTAGATAAAGCCCTCGCACAGAAACGAAGACCCAACACAGCCAAAAATAAATAAATAAATTTATTAAAAAAAAAAAAAAAAGGCTGCTAAGGGCTGGAAATTTATTTTAAATAGTCCCGGCATTCCTCTCCTTTATAGAGCAGTTGCCTCCTAGACCTCTAAACTTAAGGAATTCTTGAATTAAAACATCTTCATTCTGGGAACAGCATATAGTTATGGTTGCAAAACTTAGGAGTCCCGTTTCATCATTATAATTTGATGATCTCATTCTTAAACTGCTGAACGTTCTTAGACAGCAGGGTGTTGTAGTGGAAGTTGCGTTGGGGTTTTACATCAAACAACCCCAGGTTGAAATCTGGACTCTGTCACTTAATACTAGTATAACCTTGGGCAAATTACATGCCCCTTCTGAACCTCAGTTTACACGTTTCTACAATGGGGAGAATAATTCCTATATTTTTAAGAGTGGTGATTAAATGACAGGTTGTACATACTGTGCTCAACATTTTAGAGACACTCAATCTTTTCTGGCACTATGGACATCTTTAGGGAAGTCACCTTGTATCTGATCTTGTATTAAGAAATAAGTGATATTCCATTGTATATATGTGTCACATCTTCTTTATCCATTCATCTGTCGTTGGACATTTAGGTTGGTTCCAGGTCCTGGCTATTGTAAATAGAGCTGCAATGAACATTGTGGTACATGTCTCTTTTTGAATTATGGTTTTCTCAGGGTATATGCCCAGTAGCGGGATTGTAGACATAGAGAATGGACTTGAGGACACGAGGTGGGAAGGGGAAGCTGGGGCGAAGTGAGAGTAGCATTGACATATATACACTACTGAATGTAAAATAGCTAGTGGGAAGCAGCCGCATAGCACAGGGAGATCAGCTCCGTGCTTTGCGATGACCTAGAGAGGTGGGATAGGGAGGATGGGAGGGAGGCTCAAGAGGGAGGGGACATGGGGACGTGTGTATGCATATGGCTGATTCGCTTTGTTGTACAACAGAAACTAACACAGTATTGTGAAGCAATTATACTCCAATAAATATATATTTTTAAAAATAAGTGAATGAATGGATGAGTGAATGAATACATCTATCTAGTCAGTGTTCAAAATTTTTCTAAACTCAAAAAATAGCACTTGATATGCTAACAGCCCCAAATGAGAAAAACATTATCCGCTAAATGAAACAACTCTGACGTTAAGTCCCAAACAATCACAAAATCTACAAACAACCGTTGCCTTGTCAAAGCCACAAAGCCATTTGCTAAATAACACCTGTTTCTGCACACACTAAAGCAGAACTCCCCAGGGAAACAAGAAATGCACACTTTGGGTATTGTATTTTACACTGTCCTCTTTGTTGCCCTAGTATAAGGATACAGATAAAGATATTTAGAGAGATTAACATAAAAGTCTGGAAAAAGTGTACTCTACCTCATCACCACCCCCTGCAAAAAAAAAAAAAAAAATGACCTAGGATATCAATTTAGAAATTTTCAGGTAATTAAAGTGGATTAAAACAAAATAAAACATCCTTAGCCAAATGTTCTGATCATTAGGAATTTCTTTCTTAACACTAGTTGAAATGTAGAAGTCAGATTGAAGAAGATGAGAAAGCTGCCAGAATTTCTCACCCTTGTATTTTTATTTCTTATGTTATTATTTGAGTGCAGAATACTTTTAAACATATCTTGAATGATAATACCTTCCAACCGATATGATTTGTTCCTTTAAATAAGTGTTTTGAGGATATTTTTCACATTCTGACCTGTGATTTCATTCTACTCAGAGCCAGCTGCTTTCCCGTAGACTGAAGCTCTGACATTTATAATGGAATTGAACAGTGTAATAGGATTCACTTAACAAAAATGCTGCTGTGACATGAACTTTATGGGACCTTCCACTGAACAAGGGAGGCCTGTTTTAACATTGTCTGGATGCTATTTCATGGCAGAAATGGAAGCAAAAAACGCAATAGCTGGGTCTCTGCATAAATGAAGCCACACCATTTTTCTTTTTTTTCTCTCTTTTAAAATAATTTATTTTTTTTATTGAAGTATAGTTGATTTACCATGTTGTATTAGTTTCAAGTGTACAGCAAAGTGATTCAGATGTATATATATACATAAATATTCTTTTTCAGATTCTTTTCCCATATAGGTTATTACAGAATACCAAGTAGAGTTCCCTGTGCTCTACAGTAGGCCCTTGTTGATTATTTATTTTATATATAGTGGTGTGTATCTGTTAATCCCATATTCCTAATTTATCCTTCCCCTACCACCTTTCCCCTTTGGTAACCATAAGTTTGTTTTCTATGTCTATGAGTCTGTTTCTGTTTTGTAAATAAGTTCATTTGTACCTTTTTTTAGATTCACATATAAGTGATATCACATGATATTTGTCTTTGCTCTGTCTGACTTAGTTCACTTAGTATGATCATCTCTAGGTCCATCCACCACACCATTTTTCTACAGTGGAGACACAGTCATAAAAAGATGGCAAAATTAAAACAACATTTCACCTTTTACTCTTTGGTAAGATTCTCCCTATCCGTATAGAAGAGAATATTTTAATATTCTGCCAAAAGACATAAGTGGTCTGGTAGCATCCTCATTAAACCCTCTCAAAGTCTTCCAGAGTTCTCGAATCTCTGGAGCTCTGCTACTGCTTCCAAGTAGCTAATGTGATGTTATTTTACAACACTCTGCCAGAGCTGCTTTCTCTCCAACAAGAATCTTACTAGCTTTACCGTTTGGCAGCCTGTAGCATGTTTAGAAAAAAAATCCATAAACCAGATGGCGGAAATACAGAGTAATCTGTTTGGGAAACCCAGGTTATAAATATGTGCATGTTGGGAAAAGGGCAAAAAGTTGAGGTAAAGCAGCTGATGCAGCTTTCAGGCTGGGCTCCAATCATGACATTTTTAGACGGGTGCCCTGAGAGCGTCTACATGTTTATTTTCTATTGTATTTTTCCCCTCATGCTCAGGAAGAACCCACAGGAGTTCACTCATTTTCCCACACTGGAAAGCAAATTGAATCCTGACTTGGAAGTTTTCATCGAGGTTTCATCTGCAAAAAGTATATTCTTCTGTTGGTGGTGAGAGAGGGTGGGGATGAAGTGTTAGGACTGGGGTGCATCATCGTGTGACCCAACTTCCTCCTTCCTTGACCCTTCTCCATATGTGTGAGGATTTCTCCTCACCCTAATATCAACTTCCAAGTGAAGTAAGGCTGAAGTGAAAATCAACCTTAAAAGAACAAAGATGGCTTACAACCACAGTTTGTGTACATGATGGCGTGGGGTGAGTGGGTAGGTGAAAGATGCAGTTAAAAGAAGAAGGGCACAACTTTGCATGTATGTGTGTGTGTGTGTGTGTGTGTGTGTGTGTGTGTGTAGGGGGAGTGACCTGTGTTAGATGATTGCATTCATATGAATAGCAAGACCTTTTCATGCCTCAGCTGCTGATGACACCCTTCTCTCTTTCTGCGGCCTTCAAGAGTCACAGCCTTGCCACCATTGATTAGCTCAGGCCATCAAAGAGTTGCTCCCTAATCTTCCTGCTGCGGCTGGGTGGTGTATTTTTAGGCCCTGTGGATGGACAGTTAAACTGATGTAGCCTGCCTTCTAGAGACTTATGCCCCTCCATAGCACCAACATTGCAGGCAGCTACGCAGACACAAGGCAACTGCATTCCTTACATCCCTGCCCTTGCCACCTTAAGGAAATTGAACACTCTGTGCCATGTTAGCAGTAGTTGTAGGCATACAGCCCACTGGGGAAACAATGAAGAGCTCAGCTATATTAATTCTTCTCTTTGGCTCCAAGCACCCCTGAGATCTCGCTTGAGTCTTCCCGGGGACTCTGTGGGCCTCCCTTAGTTGCTGCCCCTCATTGTTACTGGCCTCTGCCACTGCCTGACAATGCTGGCTATGGGTACATTCCTATTTTTCTCATGACTTCAGCAACACTGGTATAATCTCTCTGGACGTTCTCCTATAGCTGCTGCATGGAGGCAAGAGAAAAATCCTCTTCCCACTGGTGTTTCATCTTTACTGTTGAAGTGCAAACAGGGAAGCTGTGTGCTTTCAGCCTCTTTAGTACTCTTAGAGGCAAGTACCTTTTATTGTTTCATCCTTTCAGCTTTTTGTGCCCTTTCCCTTCTTCTTGGGGTTAATCACTAATGCCAAACGGTGCGATTGGGACAAAATTCAAGCAGCAAGTCCAGGGCTATGGCTGTGGCCAATATCAGCTCTCCTATTGAACCTCCCACCACAATCCAATGGCTTCCACCTTCCCAATGACAGGGTGTCCAGAGAGTTATTATATGATTCTCTGGGATCTTCTCTGGAGATGAGCCACAGACTCCAAGAGCCTGTCGAAATAATCCTCCACACTCTGATATGCCCAATTTTCAAATGATTTTATAGTTTAAGCTGTTACTCTTGCATCCGTTCCATGTAAATATTCCTTATCATGGTTCCATGTTATTATTTAGAGCTCACCGTGATGGAGAGACGGTCAGCCTTACATAAATTTACAAGTTAATTACTTATATCAGTAAATAATAAATATTTTTTTACATCAACTAAAAAAAAATTAGGTATTACAATTTTAGAATGTTTACAGAGACCAACTCTCTTGAATATCAAGAAAAGAAAACTCAACCAACAATCTTCAGTTCTCATGAGATTCTCTAGAGCTCTTTTAACAGCTTAAACAGGTACTCAAAACCCACAGCCATTTGGCTCTGGAATATTCTGCCTTTTGAATTATCTCAGCAAAATAAGCCCTGGTGTGGATAGCATTGTGCCCAGCCCGCTCCCCTGTCCAATTTATATATTGAAGCCCTAACCCCCAATGTAATATTTGGAGATAGAATTTTTAGGAGGTAAGTAAATTAGGTGAGGTCATAAGGGTGGAGCCCCGATCTAATGGGATTAGTGTCCTTCTATGAAGAGACACCAAAGAGCTCTTGCCCCCACCCCCACTCTTCCTTTCATATGACACAGAGGAAAAGCCACGTGAGGACACAGCTAGAAGTCAGCTGTCTTTAAGCCAGGAAGAGAGTTCTCATCGGAACCCAACTTGGCTGGACCTTGATCACGACTTCTAGCCCCCAGAACAGTGAGAAAATAAATTTCTGATATTAAGCCATCCAGTCTATGGTATTTTGTTATGGCAGCCCAAGCAAAAGAATATAAGCCCATCAAAATGGATCTGGTATCTAGTTCAGCCAAACCAGTTTCTTCCATTAGAGGAGCATAACCAAAAAATCATGTTCCAATCTGTTTTTATAAAGAGCAGAGGAGAGATGACCTGAGGGCTCAAGAGAGGTAGCATAGGTGAAGTGGGATATAGAAGACACTTAATGGAATGCTCTACTCAGAGGCAACATACAAAAGCAGAGAAAGCCAGATAGACTGGACTAGAAAAAAAAGTTAATTTATCAAACTCATGAATGTTAATTTTAGAGCCAAATGCAAGGGGTTTTTTTTTGTCTGAGAACTGTTTCTTCTTGTTTACAAAATGCATGACTGGCCCTATCTTGCGGTTCATTTATAGCTGTGGACTTTGGATCTGTAGGAGGACTTTCCAGCCAGAATTTTTCCACTTTCCTTGCAACTATTTCCATCCTGGTTTGAAAGAAGACAGAAGATTTTCAGGCTTTTATGTGTATAAGAACAGAAGCATCTCTTTCATTAGGAATTGGATTCTTTATTTTCTGCATTGTATCTTCCTCCCTGGCTCCTTTACCATCATGTTTCATGCCTGGGTTTTTCAGCCTTTCTGTTGTATTCTCCTCTGTTTTAGCTCTAAGGATTTTCTTATATACTGTTACTACACTATTTTAGTCATATGAATTTATCTTTCTGTGTGTAGATAAATCACAATTCTATATTTTCATCTCTATCTTTCTCATAAGTTCAAGATCTGTAAATCCAAGTGCCTTCTAGATATTTCTAATAGAATATTACACATCAGTCATCTCATACATCCCATATCCAAAATGGAATTCATTGTATTTCCCCCCAAACCATTCTCCCTCATGTATTCAAGACTCTGTTTAATGTGTCATCTATTCCCATTTCTCAACTAGATAGACACCTCAAAGACACGTTCAGCTTGTCTCTCTCCTTGGCTCCCTCCAGCCTTAAGCCCTACAATCTAGTCACTTAACGAATCCCTTTGTTCCCACCTCAGATATGCGCCTCAATATTTGACAATCCATGCTCTCCCACTATCACTGCCACAGCCTTAGTGCAGATTTTCTTAGTTTATTGCCTGTATTTTCCCACAATCTCCTGGTTCGTCTCCCAGCCCCAAAGCAACTAGAGCTAGTGTTTCCCTGATTCAGACTTACACCTCGAGTCCCCACAGGCTTCTATCCTGAGCCCTCTCCTAAGATTATTTTATCAAAGTTGTCAATTATGCCTCAGATATAAAATCTAATGGATTCTTTCCCTTCCTCATTATCTTGGCCCCTCTTTAGCATATGATGCTGTCAGCTACCCTTTTCATTAAAGTCTCTACTCCCAGGTCTTAGACTCTATTTCCCTGGTTCGTTTCCTACCTTCTTATTATTTCTGCCCATCTCCATTGTTGACATTTCATGGTGACTTCAACATTATCTAGATGTAGTGAGTCTGTTTCTTTATTTTGTTTTTTAATCTCTAGTGATGCTTTTCCCTTAGAGACTAGTTTGCCTGACATGAATATTATTACTAGCTACATAGTAGCCAAAAACACGTAAGCATCCTACTTTGAAAAAAGTTTTGTTTTCCTCAAATTTTTACCATTATGAAAGAACCTTGTGATGAGCTTCTTTATACATACATCTTTGTAAGTTTCTTTGGTTGATTTCTGGTATAAATTCCTAGAAGAGAAATTTGTGGTTCAAAAGATGTATTTTAAAAACATTTTGCAGTGCGTAGTCACTGGAGAATATTCCCACTAGAAAAAAATTGAACCAACTAACACTTTCATCGGCGGTTTAGGAGAATGACTTTTTTCCCATTCCCTCACCATTAGCAGAACGTTTTATCTCTGATATTGTGACAAGCAAAAGCGAACGAGGGGTGTTTTATTTTATATATCTCATATTCTGTCTTCTCTAACCATATTCTTTGCTCATTTTCAAAAAAATAGTTCTTTTTGATATGTAAGAAACCTATGTAATAGTGATATTAACTCCTTTTCCAATACATTTAAGATATTTTAGAAATTTGTTATTTGTCTTTTAATTTTGTTAATAGTGTTCTTAGTACAGTTGTCCGTTTTTATATTTCTCAGTAACAAAATATAGTAGTCTCTTTATTTGCAGCTTATCTCTTTGTTATACCTTAGAATGATCTTTCCTCCTCCAAAATTATATAAATGTTCAGTTATATTTTTTCTAGATCTTTTATAAGTACTTTATATATCTTTTCAATAGCACTTGCAATGAATGTCATCACTCTATTTGGAATGTCAGTTGGTAAATTCCTTGAATACAATTTCTTTTTCAAGTAAGAAACTAGGAAATGTTGAATTTTATATAAATATATACATATATATTCTTTTCTCACTGATGTGCAGTGCTACATTTATTGTAAATTGAATTGTGTTGATTCTTCACTAGCTTCTAGACTTTTATCTCTTTCACCTATTTCTTTTTAGACTGTTTCCTTGGTTGCCTACTTATTCTGTGATTAGGGCCATACTCTTTTAAATATCATTGTTTTTATCATATGCTTTATTATCTAACAGTTCAAGTGTATATCTTTTTTTATATTACAATGTTTATTGGATATTTTTGCCCAGTTACTTATTCAGAGAAACTTAAAACAATTTTTGTCAAGACTTTCTCCCCGAATATCCTTTTGGGAGTTTAATTAGACATATCAATTTTACAAATTAACTCAGGAATTAAGACTCTCCAATATGGTATGACTTTAATTCTAGTTAATGGAAAAGTATAAATGACAGCTAGTTGATGCCCTATTTTTGAGAAGTAGGTAAATAGCACAGACATTTCTGTAAGAGATGATTCCCTTGTTTCTGTCCTGCACCTCAAAGGAATAAGTCATGGAAAGGAGGTTTTCTTCCAGGGACTTTCCTGCCTTTTTCCCCATGTAGAACATTTCACAGCTTGTCTCATTACAGCATTTGTAAAAACACAGTCTGAAAGCAGTGGTGCATAAATGAATTATTTAAGTTTTGCAGCAAATCGCCCTCATCTTGCTTGCTGCCTCTTAATGCACTTTAAGTGAGCCCAGGGAGGCGAATCATAGAAGGCACG
Organism: Balaenoptera musculus; assembly: GCF_009873245.2. Lineage (NCBI taxonomy): Eukaryota > Metazoa > Chordata > Mammalia > Artiodactyla > Balaenopteridae > Balaenoptera > Balaenoptera musculus. Next base: position 33,160,211 of record NC_045797.1, on the reverse strand, counting down.
GGGTGGAATGTAAACCAAGTTTTATTAGCCACAAAAAGCCACACTATAACATTTATTAAGTATTAGAGACAGTGTGTTTAAATAAGTTTGATTTGCTGAATAATCACCGACATTGCAGCCATCTTCCCCAGATAGGAGCACTCCCTTGTCAAAAATATTTATTTTCTTGTCACTTCTGTTAATATAATGGGCTCTTGGGGTTTTGTGAGAGTTTCTTAGCAAATCGTGATTTTCAGCAAATTACTATGTGTCTCCCACTGAATACAGCTTGAATAGCTGGGGGGAGGAAAGGGAAACCACCCACATCATTGACTGAAAGTACATCATCCTATTACTGGTGCCATTTTAGGGGCTTCAGCTGCCCTAGGAAAATGAGGAGCTAGACACCCTCTTAAGTCCGTCCCAGTCCTTCCGCCAATGAACAGTGTCAATAAACTTGATGTCCTCCCCCCACCACCCCGTCAGATTGGCCTGAGGCTGAATTCCTTTTCTTTTTAGGGGTGAATCAGCCTTTAAGACCAAATGATTCATACCACAGTTACCAACTCTTCCTTTCTTATCTTTTTCGTTTTCCTGATGCAAAATGAAACCGACAGATGCTCAGAACGTTTCTTAGCCTTGGAGCACCTTCCTAACCTTGCATCAACGGGGTGAGTTGAGAATAGGTGATTCCAGGATGCTCTGCTGTATACATCTATGGTATAAGTCCTTTTGTTATCTTTGGCTAAAGCCACTATTTTAATTCCAGACAGAAAATAACACTAAAAAAATTAAACATACCTAAGTACTCAGTGAACAGACGCTGGCTGATAAATATTTAATGCAACTGAGAGCACACCTTAGATATCGTGAAACACGGCCTGTTTGGGTACTTGCCTCACTCCTCTGTGACCAGAGGCTGCAAATGTGCAAGCGGTAATCTGTAAGCATGTGTGTGTGCGCGCATGCACGCGTGCTTGAACCCTAAATCTATGAGGAAAGGAAGGAATGCAAAAAGGCAAGAAGGAAAGAGACAAATGCCCCTTCGTCATTTCTTGTCTTTACTGGAAACAGTCCTTTTGACAGGGAGACCCACTGATTGCCTTCTGTTCATTACACGCAGACCTGTGGCATTGCATTTCCAGAGATACTGAGCGAAGATCCTAGTACAAGGCTTAGGAGTCATTGAATCTTACTGCCCACCAACCCCTTTGGCAACAGTGAAGAGATATTTTCCTTTATAAGGTGACTGTCAAGATTGTGGTCATCAGTGAGGAAGAGACTGTAGTTCTTCTGGGTTTCTAACAGCCCAGGAAATTCCAGCATTCTGCTTTGGACATGAACTTGTCTTGGCATATTGATTCACCTTGAGGATCTATGGCATTGAGATTCATTCATTCACTCATTCACTTTATCATTCAACAAATACTTCTGGAATGCCTACTATAAGCTGAGAATTCCGCTGGGTTTGTGGCTATTTTTTATGTTCAAGTTGTTCATTATTTACTGAGCGAATCAGAGTAAGAAAGAAGAAATTTGTAATACAGGTAATACCTCCTATGACACAGGTAAACATAGGCGATTACAGAAGCATATAGGTGGGACCTTGACCCATTGACCCAGTCTTGAAAGAGATGTCAGGCTGGGAGGGTCTGGAAAAAGCCATTGGAAGACATGAAATCCAAGCCGAGACCTGAATGTTGAGTAACAGACAGTTAAACAGGAGTACCTGCATGTGCAAAGGGTTAGAGGCAGGAGAGAGTGTCTGGACTATTGAGAGGGACTTAATGTAGCTGGATGTGGCTGGGACTCAGAGGGATAAAACATGAGGCTGGAGATGTAAGCAGGGGCTTGTTCAGGAACAGCCTTAGAGCTGCTGGAATTTTCACTCAGCTCTTGAAGACAATGCATTGTATTAGAGATTTTAAGTGGGGGAATTATGTGATCAGCTTTCAAATGTAGAGAACGTACTGCTTTATTTTTATTACAAGCATGTATTCAGAAAGAAAGATGACCGTTGCAATGTAGACAATAACTTGGAGGGGGCAACCTGGAGTCTGAGAGGGAAATTAAATCATTAATTAAGCTGAGAGCTGATGGGCTGACTATGAATATCTCATTGGAAAGAGACAGAGGGATGTGTATGCGGTAGGGTGGAAGTGTGTGAGCGGTGGATGTGTGCATTGTACCATTTTTCAAACAAGACTGATGATTTACTGGATTTATTAGGAAAGAGAGGAAAGAGCTAAAAAAGACCAGAGGAGTTACAAGATGCATGCCAGTCCTTGAATGGAATCTGTCAGGAGAAGGAACTGGCTTTTGAGGAATTCCTGTGAAGTCAGAACCCTTGGGGGCAGCCAGGTGAAAATACCTTGTAGACAGTGTACATTCAGGTCTGGAGTTCTGGAGAGAGATTCTAGTTCTCACTTTCCCTGCCTTTAACCACTCCATAATGGAAATAGTTAATAATATCATCTGTTTACCTTCAAAGGACCATTTGAAGCATCTCCATAAAAAGATGGGATCCCAAATTCAAATAAAAGTAGTGGCAGACAAATGTTTTAGGTTTTTAAATATCATATCAAATATTGAGATATTAGGAAACGCCCAGGCTTAGGAATATTTTTTAAAGGCTTTTTTCTCAAATGTATGACATCGCAAATAGGAAATAAATGCTCATTAGGTCTTAGTGGAGATAAATGTTACATAATATTGAGAAGGATTCTTAATTTATAGTAACAGGAGACACCTCTATATTAAGCTATTTACCTAAATGAGGGTTTGCCATGCTAGGAAACTAAAGCAGAATTAAATAGGAAGCCATCTTTATAGGGAATTTGAAGCCTGTGGGGTCAAAGGGTGCAGAAACAACCTTGTCGGAAACACTTGGACTTATTTGATGTAATAAAACAATGAAGAAATTCAGATGGTGGTTGGATAAAGGAAATCTGATTTGAGTTCACGTCTTTTTCCTAGGGGGTTTTGCTAGGAAGTGAGACTGGGTTTAAGGACCTCTGAAAGAGTTAAAACAAAAACTAATAACCAATAGTAAATTATTTTTGGTGGTGAATAATTATCGTTTAAGGAGGCATGATTGAGAGGAAGTCCTTCCCCGAGTGTTCTTGTGTGTGTGTGTGTGTATGTATTTCACAGTTTTTTTCCTCTCCAAGTCTATTTTTGCCCTTTGTTGTCCCAGTCTTGGTCTGACTGTATCTGTAACACAGTGATCAGTGATAAACATTTTCATTTGATTCGTAGTGTTGAATAAGGTGCTCTGGTTTTCTAGAAACTTGACTTAATAAGGTTTGGAAGCCTATCCTCTACCTCTGAGGTGATATGGGAGCAGTGGGTATGGGTCAGAGGATGGGTTGGGTCAAGGGACTGATAAGAAAATGCAAGAAGGAAGAGAAGAATTCAAGAGATGATGTAATAAGTGCACAAGGCAAATCCTTAAAGAGAGAATTAGAGACCACGGGTCTTCCCCAGAGGTGCAGGAGACCAGAGAGTGTGCAGGAGTCCAAAGATCTGTATCCAGCTGGCCAAAAAAACTCACAAAACATGCACTTTTTTTCCCCAAAATTTACATACTAATTCTTCAGTAGCATGGTTTAAGTCGGTGTATAAACCTTCCTCATAATCTTCACTATCACTTTCTATCACCAGTGTTTGTAATGCCTGGGTGACAGTCTGCTCCTCATATCTCATGCTGGAAGTCTTGACCTCTTTAGCACCTTTCAGGCAGTGTGATTTCAAAGCACATTGAAAACTACTCTGGTTTATGCAAAAGTTAAATAGCTTTTCTTGAATATCAATCAGAAGCTTTTGGCAGACTGTTGTTGAGTACTTAAGTGATGGTCCTTGTGAAATTTATATCAGTCCCACCAAACTCTCCACCTTGGGAAATCCTAGGTTCTATTTCAAAGGATTCAGCAATTTCTACTGGTTTTAATTGTCTTAACTGTCTTATGCCTATTTTTGTTTTGCTATTACAATCATCTTTGCTTTCAATATTGGATTATAGTGTAATATTTTGAATATACTTGAAGTAAACATTAATGTCCCCAATACAAAATAACTCAACTGAAGTAAGAATGCTATGAACAGATTGCTTCCATGACAACCATGCCACAACTGACTCACTGTTCTGTCTCTTGACTGATAAATTTTTAAAAGAATTATATTTATGGAGTGGTAAAACATGTAAAGGGTACATAATTCTAAAAACTCAAAATAATGAAAAGTACGTTTCCTCGTTCCTCTTCCTAGTGGCTAGTACTCATATCAGTTTCTTATGCATCTTTCATACATTATCTGCCAACATACATTCATACACTTTCATATAACGTTATGTATTTGTTTACCCAAATGATAAATATTTTTATACCTTATTTTTTTCACCTAATACTCTATCTAGGAAATACTTCCATTTCAGTTCATATAATTAACTCATTCTTGTTTACACTTGGATAGTTTTATATCATTTGAATTTGCCATAATTTACTTAACTGATAACTCTTTATTAATGGAGATTTTGGTTGTTTTATTTTAGTTTTAATTTTTGTATTTTTGTTAATGACAATGCAGCATCAATCATTCATACAAATATATGCATATATGTCAATGTATCTGCAAGATAAGTTCCTAGACATCAAATTACAGGGTCAAAGCAAATAAGCATTTGAAATTTCGATAGATTTTGACAGATTGTATTCTATAGAGGTTGTGCAAATGTATATTTCCACTAGCCTTGTACGAGAATGCCACTTTTGCCAAATTCGTATTGTGTACAATCAATCATTCAGATCTTTGTCAAACTTTTAGGTGAAAAAATATGGCATCTTATGTTTTAAGTTTTATGTTACTCTTATAATGAGTGGGGTTAACTTTACATGTTTTAAAAGACATGTGGTTCTTCTTTGTTAACAATTATCTGATCATGCTGCTTGCCTAGTTTTCTATTGGCTTGTTTTTTCCTTATTTGAAAATAGCAGCTCTTTATATAGATAAGAATTTATCACATTGCCTATGATATATATTTTAGATATTTTTTATCAGCTTTTAAACCTTCCATGTTTTCTTTTTATTACCTCTTTGTTAATTTTTTATGATAAAATATTTGATCCACTTGGCATATGGTATAAGTTAGGGATCCAGTTTTTTAAAATAGCTTTTCAGTAGCCTTGACATAAATTATTGAATAAATATATCTTTTCTAATTATTAAAGCCTTCCTTTTGCTTTTCAGTGTTATTTTTCATGTTTTCCTTTTATAGATTATAATATCACAGATTCTGCTTATCTAGTTTTTTCCTTATATCTTTTATTGTTACTATTTTGCTATTGTAATTGGGATCTTTTCTTCCATGATATCTCGTAATTTGTTGCTCTTCCTGTATAGGAAGGTCCTGGATTTGGGATATTAGATTGTTTTAATATTCATTTATTTATTTATTTTTATTTTTGGCTGCTTCGGGTCTTAGTTGAGGCATGCGGGATCTTAGTTGTGGCACGTGAGCTTCTCTCTAGTTGTGGCGTGCAGGTTTTCTTTCTCTAGTTGAGGCGCCTGGGCTCAGTAATTGTGGTGCACGGGCTTAGTTGCCCCGTGGCATGTGGGATCTTAGTTCCCTGACCAGGGATTGAACCCGTGTGCCCTGCATTGGAAAGTGGATTCTTTACCACTGGACCATTAGGGAAGTCCCGGGATTTTAGTTTTGTACTCATCCACATTTATACATTATCTTATTGTTTGCAATATATCGTTAAGTCTTTGGGATTTTCCATGTGTACAATCACAACATCAAAAATAATAATTTTACCTTCTATTTTCCAACTTGAACAATTTTACCTCTGTTTTCCTTCCTCATTACAATGGCTAGTACCTCAAAAACAGTGACAAATAATAGTGGTGGTATTGACCTCTTGGTGGTGTTCTGGATATTACTGGTAATGAATCTAGTGTTTTTCCATTAGGCATATATTGACTTTAGAGTTGAAATATTATATGTGTCAATTCCCATTTTGTTAGGAAGTATTACTTTTCCCTATTTTATTTAAAATATTTGTGTATTTCTTTTCTTATTCCAGGTTCATTTTTTCAGTCAAAAATTCATATAAATATTTTTCAAATGCCTTGTCAGCACCTGTAGGCATGCTTATCATTTTTCCCTTTTAACGTATTAATACAGAGCAGTATTTTTTCACCTCTGCAATAAACCCCACTTGGTCAGGTATATGTATTCTTTTCACGTACTGTTAGATTCTCTCTAATAATGTATTACTTAGGGTTTACTTTTATATTCATAGGCATATTGATCTGCTCTGTTCTTTTTATGCATTTTAAGGCTTTGATGTGATATATTTGCTTCATAAAAATAGTTTATATGCATTAATTTTTACTATTCTTAAATGCTATCCCATAGTCACTTTTTTCATAGGTATTAGAGGAAACTAAAATGTGTTTTCTCTGTTTTTAGGGCATAAAATTTAATATATATGGATCTGATCCACCCCATAAAGGTCCAACAAACTTTCATCTCTAAACCATTGTTATTAATTTCCTGCTTACTCTTCCAGAGAGCTATTTTGTGTACCTAAGAGCAAAAATTGATATATATTTTACAAATGATGACAGACTATGTAAACTCTTCTGTGCCTTGATTTCTCACTTAATAGAATACCTTAGAAATCTTATCATTTCAACATAAAGTTTTTCCTCAATTTTTTCCTGAGTTGTTTTATGATGCCTGCACACAGTTCCAGTGTATAAATGTACATTATTTGACTGTCCCTTTTTAATGGGCTCTCATGTTTTCTCCCATCTTTATGTCTTAAAAAATAACGCTGCAATAAATAACTTTATACATACACCATGTGTGCAATTATATTTAAGGATAAATTCCTAAAAGAGTAATTGCTAGTGTATTTACTAATATAACAAACAAATGATATGGCACATGAAATCTTTATGCCTTCTCATTTTATAAATGTTAACTCTAAGAGACATGGACTTCCCTGGTGGCACAGTGGTTAAGAATCCACCTGCCAATGCAGGGGACACGGGTTCTATCCCTGGTCCAGGAAGATCCCACATGCCACGGAGCAACTAAGCCTACGAGCCACAACTATTGAACCCTCGCTCCGCAACTACCGAAACCCATGTGCTCTAGGTCCCGCGTATCACAATACACAAAAGAGATAGAAATCATCATCTAGGTCACCTGCCCATCAGGTGTGAAAAAAGAATATCACCTTAACTTACAAGTCACACTTATTTGAGATAGATATTTCTAGTATTCCAATTCAGGTGGAAAACCAAAGTTTTCTATTTAACCCATAAACAAACTTTACATTCTAAGGTATGCATCACTTATGTTCATTTTAGATCTTCTGTGGAAGAATTATATTAGATTTTTTTAATACAGTTTAAGAAATGCCTTTTGAAATGCATTTTTGAAAAACCTTAAAGATAAGAATCAGTAGAGCGTAAAACGAAATACGTCTTTTTTTTTTTTTTTAAAGCTGAATAGGGCTTTATTTATTTATTTATTTATTTATTTATTTATTTATTTATTTTTATTTTTAACATCTTTATTGGAGTATAATTGCTTTACAATGGTGTGTTAGTTTCTGCTTTATAACAAAGTGAATCAGCTCTACATATACATATATCCTCATATCTCTTCCCTCTTGCATCTCTCTCCCTCCCACCCTCACTATCGCACCCCTCTAGGTGGTCACAAAGCACCGAGCTGATCTCCGTGTGCTATGCGGCTGCTTCCCACTAGCTATCTATTTTACATTTGGTAGTGTATATATGTCCATATATACACTACCACTCTCTCACTTTGTCCCAGCTTACCCTTCCCCGTCCCCGTGTCCTCAAGTCCATTCTGTAGTAGGTCTGTGTCTTTATTCCCGTCCTGCCCCTAGGTTCTTCATGACCATTTTTTTTTTTTTTTTTTTTAGATTCCATATATATGTGTTAGCATACGGTATTTGTTTTTCTCTTTCTGACCTACTTCACTCTGATTTGTGATTTACACTTTACTTGCATTTTATTTATTTTGGTTTTACACTGTGAATGGTAAATATTTTTTTCCTTTTAAGAATTATCTATTATGGGGGTGAAGTAAGTCAGACAGAGAAAGACAAATATCATATGATATCACATATGTAGAATCTAAAAAGTGACTACAAATGAACTTATCTACAAAACAGAAATAGAGTTACAGATGTAGAAAATAAACTTATGGTTACTGGGGGTAAGGGCGAGGGAGGGATAAATTTGAAGATTGGGATTGACACATACACACTACTATATATAAAATAACTAATAAGGACCTACTGTATTGCACAGGGAACCTTACTCAATACTTCGTAATGACCTATATGGGAAAAGAATCTAGAAAAGAGTGGATATTATGTATATGTATAACAGATTCACTTTGCTGTACACCTGAAACTAACACATTGTAAATCAACTATACCCCAATAAAAATTAAAAAAAAAAATGAATCTATTATGTAATTGAAAAGAGGAAAAGAGGAAGGGGAAGCTGGCAAATTCCTAAGTGCTCAGCACCCCACAGGTTCTTAATCCAGTGGTGGTGGGTTTTGGCTGAGAACTCTACCTTTTAATGTTATAAAGCTAGGCTATACGATACTGTATCATTAATGTTGTGCACCAAGACCTGTAATTGTGATTATTAACATTCATAGGCTTACCTTTAACTTATGAAGTCAAAGAGGAACAAAGTCCATGACTAATTCTCTCACGTATTTGGCTTAGAATCTCAATATTTCAGAGCAGGAAATACAGGCTATTGCCAAGTTGTGTTACGGAGAATGGCATATGGCTGTGTGTCAATTAGTGGGTTTAAGGATCGTGTGATCAAACTAAAAGACCTTTTCTTAAATCTCAGTGCTATTGTGCTGTGTAGGCACCAAGTCTTAGCTAGCCAGCCAGTTAAATGGTATCAAAAACCCAGACTACATCTAATTTGCCCTATTTCAAGAGTGAACCTGTTTTGAACAAGTCTAATTTTATTTTTAACATCTGTATGCCTGCAAACCTTTGACTGTAATTAGAAAGGAAAGTTCTAGCATGGGAGACATGAGGAGAGGTTGTCTTTGGCTGGCATCTGGTGTCTTATACAAAGCTTGCTGAGGGTCTGTTACAAAATATGTTCTCTCGTCTGAGTTGCTGGCTGGTTCTACTCTTTTGGAGCCAAGGGAGAGTAGGGAATGAATTTGGTCCTGCTAACTGAGTTCTCTCAAAAAAAGGTTTTGTTGAGCTCTTAAAAAAAGAAATTATATCAACAGTAATTCCAACTCCTAAAAGCAAAATCCAAACCTGGAAAATGTTATGGGTATGAATGTTCAGTCACAGCATTTGGGTCAGAAGTTAGGGAAGGTTGTGTAAAGAGTAGGACACAAAGGAGTGTTTGGGGAAAGATGAAAGGTGGGTTTAGTTTATAATGATGGCTACTGGACCCACAGCTCCATTACATGGTTACAACTGCTGGGCTTGTTGCCAAACCTTCAGAGAAAGCCAGCAATCGGGCCAAGAGGTCTAGACTTGCTTTGAAAGTCATAAGATTAGAAATAGAAAACTAAATGTACTGGTTAAGAACTTGGAGTCTAGAGTCAGACAGATTTGAGTTTAGGCCTGACTCTAACTCTTACTAGTTCTATGACAAAGAGAAAGTTGATTAACCTCTCCAAACCGCAGTTTGCTTCAGTTTCCTTAGCTGTAAGATTGAAATAATAATATTGATCTCATTTATTAGTTGACATTTTATTGTAAGGTGAATCTATTTATTCATTTATAGCAGTGTAAACCTGCAGAATCCTATTTTGTTACAATTATTAATATCCACTACTATAAGAATTTATTGTAATGCTAAAATTGTCCCAGATTTAGCCAATGAGAATTCCTTCAAGAAAATATCTGCATACTTTTGACATGATTCTATCATTTTTTTAGGCCCTTCCTTACTTTCTGGTCCCAGAAGTTATTTCAGTCCATCTTGTTTTTCCCTGGAGGCAGCCATTTTTCCAAGGAGTCCTAGTTCCTCTAGTGGAGAATGGTAAATAGAAACCAATAGTTGGGTGATAAGTGTTGCTATTGCTACTGGGTTGTCACTACCTTAGTCTCCCTTAGTGGACAGCACTAGGAAATTATACATAGTATATAGAGTTTATACTAATCTCTTCATTACCAATACAAAACCACAGGGTTTATTTTAACTTCCCCCTTTCTGTATTTGTATCTCTTATCTCTGATAGTGAGAACACTGACTCCTAGTATCCTCAACATAATTATTTATATGTACAAGTCCCTGCATGTAGCAAACATCTGAATCTGCTGAGGCCCTCCTTGCTTGAGTGCCCTTTTTATGTGGGCTCTGGCTGCCATAATGCTACCTTCCCATCTCTCTTGTGTCTATAAGTTTTTGATTAAAATGGAAGGAAGAAAGAAAGGAAGGAAAGAAGGAAGGAAGTGATGGTGGGAGGGAAGAAAGAGTAGGAAGAAAGAAGAAAGGAAATATTTCTAAGTAGGATTCTGTATGCCATCACAAACATCTGAGCTGGGAGGAATGGTAGATAGTAATGGTTTAGTTCTTATTAGTATAAAATGGGCAAGACTTTACCTCTCAATGAAGTACAGAAAAAAAGTGAGCAATAATATAAAAGAGATAGATAAGAAGCATAAAGAGACAGACACAGAGAAAAAAAGAGAGACCTAAAGTGAAATAGAAGAAGCTACCCAGGGCCAGCACTTTTAGCCTCAGCCGTACTAGAAGTGTGAGTATCAAAAGCAGAAATTGCTGAAGGAAATCTGGAATAGAACCTTTGAACTGTGGAGCCATAAGAGAACTTTTGAGTTGGTCTCTGGAAAAGAACATATTACATTTACATTGAGAGAGTATCATACTAATTCAAATCACCCTCTTTCACTGTTCAATCTATTTTCTTTCACTCTCCCTTCCAAGATATACCTGGAAATCATGTTGATCTCTACCAAAACTTCAGAATTATTATTTCTTTATTGAAGTATAGTTGATTTACAATATTGTATTAATTTCAAGTTTACAACATAGTAATTTGACAATTTTATAGATTATACTCCATTTAAAGTTGTTGCAAAACAATGGCTATTTTCCCTATGCTGTACAATATAACTTTTCACTTATCTATTTTATACACAGTAATTAATACATCTTAATTCTGTACCCCCATCGTGCCCCTCCCTTGTTCCCTCTCCCCACTGGTAACCATGAGTTTGTTCTCTATATCTGTGAGTCTGTTTCTGTTTTGTTATATACTTTCATTTGTTTTACTTTTTAGATTCCACATATAAATGACAGCATACAGTATTTGTCTTTCTCTGACTTATTTCACTAAGCATGATACTTTCTAGGTCCATCTACATTGCTGCAATGCCAGAATTTCATTCTTTTTTATGAGTGAGTAACATTCTATTGTATATATATGACCACATCTTATTTATCCATTCATCTGTTGATGGACACTTAGGTTGCTTCCATATCTTAGTTTTTGGAAATAATGCTGCTATGAACATTGAAGTGCATGTATCTTTTCAAATTAGTGTTTTTATTTTTTCCTGATATATACCCAGGAGTGAAATTGCTGCATCATATGGTATTTCTATTTTTAGTTTTTTTTTTTAAAACATCTTTATTGGAGTATCATTGCTTTACAATGGTGTGTTAGTTTCTGCTTTATAACAAAGTGAATCAGTTATACATATACATATGTTCCCATATCTCTTCCCTCTTGCATCTCCCTCCCTCCCACCCTCCCTATCCCACCCCTCTAGGTGGTCACAAAGCACTGAGCTGATCTCCCTGTGCTATGCGGCTGCTTCCCACTAGCTATCTATTTTACATTTGGTAGTGTATATTTTTAGTTTTTTGAGGAACCTCCATTTTGTTTTCCATAGTGCCTATACCAATTTACATTTGTTTACTAGGGTTCCCTTTTCTCCACATCCTTGTCAACATTTGTTATTTGTAGCCTTTTTGATGTTAGCCATTCTAACAGGTGTGAAGTGATACCTGATTGTAGTTTTGATTTGCATTTCTCTAATGATTAGTGAATTTGAGCATCTTTTCATTTGCCTGTTGGCCATCTGTATGTCTTCTTTGGAAAAATGTTTATTCAGGTCTTCTGCCCACCTTTTTAATTGGGTTGTTTGGTTCTTTGATATTGAGTTGTATGAGCTAGTTATATATTTTGGATATTAACCACTTATCATTTGCAAATATTTACTCCCATTCAGTAGGTTGTCTTTTCCTTTTGTCAATTGTTTCCTTTGCTGTGCAAAACATTTTAAGTTTAATTAGGTCCATTGTTTATTTTTGCTTTTACTTCTGTTGCTTTAAGAGACAGGTCCAAAAAAATTATAGCTATGATTGATGTCAAGGAGATTTCTGCCTTTGTTCTCATCTAGGAGTTTTATGGTTTCAGGTCTTACATTTAAGCCTTTAAACCGTTTTGAGTTTATTTTTGTATATGGTGTGAGGAAATGTTCTAATCTCATTTGTTTTTACATGTAGCCATCCAGATTTCCCAGCACCACTTATTGAAGGGACTGTCTTTTCTTCACTGTGTATTCTTGCCTCCTTTGTTGTAAATTAATTGACCATAGGTGCATTTATTTCTAGGCTCTCTATTCTGTTCCACTGACCTATTTGTCTGTCTTTATGCCAGTATCATGCTGTTTCAATTACTATATTTCTACAAAAAGTATTTATTACTTTGAGAGAAATGTTTTTATTTATTTACTGAAAGAGGTTTTGTTTGTTTGTTTTCCTTCTTGAAAGAAATTCTATATTTGTCCTTAAGAGAACTCTTTCAGCTGGTTTATACTTTAGATGTACATTAGATCCTTTACCAAAAGTTATATAGAACAGATAGGTTTTTAAACAAATTAGAGAAATCTTGACTATTTGCTATCCAAAGATCATTCAGCAGTAAACATCTCACCATTATCCTCATTTTGTTGGATGTCTATCGATTTTTTTTTTTTTTTTTTTGGCTGTGCCACGCAGCTTGTGGGATCTCAGTTCCCTGGCCAGGGATTGAACCCGAGCCCTTGGCAGTGAAAGCATGGAGTCCTAACCCCTGGACCACCAGGAAGTCTCTGTCTATTAATTTCCATTGAGATATTTGTGAATAATGGAAGGCTAATACTAGCACAAGGTAAACCTGTTTGAACTTTGGAGGAAACTGAAAGGGACCTTGGACTTAACTCTTTGCCTGCAATATACACTCAGAAACGTAAAAGTTTCCAACCCAAAGATAACCATAAGGCATTGTGTAACTTTTTAGGGTATGCTTCTTCTAACTCCAAATAGTGATTTTAAGCATTTGTTATGGCGGTTCCTGGAAACATCCTACTGCTTTACTTGTAACCTTCAAAAAAAATCTTCTACCTGCTTTTCCTTTAAAAAAAAAATTGATCCCATGAGACACTTAGTATATGTTTTAAGTCTTTATTTAGTTATAAATAATCTTTTTAGAGCTGACCTTCATTTTTCAGAAGAATTAGTTGTTCCTTTTGACAGTCAAAAGAGTGACCTGCATGTATTAGAATGTCTCTACCAGAACTTCCCTCTGTGTGACTTGGACTTTTTATTTACATTGAGGGGAAAAAAGAATTTGATCATAACCCTTCTCAGTGTTATTTGTTTCTCCTCCCATCCTTTGGTCTGAAATGGGAGGACTGAAAATATTAAATTATTTGAGTGGCTTAATGATTTTCTATTAAAAGCTGAAGATATGACTTCTAAATATTGCCTTGAGAAAAAAAAGAATCTATTTTCAATAGGAGACATTATTAGAAAATGCATAATATGCAAATAAGCTTTTAGCCAACATAAAGCACACTTCTGTGAACCTTTGTCTGCATAATAATTCTACTCAAACTTCAACAAAAATCGAGATCCCAGCCACTTCACATATACTGATAAACTAAGTAAATAAATACTATTTCAAGGAGGACTGATCAACATTTGAATAAAGCGTCTTCAGTAATATAAATACTTTCCATATTGTTGAATTTTGTTTGTATCTTCCAGTTTGTGTCTCAATGTAACAAGTTCTGAATGTTGACAATATTGTTTTCTCCATTCCCTATGCTTTCACGTAAAGACTTTGGTGTGATTAGAAGCTTTTACATATAGTTTTCTCCCTATATATCCTTTAATCTTGAAATATCTTCCAATAATGCTTTGGAAGAGTGTGATGATCAGAATAAATATTTAGTTCTTTCTTACTAGATCTTTAATATCATGATAGGAAGTTGGTACAGTACATTTTGGGGAAGAGAATAAGTTTTATTATTAGTCACTCAAATACACGTCTCTCGTATGTATGTACAATTGGCAACAAGCACATAAAAACTTTCCAACATCGTTAGTTATCAAGAAAATACAAATCAAAGCCACAGTGAGATACAACTTTATATTCATTAGGATGGCTATAATAAAGAAGTCATATAATAACCAGTGTTGATCAGGATATGGAGAAATCAGAAACTTCATAGACTGCTGGTAGGAACATAAAATGGTGCAGTCATTTGGAAAACAGTGTGATAGTTCTATGGGTTTGATAACCGCATAAAGTTTTATCCACCACCATAATGATATAGAACAGTTTTATTACTCCCTAAATTTTTTCCAACTACTCCTTTGTAATCAACTTTTATGCAACATCTAACCCCTAGCAACCACTGCTCTGTAATTTCACTATAGTTTTGCCTTTTCCAGAATGCCAAACAAATCAAATTACATAATATGTAACCTTTTGGCCCTCAATTCTTTCACTAAACAAAGTGAATTTGAGGTTCATCCACTGTTGTGTGAATCAACATTTTGTTCCATTTTATTGCTAAATAGTTAGGATTCAATTGTTTGGATGCACCACAATGCTTTTATCCATTCGCCAGTTGAAAGACATCTGAGTAGTTTCTTGGCAATTACAGCTAAGCATTCACATTCTGGTATTTTTGTGAACTTAAGTTTTTTTTTTCTCCTAGGTAATCAACTATGAGTGAAAATTCTGGGTAAAATTATAAATGTATGTCTAACTTCATTTCAAAAGTTGCCAAATTTGTCCATAGTACACTTTATACTGTACATTTGTACATAGTGAACATTTTTCTTATACATATATTTCCACCAGCTATGTATGAAATTCCCCCTGGCTTTACAACTTCATCAGCACTTGGTATTGTGTGTTTTTCTTTTCTTTTTTGCAGTTATACTAGGTGTGTAGTGTTATCTCACTGTGGTTTTTTATTTGTGAGGACTTAATTCTGGGCTCTCTATTCTATTCTGTGGGTCTATATGTCTATCTTTATGTCAGTACCACATTGTTTTGATTGCTGTAGCTTTGTAGTAAGTTTTGAAATGAGAAAGTGTGAGTTCCAGTTTTATGTTCTTTTTCAAGATTATTTTGGCTATTCCTTGAGACTCCATATGACTTTTAGGATGGATTTTCTATTTCTGCATAAAGCATCATTGGGATTTTGATAGAGATTACACTGAATCTGTAGATCATTTGGGCTACTATTGACATCTTAACAATATTAAATCTTCCAGTTCAAGAACATGGAATGCATTTTTATATATTTATGGCTCTCTCTTTATGCAGGTTTCCTCTCTCCATTAGTCTCTGAAATCTAGATGCCTTGGTCTCCCTACACTCTCAGCTCTATTTCCCCAACTCAGGGAGTCCACCAGGATTTGCCTGTTTCTCCTTCCTGTCCCACAGACTGGAAATTCTCTCAAGGCAGAAAGTTGGCCACTTGTAGAGTTCACCTTGTGTGTTTCTCATCACTCAGGGATTACTGATATTTTTGCCTGTATCCAGTGTCTTGAAAATCACTGTACTATATATTTTCATAGTTTTTGATTGTTTTAGGTGTATAGATAAATCTAGTGTCTGTTACTCTATCATAGTCAGAAATTTGAGTCTTAAATCAGGGTTCCTTCCCAGCCATAAAAAAACTCAGAGATTCACTCTTTCCTACATGTTAGCAAGTCTATCCTGCCTTGGTATCTCTCTGATGCCTTCAGCTAGATTTTTTTAGTATTTTTTTCCAGCATTTTTATTGCCATAAGCAGTTTTGGTCTAAGATGAACTAGTCCACCATTGCTGGAAGCAGATATTGTTATTGTGTAATGAATTTTTTATCTTCATTATGCATTTTACCATCTACCGAACTCTTGCTATAATCTCTAAGTCATTGACTGATCTTTCCAGCCATGGCTGGAGAAGTTCAACACACACTCCTTTAATAACAACTGTGTGTAAGGCATTATCTAAAGCAATGTGAGAGTTATAAAATGATAGAAGACTTTGTTCCTATTCATGTAGATTTTTAAGGGCTAATTCTAAAAAGTTATAATTAATTGGGGTAGAGATATGTATATAAAAACACTGTGTATCTTAATAATGTTAAAGGCACTTAAATGCCAAAGAATATATAAGGTTAAAATATTTGTAATAGTCCTTGCACTTTAGTTGTCAAGGCAAACTTTTGTTATTTGTAGATATAGAGCCATTAATAAATCAAATCAAATCAAATTGTTGCCCTAACTTGAATGTCCTTGAGCAAAATTAGACTTGTAAGATGCAAATAATCTTATAAGGTATAGCTTTCATTTTTTTTTGACTAATTAATTTCTTTATATAACATGAAAATGTTTAATGCCTGCAATGTTGTTCTAAACCCTAAGGTAGCAAAGATCACTCAGACAAATAAAACACAGAAACCTAGAATAAATTAATGCACAAACATATGCAGTAGTTAGTACCAAAAATAAAACTTTAAATGGGAAAACAGAATGTGATTTTTCTCATTTTATTTCACCTCAATTGATATAAATTAACATTCATCAAAATAATCACTGTGAACTCATACAAACGTGTGCACACATGCATATACACAGATACTCATAAATATGTTAATTTAGAGTTAAACAGGAGAACAAAGATACACAAATAAGAGTCACAAAAGGAACTGGTTACTGGATCCCTTGATGCCACATGAGATACTGAAGTAAATATCTATGAAGCTTAGGAATAGAGAGTTTAACATTTTTGAAAATAAATCAAAGTTTTAAGACACATATCTTAAGACTCTTTCAATTATCTTTTTAAATCAGATGATTGAAATACAAATACATTTGATATGACTCTCAAGAAATAATCTATTGACACTGATGAATGGCTTTGAGAGCTGAGGATTTGGTCCTCTGCAGACCACCCTTGCATCTAGGTACTTCACTGGCCCAAAGTCAGTCAACGGCTGGTATATAAGTGAACCTCCCCACCACCCAAACGTTGCATGGAGGGAAAGTACATCAAAGACTACCAGGAACCAAATGCACTGAAGCTCTGAGGCTTCTGATGGTCCAAATTTCAGTCAGGACACAGTCAGGATTGCAGATTATTTCTCTGAACAAGTCATGATTAATTCAGAGGCTAGGAATACAGTTTACAAGGAACGTTCAGTTATTTTGATAAACCAGATTGAGAAAGGTCAAGACAATAATTTGGTCAAAGCTGTTTGCCCCCAGTTTTCCAGTAACATAACACAGTTCTCTATATTTTCATCAATATGTATCCCAAACTGCTCTGCACAGAGCTTCCCTCGCAATTATGATTTTAAGTTGAACAAAAAATGGTAAATTGTCATTCAAAAGCATTTTTTTGTGTCTAATAAATATTTATTGAAAGGTTATTGGTTGTTACTTAAGCTAATTAGACAATAAATTAATGTAAGTCTAAACAGATAGGCCTAGTTATTTATAGTTACATTCTAATTATTGGTCTAAAAATTATGTATCTACTCAACCACAATCAAAATTAAAATATTCTAGATACTTAAGAAGATGTGAATACAGAATAAGTTTAAAAGTTAAGCTTGAAATTTGTTTAGAAAACAATAATTTTCCTCCAAAGAATTTTTTAAATTAAAGGCACCAAACTTATTTACACAGAATATCAAAAGCATTTTGGGTAACAAAGTTATGAGAACATTTTTTCTTGTAAGAAGATTATTCAGTTCTAAGACTTTAATTTCAAATTGCACATTCCACTCAAAGAATGTGAGGTTCTTAATAGCCATGATGTTGTAAAAATATTACTTTCATGTTGTACTCATATCCCATTCTTCCAGTCTACCCTTAGGTTTGAGAAAAATGAATACAGTGACCTTAATATGTTCAGAGATTTCCCTAAGTACGTAACAGAGGAAAAGCAATCTTTCTCTTGATATATACACACACACATGGCTATATAGCTCTATGGCTATATGCCTATGTATATGCATATGTCTATGAGTGTATGTATAGAGAGGTTCTGGTTCACTACATCAATTGTGAAGCCAGATAAAGTGTGACAAGGAATTCATAATGTTCAGACATTCATTTAAACAAATTCTTTATTCCATAAACATTGCCTCAGCTTTCAAACATAAATAAGGAAAGATGAACTATTCATATCTTCTCTCCAGATGTTTTGTGTTTTGAGACTGCATATCACAGCTGGGCCAGTGATCTCTGAATCCTGGGAAACAGAGAACTCTGTAGTTCAACTTTAATAGAGGGAAAGTTCTCTGGCTGAGAGGTGGAAGCAGGTGGACTCCATGTTCTGCATTTTTTTACTCATAGACCCAAATTCTTCATTAAGCAGTAGGGGGTGGAGGGAATTGCCACAGCTATTATTTCCTAAATGCATAAAAAAATCTTAAGCAGAGAGTTTAGATTTCTGATATTACCTCTTTATGTCTTGGACTAAATACTGACAAAAAATACACTGAATACAAAACTGATGAAACTAATTCTTGGTTTCTAAGGATATAGTCACAAATATTAGTGAACCTCACTGAAATTAGCCTTTGAGGTTAAAAATCCAAATACATCCATTACTCATTGAATTAGAATATCTGTTAATTATCTGATTAAGGGAGATTTTAACTTCATGTAAGGAACCGAAACACTCTCTTGGAAAGG
This sequence comes from Balaenoptera musculus, assembly GCF_009873245.2. Classification (NCBI taxonomy): domain Eukaryota; kingdom Metazoa; phylum Chordata; class Mammalia; order Artiodactyla; family Balaenopteridae; genus Balaenoptera; species Balaenoptera musculus. Next base: position 33,141,185 of record NC_045797.1, on the reverse strand, counting down.
ATTTGCCCCTTAAAGTTCTTGGGATAGTGGCTAAGAAAACTCTCAGAAAACCAAGGTGATTGTGAACTTGCCCTTTATAATCAAAGGAATAAGAATTAATATTGGGGGGTATGGAGGGATATCTAGTGTCCTAAAGGGTCCAGAAAGGTTGGTCACTTGGAAGCAGGGTGAAAGATGGCAGAAAATGTCATTGGGCCATTTGGTAGAGGAAAGACTCTAAACATTCTTTTCCCAGTTTGAGAAGGCATCAAAATCTCTGGGGTGCCTGATCAAAATGCAGGTTATTCAACTTACCCCAGACCTATTGGACTAACATCTCAAGACATGAATCTTACAATTTTCATTTTCGACAAACTTCACAGGTGATTACTATACTTTAAAAAAAGGTTTGAAAACTACTAGAATCAGAAAAACAGAGATGTCAGGTGGGAATTTGAGAAAAGAAATAGGTACACTGGAACAATGTGACTATATCAATATCTTCAATAAAGTTGACTCAAATTATGAAATGCTAAATGGGCAAGAGTTTCTTGTGGAAATCAGTGAAATAATTGAGTTCTGCTGACTAATTTTTATGGTACCTAAACAATCAGCCCATGTGGTCAAAAGGAAATTGTCATCAGAATTACAAAAAATATTTTGGTTCATGTTTTAAACAAATTTTCTCTAATATGAATCTACTATTTTGGTAGGATGAACAGTCAAGTGAAGATAATCTAATTTTTCCTCGCTGATTGAAGATCTTGCACTTTCTCGAGGCCATAATTGTGATCATCATTTTACATTTGTCAGCGATCATAACAGTAGGTGTAAGTACACTAGGAATTGGGCTAAATGTAAATTGATGTCTATAGTATTCTTAGAGAGCAAATAGCTTCAGGGAGGTAATAGTAGGTATCAAAAGAGTCGATTGAGTTGCAGTCTGGATTTCCACAACCATAGAGGATGTGGATGGAGCTACACAGAGCTTCTGCCAAGATATACAAGCCCAAAAGCAGTCAAGTCATAGAACTAGGTGGAAGAAAAGGTGAGAGCAAGGATGCCATGGCACTTGGGAACTGAACCCAGTTTCCCACTAATTTGGAATATAAATATTTTTTGTCCTCAGTTTGTTGTTCCTAGAAGACACCCAGCACTTCTATACACTATACCAACTAGCAATTATCTAAAACTAACTCAAAACATGCACTTGACCAATGTGTGGGTGCTTTGTGTGTGTGTGTGTGTGTATGTGTGTGTTAACCAAATTCTTGATATTGCTTGGGAAAAGAATATTTTGGTTCACTGAAGGTACAAGTCAGTTAACTGGCCTCAGACCATGCATTCTTTCTTCTTTGCTCACATTTTGCTGGCTATTTTTTAGAATACCTTCACTAGGATGAAGGATGTGCCCTTTTACTATCGTAAAATGAAAAGGAATCAAGGCTGAATGAAAGATAATAGCAGAAGGAGTTATCACTGAATGAAAAGAATACAAATTTGTGGCAGCAAATTCTTCCTTTGTAAATTTTTTCAAATTGGAGTGTATTTCATTGTTTTTTTCTTATTATAAAAGACTATTCCTTTTAAAGAAAGTTCTGAAAAAAAATGAAAGAGTAAAGATTATAATAATTATAATAAACCTATTAAGCCTATTATCTTGAAGATAACTATTGTAAACCTTAGCAAATATATTTTCAGAATTATGTGCATGCACACACATATATTCAATAGTTTTATTTTTATTATTTATGAAAATGGGATCATATTTTAGTTTGATAACAGATTACTTATATTCAACCACCTTAAACTACAAAAACAAGAATTTCATATGGTTCAATCCACACATCCTATATTTCAGTCTGTTTCTTTTCCTTTTAAAGATATATCATGCATATATTTCCATAATAAATTGCTATAATATCTGCATAATTTTCCATTACGTGGAATTTATTAACTGATCCTTTCTTATTGGACATTTAGATTTTCATTTTTTTCCTGTTACTAATATTGCTTCCATAAAGCTTCTTATAGCTAAATCTGTCCCACACACTTCCACCTCCCCCTGCCGAGGGATATGTTTTCATAAGTGGAATGCTTAGATGAAAAGATATGCACTACAAATACATACCTTTTAGCTTAACTATTTTTCTACAAATGTTCTGTGATGTTGTTTACTTTCCATGGCTGTATCTACACCCAGAAATGGATTTTGTTATTCACTACTTATACTAGCTACTAACATGCTGAATGCAAGAGAATGTTTTGAAAAAAGCTTTACAAATGACTTTTTTTAGCTGCTTTTTCTGTTGTTGTTGTGGGTTGGCAAAATTACAGGCCCTAAATGTATGGAAATCATCATCTTTTTAGTTTCTTGGTTCAAAATTATTAACACTGTGATGTTTAGAGACTACGAACAAGGTCTGTACTAACCAGATGAAACCTTCTCTCATTCTTCAAATGAACCCCTCAGGTGAAAACAGGTGTTGAGTGAGAAGGATTTAAATAAATTTCTGGCTTCTTTTCCACATCGGACCTGTAGAAACCTTGTCTGTAATTGCCTTTTCATTTTCCAGCATTCATGTTTCAGCTGCCCATCATAAACATTAACTAAATCTTTAGGAGTCTTTCCTCACCTGTCCTTGACGGCTTAGTCAGAAAGCAAAGATAATAAAACTTGTGACATCAATTTGTGTCATAACCCGGAGCCAGGCTTCATGTTGAAGGACTACGAAATTATAAAGTAGTGTTATCAGTTGTGTTGAAAATAATAATTGAGTAACTGCAGCCATAGATCATTCAGTGGTTCAAGAAAGCAAGGGCATCAATTATGCGACTGATAGGGAATTAATGTGAGTACCAAAGAATGTGGCATCTTCCCATAAGCTCGCAAGGTTAGGTTGGTTCTAATAATGAACTCCTGGTAGTGAGCCAGAACCAGAAGTGTCTGAGGGGCTGGAAGCTAGTCAACTACTCTAGTTGCTCTCTAATTCTACTCTCTAACTTGCCTTGCCATTTCTCCAGGGTTGATGACTTGACTTTTAGCTGTCCTAAGATTTCACACATGCCTCTTTACACTACCATGCAGTCACTTTCTGTGTGTCTGTCCCCTGTATGTCATGAAGCCATGATGGTAAGAACCACAGTGGGTTCATCCCTCTTCATGCAGCCCAGGGACTGAACCTCTGGCAGCCCCAATGAAAGGATGAATAATGCAATGTTAATTTTTTTTAAAGGCACAATTCTCTGTCAATTTCAGTCAAAGATTGGATCAACAGGAGTAGTCCTTGTGTTCCCAAATTAGAGACCCAAACTAGGAGTGTTAGAGATGTCAATGGAAAATAACTCTATTCTTTTATTAATTCAATCATTTTATACCAGTAGACAATATTTTAAAAAAGCACAAAGAACAGCATTGACAGGGAAAGAAAGCACCAAATTATGACAAAACGACAAATTATTAGAAGGCAGGGAGTTGGGGGAAGGGTTGGGATGGAAAGGATTGGAAGAAAAACTGCTACCAGGAAACCAGCTCCTTTCTTTCCACCATATATTGGTCTTTTGCTATAGGAGATAAATGAGCCATTGACTTCTGACTCATAGATTGTATCTGGGAGAAGCTCAGTTTTGATTTTAGCTTTCTTGATGATCAGGTCCTGGGTGAGATGCAGGGGAAGTAATCAGAGAAAGCCAATAGCTAAGTACCTGGCTAGCTGGACCCTGGCCTTTCTGAGAATCAGAATTAGATGTCACAGGGTCTAGATGTTGCCTTCAAAACACTGGTGTGCCCACACGCTCCCCATCAAAGGTCTCCACTAGTGGAAATGCCAAAGCTGCCATCCAGCGAGTTTATGTTTACAGTGCAAAATCCACACTGGCTTTTATAGCGTTTTCTTTAATACCCCAATTTCCTGACGCCAGGCCTTTGTACTTGCTATTCCCTCTGGTTACAACGTCCCCACCCCCTCATACACCTAGATCTTTCTTATCACTCAATTCAAATGTCACATTCTCAGAGTGGTCTTCCCCAATCATTCTACCTCATATTAAACTGTCGCTCCCCAAACCCTTTCTCTCAATAACCACACTCTGTTTTATTCTCTCCATGGTACTCACCAATATCAGAAACTATGTTATGTATAGATATGTCTATTACCTATCATTCCCCACTGGAATATAATTTCCAGGAGAACAAGCACACTGTCTCAGTCATCACTGCACTAATGCTGGCAGGTGGTAGGGACCCAATATATATTTACTGAATGAATGAATGAATTTGTATAAAACCTCAAGTCTGTTTACATCAGGCTTGTTTACTCTCAGTATCGTATCACTTAAAGTGAATTTTTTTCAAACAAGGTGATACAGGCCATGAGGAACAAGCAAGCTCTTCTCCTCGGGAATTCAAGAAACAGGAACTAGCCAAAGAGGGACACACGTGCTGGCCTTGGACACATTTCCTGGATGAGGGTAATGAGAAAGAAACGGCCATAGAAGCAAAACCTGGGATGTGAGTACCACTAAACACATCCCAGGTACAAGAAGGAGATGCAGTTGAAATGCCAAACCAGTGTGTAGATGGACCCTACGGGAGTCACTGAAGACATCAGAGCCCTAAAGCCATCCTATAGGAGATCATAATTCCATCTCAGTTTTACAGGCTTGTAAAGGAAATGTCTAGATAAAAGCAGATTTCACACAAAAACACAAAGAATCTGTGTTTCTAGAGTCTGAGTAATGTTAAGTTTTGACTGGTTTAGTGTCAAGACAGAGAAGCACAATGAGATTAATAGTTCAAATGGCGGGTGGGGAGCCCATCATACTCGAGCATGAAGCTGAATCGTGTTTAGCCAGGGGTAACGGGGGCAAGAGGATTTACGAGCATTCCCAAGATCCCGAGATTGACATTTCTTTCAGAAGTTTCTTAGGTTTCCCTCATTTCTCAATATTGCAATTATTAAAAAGAAATAGCCGCACAAGGGTTATTTTGACTGTCACTCAAACAATTAAATATTGTAATTCCAGAAGAGTTTATGTTCTGAAACTTGTTCGCAGAATACTCCTTCTAACATCAATTGATGTTAGTCACCCAAAGCCTGATTAATGAAAGGAGAGCCGTGGCATTGGCTGAGAAAGAACGTTGATCCGTAATTAGGGCATAAATGATCTTTCACTCTTCTGGCTGTAGATTATTTACTTTGGCTGGTACTGAGGATAACCTGATATATGACAAGATTTATGAAACTTGAACAAAACTTCCAAAGTATACACATGAGCGTTGCTGACCAGATGGAGTCTCTCAGTACAGTTTGCATGGAAACAAAGCCACATATTTCCACGGTGCGACCAAAGAGTTGTGTTGTTAAAATTTTACTGTAAAAGCAAGCTTTTCTCATGTTAGCCCCCTTCTTAAATCACTTTCTGTTGATGCTTGGTATTAGCAAGGATTATTGTTTACCCTGGATGGTATGGATATATAGACTAAAACAGTGGCTCTGCTTACACATGCCCATATGTGTGTGTGTATAGTCAGATATACATATATACACACATACATGTACATATATACTTATGAATATACACATATTTGTACCTAACAAATACAAAATAAGGTTGACAAGTACAAAGTTTGTTCATACCAGCTCTTGGCAGGATATAAATAATCAAAGTGTGGCTTTTTAAATGAAATTGATTCTCATACGGAATGCAGAGAGTTGATTTTGTCTTTGAAAACAGAACCATTTTGTACAATATGTCCTTTAGTGTTTAAATTCTGAGTTTTTCCAACCTATTTTTATATACACCTAAGTTCTTGAATTTTTTTGTTGCTGTGGGGACTGACCTAATTTCCAATTCATGGACATATGCAGTCTCTGTGTCTGTATGTATATGTATTAATTGCCTGAAAAGAGAAACTGTGTTCTTTCTAGATTATATATTATTTCCATAGATTTAGTGTATCTTTTAGGAACACAGAGAATGTTAGTTAAGTATAGTAATGCCACTTTTCATTTCAACTGCTTCTATATTTTATTAAAAAATAGAGTAATTGACCACCACTGTTTGTTACCATTATCCATTACATACAGTGTGAAGATGCTGTTCCCATTTTACATGTAAAGTTATCATTTGCTGGGACATCATGTTCTCATTTATACCCAATCAACACTCACTGGAAAAAAAATGTTAAGTTTAATCATACCATGCCTCATTGGAAGTAAAAATAATTACCTTTAATGGGTGATGCTATATCAGCTTTTTAAAACTCATATATATTTTTTTTAAAACAACAGCTCCTGTTTATTTTTTTTATTTTGATTTATTTATTTTATTTATGGTTGTGTTGGGTCTTCGTTTCTGTGCGAGGGCTTTCTCTAGTTGCGGTGAGCGGGGGCCACTCTTCATCGCGGTGCGCGGGCCTCTCACTGTCGCGGCCTCTCTTGTTGCGGAGCACAGGCTCCAGACGCGCAGGCTCAGCAATTGTGGCTCACGGGCCCAGTTGCTCCGCGGCACGTGTGATCCTCCCAGACCAGGGCGCAAACCCGTGTTCCCTGCATTGGCAGGCAGATTCTCAACCACTGCGCCACCAGGGAAGCCCTAAAATTCATATTTTTAAAATCAGGATTGAGACTCAATTGGAATTTTCTAGCCTGAATAAAAGTTCCAGAGAGTCATTTAAATGACTCCTCAATTCCTGCTTATTCCATAATGTCTTCCAAGACTGAATGGGGAAATCCTTTTTAATTCGTAAGACAAATCAATTGTTGGATGGAATGCTCAGCTCAAATTTTAAACATTACTCTTGTCACCAATCCTAATGTTTACCCTGTATGTAAAAATAATACACAATATATATATGTATATATATATGCATAATTGAATCACTTCACTGTATACCTGAAACTAACACATCATAAATCAACTATACGTCAATAAAATTTTTAAGAAATACACAATCACCAAGAATTTAAGTCTAGATTTAATATTTTTAATTTAATTTAGTATTTTTTTAATATTTTCCTTCTCTTGTCTATGTTCTACCTAAACATCTGTATTCATCTGAGGATTAGCTGAGGGGAGAGAATTAATCTTTACCTGACATCAGAACAGATTTAACAACTCCATGCAATGCTTATCATCCCCTTTTCACAGATGATACAATTGAGGCTTACAAAAGCTAAAATAATTTTCCTAAAGTCATGCACCTAGAAAGTGGCATAACCAGAATTCAAATCTCTAATTCAGATTAAAAAATCAATCAGCCTTAAAATCTTTTAAACACCATACATATAAAGTGGCTTCCACAGATCTCTTTACCACATCAAGAGTAATCATAAAATAAACAATTTGTGATCAGAAGAACGCTTTTGATATGATCACTTCTTTATTCATTTACTGACCTTAGCACTTTTACATTTACTAGGTTTGTAAGCCCATGGGGAGTGAAATGATGCGTCGGTGAAATTAATCAATAAAGTGTTGGATCGGGGGGACCTCCAGGCAGAGAAGCTGCTACAGTGACATGCTCCAACTGGAACAAGAGCCACTGCAGAAATGTTCCTGTAGTGTCACAGGGTGACACGGGTCCAAGATTGATGGAAGAAGCAGAGGAGGCAAGGGAAGGAATAAAGGTGGAGCTTATGTAACCGGTCCTCTCATGACAGACCAGCGCATTGCCCTGGCTAAGACCTTGGCCTGGCAACTGGCCACCTCGAAGTGAGGGCTCCTTTCAACAGGTTCCCTGGTGCTGGGGACGCAGTTTCATAATGTTTAGGGATGAGGTGTCTAGAGCCAGGCTGCTTGGATCTGAATTTCAATCCATCACTTATTATCTGCATGACGTTTGCAAGTACTTTTAATGAGTGCCTCAGTTTCCTTACCTGTGCATGGGCATGAAACACTGAAATGAAGTGATGTGTATGGAATATGAAGAATGAAGTATAGCACAGAAGAAAATTCTAAAACTGATACCTATTTTTGTTATTAAAAAAGCCTTTCCACTGCCTCTAGGACTAGCACCTTTGCTCCTTTTCTGGTGGTAAGTTCATCTTTGAAGGAAAACAAAAGCATACATGCAAAAGACCCTCCCTCTTACTTCATCGCCCTTTACTTTAAGACTGTTATTCTTAATTAGCCAAATCTATTACATCTTTAAGAAGAAAGACAGGGTAGGTCAGTTAGATTTGCATCAGGACTTAGTAATTGTGTCAATGTACTTACCTTTTAATTCTAACCTCAGTGGAAAGGCCAAAACTGGCCATTCATATACTCAATTTGGACAAAACAGAACTTAGGTCCTCTCTCCAAAAAGCTAAGCAAGTTTCTGACAACCAAGGAAAGCTGTGTTTCAATAAAATCATTTTAATGGAAGCTGGAAAAGAAACAACTCAAAAAATTCAACAAATAATAAAACAATAGGCATTCATATATAATACACACACACAGATAGTAAGAGACTCTATGACACATTTAACCTAAGTCTTTAGGATAAGGTTAAAATATTGCTCTTGTTGGCATTTGGGTATTATTACATGTGGTAAGAAAAGATTCAAGAATTTGGTTTGAAAAATACCCAGGTGTTAATGTGCTGGTGCAGTCAAGCGTGCCCCAGAGACCTGCCCCTCCTCTCCCCCAAAGGATGCAATACTGTTCTGGTCTAGTGTGTACCATCATCAATGTGACCTTTACAGAGGTGGCCTGAATAAGTCATCACTATAAAGCTCTTGGAATGAAAAGCACCCCATCAGTACTTATTGTGCTTTGCATTTTTTATGACTCAAATCTTTTACCAGAGATGAGCAGCTTCTAAAGATATTAGAAGAGTGGTTTATAAATAGGAAGTAGCTATACTTGCAATTCATTGGTTTCGGAAAAGTTGTAATTGCTACATGAATATTTGCGTAGCAGAAATGTTAATTGAAACATTCACTAAATAACAGAAAAATAGCAGGTCTATAAATAACAATGCTACTTTAAGGACTGCAGGGGCTTATTTTTAGAAAGCGTGAAGGTATGCTTTTTGGTTCCTTCCTACAGGAAGACTAATAAAAATAAAACCCTCTCTCGGGATAGACTGCCATCATTCATGGTGTACCTTTTCATGTGTTGCCAAACCAGCAAATATCACTGACACCTCTGTTTTGGTGTGGTCCATCCCAATAAGACTGCCATTTTGTGTTTCTTCCTATTTAAGAAAAGGCCAGCCGTCTACATACAGCTGTTTTATCAGCTATAAAAGATAATTTTGTTGTATTAATTCCATAAATTTTTTAGAGCCAGCAAGGCTTCGACAGCATAATGGCTTAATTTTTCATTCTAATAATAACCGCCTGCCAGTTGAAATGAATAGGATCAAAACCAAACATTTCTGCTCTATAACATGATCCATGACAGATGTACTTCTTAGGAGGCCCTGGGCAGGGAAGTTCTGGCCCCTTTTCCAATTCACCCCATGGCAGTAAAAGCGTGAACACCAGGGAAAGGGTCTGACAGGAAAGGAGCTCAAGGGAAAGTGACCTGGTTGTCCTCTACACTTAAATCCGCAGTTGGCCGTAGGCCTGATTTAAGATGAGGCACGTTTTTAGATCTTGACACAGTGCTGTGTTGTTTCCAGTCGCCATCTTCTTCAGCTTTGACCAGCTCCCTGGAAAATTCTCATCTATTTCTTTCTCTCTTTTATACCCATCCCCTTTTATCATTATATGCATAAGAAAGTGAATAATTCAATTACTCACTTGTTTGTATAGATTTTTTTCGTTGACAACTTAAAAGTGTTTCTTTTTAAATGCCAGAACAAATCTTGATACATTTAAGTGAAAATAAGGTCATGCAAGTTTGTGCCAACAAGCTACTCAGGCTTTATGTAGTTATTGATTTCTCTACCTAATGAAACTGAATATCAGCAATTTTTTTTTCATTTTTTATAAGGTAGATCACTTTCTGGAAGGAAAATTTAGTGAATTCAAGTGCAAATTTCCTATTTTTGGAATGTGGTGGATTTATTTTCATTAAGAAACCACCGTTTCATCTACTCTGATCTTTCCTATATGTCTTTTTTTGCAAAGGCCTGTGACCCTTCATTTAAACAATATGCAAAACATTTTTAAACTCTCTTCTTCATGAAATCATTACTCAATGATTTTTCCTTTCTATTGTATATACTTTTCTACATTTTCCAGGTTTTTTAGCCCATTACCTTAACCACTGAGCCACAACCCTGTGTTTCCAAGTTTTCTAAGAAAGTATATTTTACTTCTAAAATTAGAGGGATACCTACATATATAATCTTTTAAAATACCTTTCAAATTGTTTCACAATTTAATGCTATGCGTGTGGAAATTTATAAAAGAAATCCTCAATATTAGTAATGAGTGAACTATTCACATTAAGGTGGGAGGACGGTAAAGGATCATGTTTAGGTCAACTGTTTTGAGACACCCAAATCACAGTAGAAGCAACAATTTTTAGGATGACTTTGAAAACTTTATTGTTCTCTCCATCCAAATATTAATCTTTACTATCAGTAACAATACTACAGAAAATATTGCCTGAGTGAAGGATGCACACACAGTTCATTTTCTATGCTGTTTTTTAAAGTTTTTCTTCAAATTAATTTCAAACTCACAGAAAAATTCTAAGAATAGTATAAAGAACTTCTGAATGTTCTTATCCAGATTTTCCAAGGTTTAACACTTTGCCACATTGCTTTATCATTCTCTCTGTAATATATCCTATTTTTTTCTGAACTATATGGGAGTAGCTGCATACATCATGCCCTTTAACCCCTAATATGTTAGTGTTTATTTCCTCAAAACAAGTTTTGAATCCAGAAATTTTAATACTGATATAATGCTGTTATCTAATATACAGTCTATATTTCAATTTCTTGAATTGTCCCAGTAATGTCCTTATACCAATCTTTCCCAGTACAGGATTGCAATCCAGGATCTCTTTAGTATCTTTTAATCTAGAATAGTCCATCAGACTTTTCTGTCTTTTATGCCTTTGACATTAAAAATATTAAAAAAATACAGGCTGACTGTTTACAGAAAATCTCATTATTTGGGTTTTCCTGTTATTTCCTTCTTGTGAGTTTTAGCTGGAATACTACATAAGCAATGTTTCCATTCCAGATTATTCTATCAGGGGGGATATGATGGCTGTGTTCCCTTTATCAATGATGTTAATTTGATTCCTTGGCTAAGGTACCTCTGCAGCAAACTTTCATATTACAAGAGTTCAAGATTTGTCTGCAGGGTTTTTTTTTTTTTAATTTTTTTTTTTTTTTTTAAGACTAAGGGTGTATAGTCAATAGTACTACATTCAAAAGTTACCTACATTAGTTCTTTCCCCCTTAAGTGTAGCTAGCTTTTTAAAAACAGAAGTTGAATTTTTAAATTTCTGCTTGCATTCAGTTTTAGGGATTTATCCCCTACTCTTAGTTTCATTTTATTTTATTTCTTTTGAATATGCAAAATATTTACTTGATTACAAAAGTCAAAATTATACAAAAAATCTACTCAGAGAAAATTACTTTCTCCCATAAGAAATCAGCCCCATAAATTTCTGGTTTATCCTTTCCTATGTTTCTTTTAACAAAAATAAGTATGTTTTCTTATTTTTCCTTTCTTACATGAAGAGTAGCGTGCTATAGAAACTCTTTTGCACTTTGCTTTTCTCCCCTTAACAATATATCTTCAAATAAGTCTCTATCAGTTCACAGAGATCGTCTTCATCCTTTTTTAGAGTTGTATTGTACTCTGCCGTGTGGATGTACCATAGTTTATTCAATCAATCTTCTTTGCTTAGGCAATTTAGAATTGTCAGTAGTTTATAATTACGATTGGTGCTTGTTAGAAGTGTATCTTCAGGCTAAATTCCTAAAACTGGGATCTGAGGGTCTAAGACATTTGTAAATTTGTTAGATACTGTCAGATCCCCCTTTCAAAGGGTTGTCCCATTTTGCATTGCCACCAGTGATGAATGAGAAAGCCTATTTTCCAACAGTATATTGTCAACCTTTTAAATTGGTGCCTATCTAACCAGGTAAAAATAGTATTCTGTGTAGTTTTAAATTTGTATTTTCCTTTTATGAAAGAAGTTAAACATCTTTTAATAGATTTGAGGGCCATTTTAATGTCTTTTTTTTAAATAAATTGTTTAGGTGCTTTGCTCATCTTGAATTTTTTCCCTCATTCTTTCTTTTTATTGAAATGTAGTTGATTTATAATGTTTTGTTAGTTTCAGATATACTGCAAAGTGATTCAGTTATATACATAACTGAATATATATATATATATATATATATATATATATTCTTTTTCAGATTCTTTTCCCTATTGGTTATTACAAAATAATAAGTATTGTTCCATGTGCTATACGGTAGGTCCTTGTTGGTTATCTATTTTATATATAGTAGTGTGTATCTGTTAATCCCAAACTCCTAATTGATCCTCCCCCACCTTTCCCCTTTGGTAACCATAAGTTTGTTTTCTATGTCTGTGAATCTATTTCTGTTTTGTAAATAAGTTTGTTTGTGTCATATTTTAGATTCCACATGTAAGTGATATCATATGATATTTGTCTTTCTCTTTCTGACTTACTGCACTTAGAATGATAAACTCTAGGTACATCCATGTTGCTGCAAATGACATTATTTCTTTTTTATGACTGAGTATTATTTCATTGTATATATGTACCACATCTTCTTTATCCATCCATCAATGGACGTTTCATTCTTAAAATATTCTTTGGGGAATTCCCTGGTGGTCTAGTGGTTAGGACTCGGTGCTTTCACTGTCGTGGCCCCAGGTTCAATCCCTCGTTGGGGGACTAAGATCCCACAAGCCGCAAGGTGCAGCCAAAAAAAAAAAAAAGTTAAAACGTTCTTTGTATAGTAAAACATTAGCCCTTTAGCTAAGATATGTCTTGCAGTATTGTTTCTGAATGTGTCACTTGTCTTTAGACAAATGCAGACAAATGTTTTAATTATTTTTAATCTTTTATTGCTGGATTTTTGAATCATAGTTCTAAAGCTTTCCCCTAAACCTAAATTATATAAAGACACTTACCTATGCTTTATGATCGATTTTGTGTGAGGTTGACAACAGGGTACATTTTCCATTATCAGGGTGTAGTGTTTGATACAAATCCGTAAGATCTTATTATTGATTACTTTGCTTACTTATGTTATATTCTTACTTATTTTTTAATCCAGTTGACCTGTTTTACAGTCAGGATGGTGTGTCAGGATATCTATTATCAATGTTTCTATTTTTGTTTGATTCAGAGATACTCATAAGTGTTAAATCTACATTATGAATTACAGCTTTTTGGACTACAAAGATGTCATGCTTCATGTTTTTTGGCCTGATTCTCTTTATCTGATTTCTCTTTATCTGATGTCAGGATTACAACCCCTGCTTTCTTCTTGTTTCCTTTGCCTGTTACACTTTTTTGCTTTTTTTCCCCTCCTTTTTGAATCATTCTATTTAGGTTTGTGTCAGCATAGAGTTAGGTTTTGCCTTATGAACCAATTTGTATGTCTTTTCCTTTTAGTGGGCTAATACAGCCCATTCTCTTTCTTTATATGACTTTTATGTTTTATTTAAACTTTGTCATACTATTTTGTGTCATAATTACTGTGCATATTGTTATATTTATTGTGGGTTTTTTTCTCTATGTGGTATTACTTTTTTCTCTTCTTCTTTTCCTTTTTATTTCTTTTGTCATTAAGAAAGGATTTTATTTTTCTTCTATTGGTTACTTTTGTGTTTGTACCTTTTACAGTGCCTTTAACCCCCCATCTTAACCCTTTTCTAAATAGTTTCTCAGTTTTAAACTGTTTCCTCTGACTCTACTTATTTTCCATAAAGGAGAATTAATGACCTTATTCTACTTTCCTCTTTCTCTCTCCCTTTTCTTCACATTTTAAATTTGCATTCTTTCTATTTTGTAGAGCATATAACATTTACATGCTATTATTCCACAGATGTTCCCACACTTATTTTATGGTTACATCTATAATTGTGTATATTAAATAATCACCATTTGTCCTTCCACCTAAGCTTGCCCAGTCTTTTCTTGGTCAGATAAAGATCTAACTCCAGCAGATTCTTTAGGAAGAGTTTATGGGTAAATTATTACCTCAATTCTTACATGTTTAAAACTTTTTTCTATAATACTTGGTGCTTGAAAGACAGCTTAGCAGTATATAAAATTCTTGATATGAAATTTCTTTATTTGAATGTCTTACATGCTGCTCCATTGCTGTGATGTTTGTATGCTACTCTTGAGAATCTGAAATCAGCCTAACTGTTAAAAGTTTTAAATAATTTTTTCTTTGTCCTGAAGACCCTGAGGATATTTTTTTCTGTCTTTAAATTCTAGCAGTTTTACCAGGATATGTCTTAGAGTTGATCACATCAGATAGGCTTTCCCAAATGCATGGTGGGTTCTTTTAATATGCACATCTACTTTCTTATTTCTGGAAATATTGGGGAGATTATAGTTTAATTATTTGTGTGCCATTGTTTTGTTTTTCTTTCTCCAGGATTCAATTATACAGATGTTATTTTTTTCTTTTTATGTCTTCCATTTCAAGAACTTTTTCTATGACCTTTTTTACTTCTTTATGTTATTTTCATTCTCTTCATAACTTTTCTGCTATTCTTCAATGTCTATTACATGATTTTTATTTGAATCTCTTCTCCCTTGATTACCTTGTAATTTATTTTTCATTTTTATGAGGCTAAGATTATTTTGTTTATTTAATTTCTTTCCCGTATATTATTTACATATATATCTCCAACTGCATGTTTGAGAATATTTAATTAAGTTGGGAGTATTGTGTTACAGTAGGTCTCTCTTGCTTCATGATTTCAGAAGGTGAAATTTTCATCTTCTGAAATATCCCAATTCTTAGTTTTTGTTTTTCATCTTAACGTAGTTTTGTATAAAGTTGGTTCCCATTTCTAGGTAGTTGGACAGGGGCCCTCATTCAAAAGCTCCCTCTTCTGTCAGTATGAAAAAATGCAATTTTTAAATGGATGTTTTTGTTGGTTAGGGAGAAAGGGAAAGTTTGTCATATCTTAAGGTTCTCTGTCTTGTCATCAGGGTCTTTAATTTTTCTCCTACTTTATTCTTTCTCTTCACTGCTATATTTCTGAGGGTCACACACTTTCTCTATTCTATGCAAAGTTCATAATATTCTCAGTTTCCTAGTAATAATGCTGAAAGTATGGGTCCTGTGTTGTCTGATTTGTACTCCTGTTGATCTTACTCATTTTGGAGGGAGCATGTGTAGAGAGCCACAGATTCAGGCTGCCACCGTTTTTTTCTAAGCAAACTCTTTTGATTTGAATTGGATGCTTTGCCTAGAATGTGCTTTTAAATTTGGCATTTGATGTAAAAAGTACATTTTCTTACTCCCTTTTGTTCAATTGAAACTTCTAATGCTGTTCTCTTCTGGCACATAATCAAAATATTTTGAAAGAAGCTTTGTGTTAATTTTTGCATATTCATCCTTCTCTCCAAATTTAAGTGTTCCTTTTTGAAATGAAACACACATTTCCTGACCCAGTTTGCAAAGGAAGATTATATACGGGCTTGTGTAATGTTTGCTCTAAGAAGGTCTTTAGGAAGACTCATATTTTATATTTAAAAAAATGATTCTATCATTCTCCCTGTCCCCTGCATAAAATTAGAATCAATATTAGAGTTACAGGAAATGTGAAAAGCTTGGGCATATATATTGTTAACATGAATGTAATGCTTTGCACAACCCAATACAAATGATCATTTGGAGGTAAGTAAATCCTTCCCTCATTGTTAACACTGCCAGAAACTTAAGCATAAGTCTATGCTACTTGATAAGAATAATCAGCAACCATAGGAATAGCAAGAGCTAATGAGAGGTAAACACAAAATAACAGTACAATAAACTAATATAGGTTTAAAGCTTCTCTTTCTTATTTGGTAAGCGTTTTTATCTATTACTGTTTTAAAAAATATACTCACAATGGATCAAGGAATATAGTTCCAGTCTCAAGTGGGTAAAACTAATACATATTACATTCAGAAAATTAAATTGAAATAGTGTCACAAAGTGAGTTTATGCTGATAAATCTTGGAAAATTTAGAGCTCAAGGTTTTTATTATTTTCTGTCTGGTAAACATGTCTGAAACTTTAGGATCTTTGAGTAATAGATGATTTAGTAGACGTAAATATTTAGGAGCGCGTATGCACTATTTTGAAGACATTGGTCAACTTGGTTCGACTTTGCAAATTATTTATTGTATAGAGAGTGGTGGTGAGAAATATACATTGTGTATAAGCCCCTTGTGATTGAGTGGCCAATTCAGTTGAATACATACTCAAAAATAAAATAAATTTCTGAGTTGTTAAATAGGAACCTAAATAATATATCACACAGTAAATGTCTAAAAGACACTTTGTTCATTTATGTTATGAAGTTTAAAACCTCACCTAAGCTCTAGAAAGACTTATTTTAGCAATATATTGAGCTGTAGGAATTGTGCATATGAAGACATTCTAGCACTGAAGAACCTGATGAAGTAGAAGATCCCTGAATTGAATAATGAGTAATGTATTTTATATTATAACAATTCCAATATCTCTGGAGGTATGAGTAGCTTACTTCAGTATCTACCAACTCCAGTGTCATCTCTTTCATTTTACTTAGCTACTGTAAGGCTTGCAGTTAGTCCACAGATAATTTTAGGTCTTATGGTGCCAAATAAAGTAAAATCACAATCCAAGATCAAACACTTTGGTCATCAGGAATTCTGGTTATTTGTGTTGTTGCTGTTTTTAATTCAGAGTAATCACTTTCTGTTTCAATATTGTCACTGAAATTCTTTCTAAATAAATCAGCTTAATATCCTCACTTAGTGAGAGAGAGAATATAAATAGATGTGTACCAAATACTAGGACATATACTGAAATTATTTCTTTATAAAAATTGTCCTGATCTTAGGATCTAGAACAGTACTTTACATATAAAAAAGCTTTTTGATAAGTATGTTGAGAGAATGAATGAATTATTAAGTATTGCTTCTCCATATAAATTGAATACAAAAGAAGTTAATTATTATCCCTGTTAGTAAACTTCTAGCTAATGGTATTTTAAGGTAATTAGCCCTAAATACTCCCTACCAAAGAAAGAATGTTTTTATAACATCACACTTAGGATCACAATGCTTGCCAATTCATCAGGTTATCTGTGAAGTAAGGGATTTAGATAAGAATTTTAGGGCTCATTAACAATCTCCTATTCTAAGAATAATTAATCTTCTTATTGTGAATAATAAGCAAGCTCACAAACAAACTCTCTGAATTAATAAGAACCCTGACATGAGGTGTGTATTAATACAGTGTGTAGTAGGTAAGCCCAAGTGTTAATTGATGGAATCCTGATGGGAAACAGATTTGTTCCTGTTGAAATGATATAATCCTTAGGATAGAAGATGGATGAAAGGGGAATTCCCCTTGTTAATAATGGGTAGCATTCTAAAACTGCTAATAGGGCATTTTTTTATATGGCACTTGAATGAATAGCATTGGGAAATCCCAAATGATTTCAATTAAAGTGGCCATTAGGGAAGTCAATAATTATGATAGTATTTGAGAGGCAATTCTTTTGTAATATCATATAAAGGAAGAAAAGATATCATAAAAGCCTTTGGGACTTTGAGAGTGACAAGAAATATACAACAGTATTTATAAACGTACATGATAGGACATATTTGAACATGGCTGTATTCACTGTGACTGCACCAAAATCCCTTAATTTGGTGATCCTGGGACATGTAAGATTATAGGTGTCTGAAGTTAAGGAGTGTTTGGGGACAAAAGCAGTGCCATGGGACAAAAGTTTTCTGTGCATGAGAGAAATTGAATAATGATAATCCCATGGAAGCAGAAAGTAACGTGGCAGAATTTGCTGAGATGTTTCTGTAAAGAACCCATGCTTCCATCTTCTTTTTTAAAAAAATTGGAATATAATTCCTTTACAATGTTATGTTAGTTTCTGCTGTACAACAAAGTAAATCAGCTATATGTATACATATATCCCCTCTGTCTTTGACCTCCCTCCCACCCCTCCCCCATCCCACCCATCTAGGTCAGCACAGAGCACTGAGCTGAGCTCCCTGTGCTATACAGCAGGTTCCCACTAGCTGACTATTTTACACATGATAGTGTATTTATGTCAGTCCTAATCTCCCAATTCATCCCACCCTTCCCTTTCCCCTCTGTGTCCACCCATCCATTCTCTATGCCTGCATCTCTATTCTTGCCCTGCAAAAGGGTTCATCTGTACCATTTTTCTAAATTCTACATATTGACAGTTTCCCTAACATTATTACTGAATTATATGGTGCTGACTAAGCATGCCACCATATTTCTGACTACCAAAATCTTCCCCTTCCCAGCTAGCTCACTATGTTTTTAATCTGCTTACAAAAAATTGCTCCTTTTTGCCAATAATCTGGACTAGAGCAAATAGATACAGCTCCTGACTCAGGAGGATAAGTTCATCGTAACAACTGATGCACGTCTTTGCTGGTTTTCCTGGGGTAACTAGAGAAGTTTTATGAGAATTGTCCAAAACTTCTCATTCAGTTTTCTCATTCAGTAAGTTGCCAATGGAGGGTCCTTGTATTCTTGTATCACCTAGAAGAGACCCAGGTTCTGTTTAAAACCTGAACCAAGAGGAGAGCTTAACACTTTTAAGGTTTTATTATGCTTCTGATCACAGAGGGTAATCCAAAGTCACTGCAAAAACATTTTGGAAAATAAAATTATGAACACTAAAATTACCCATCAGCAATACAGAATACGTTTCCATACTTTTCACTATACATACTTAGCAGTAATGTATAAAATGATCAGCCTTCTGAAATCTAAACTAAGACTGGTCCAATGATTTGGGCTTTTTTTGACCAACTCTACCACAGCAACCCATCACCCTATTCAAGTGAACTTATGCTGCTGGGGCGTGGCAACAAAAAACTCTGACCCACTTAGTCTGATTAGCCTCTTAGAAGCACAGTTTCACATTAAGTTGATGATCCAACACTCAAGGACTAGGTATCCCTTGAATGACTCAAGACCCACGAACTTACTACGTGAGTATAAGTGATATAACAGACGTAATACTAGTATCTGTGATGCCACTATCCCATTCTCTTCCAGAAGTACTAGAATAGAGTTTTCTTTATTTCTGAGTGGAGAAAATATTCCTATATAATATTGGGCCTATTTTTTTTAACCCAGCTTCAAACTACCAATTCATTCAGGGAAGCAGTATCAAAACTTTCAAATGTAAGCAGTTTGAGGAATTGAGTTTGGGCTAAATCAATATCCTAGAGCACATCACACTGTGCTATAGAAATCCAGATATCCTCTACTTAGTTCAATGTATTAAAATGGGTTAAAGCTTCCTGGAATATGAAAGCGCAGCACCACCCAACGTGCTTGGATTATAGTTCGGCTTCACTGCATGCTTTTCAATACCCTGTACACTCTTAACAACTGCAATCTTCAGTGACTACCGCCTCTTTCAACAACCTGCACTGGCATTTCCTTTAACCTTGACTGAGTCACAGTTGCTCACAAAGATGATATCAGAGTCAACAGCTTTGTGTTGCACAGGGACAGTTCTGACAACCACAGGAGATGCTGATTTTTCTTATTAACCAGCATACAATTCTTCTACAACAGACCTGTGAAGTCTCAAAGCAGTAATCAGCAATGAACGGGTTTTATTATCAGTAAGGGATGTGGCACTGCTTCCATGTCCACATAAATAGGTATCTAAAGCAGAGTCCATAGAGTACTTTTAATGGTAAAGCCTTTATTCCAAGTGCCATAATATTATGTGGAGTTCCTCTAGTTGAAGAAGGGATGAAGGATGCAGACCACTTCCTCTGGGTTCTTCTCCTTCCTGCCCCATCGCACCCCTTGCTATAGATGCCCTGGGGGCACTTCAAGAAACTTTAGGTCTGGTCTAGCACTGCTTGAAGCTCCAGTGACCTTCCTGACTCTACTTCAGCAGATGAATTCTGGTGAAATATTTACTATCTATAAGCAATAACCTCCTCAGGTGGAATACCAAGTCTGATGGAATATCTCTGGTTCATCTGTCTATCCCAGAAAAACAATGATACCTAGAAACCATTTGCTCCACCGTTTGTTTGCCATCCATGGTTTTCCATCTTGGATTTTGCTCTCCTGGTGTCCTATCCCCACCTCACGTACAGCACACAACCCGCATCAGGGTGGGATCCTACTCTCCATTAAAAACCAGTTTCCTGACCCCACACTACCCTGAGTTGAATTAAACTAGACTTCTCACGGTACCAAGCTAGACCTTAAATTCACAGTATATTTGGAGAGATTTTACCCTGAGACCCAATTGTAACATGTGTGTACATTCAAACCAATCAAAGTAGTGAAACCTGGATAAAAACACTGCAATAACAACAGAAAGTCTTTAAGAAAAAATTCATGGGGTATCTGAAGACAGTTCCCTGATATTCGACCAAGATTTTGTCTTTCAGTTTCAATTTGTCAATGAACTACAGTTTTTAGAACATCTTCTTGGTGCCGTTTCGTGAACTTGCGGTATCAGTTGTCACTTGTTTTTTCTGAATGTTGCTACTTAGGCACAAATTGTATCTGCTGGCCATTCACCTTTTATCTAGGACTGACCCCATACATTCCCCATCTCTGCACAGACACCTCATTAAGCTACCCCAAGCATTCAAATTACGTCATTGTGGAGCATTTCTATGATGAATGATTAGAAAAATACTTCATATTTCTACAAAAACTGATTTCTCTTATTGCAACATATCAACAGTCCATGAAAAATGGTATGAGAAAAAAATTTATTCTTTGTCTAAGTATACTTTGAAGATAGTATCAGTATACTTCTGAAAACAGGAGGTATAGGATGCAGTGGGGTTATGACAGAAGATGGGGGAAGTTCTACATGGAGATGATTCAGAAAATTTTCATAAGTATGCTTTTAAGTACACTAAAGATGTAGAGATACAGGCATACATACACATAACACATATATGCATAAACATATATAAAGAATATACATATATGTATATAAAATGTGCTTCTATAATACATACATACAAAGTTCCTAACCCTAACCATACCCCTAATTCAATAAATGTTTCTTTACTTGGGTGTAGCCAGGTTGCATGTATAAATGAAATGTACTAAGTGTAAATAACAGGGCAAATTTTATTGTCCCTGAAACAGACATAAAATCAAAGACAATGTATACAAAACCTCCAAAGTGGCCCTTTTAAAAATATTAAACAAGTAACAAGAGTGAAATAGACACTCTGCTAAAGATGTATCATTCCATCCAGAACTGCATTATCTAGACAAGTGGAAACTTGTTTCTCAGTCATTGTACTCCAAATCATTTTTTTAAATGTAAGAATACTCCGTGAGGAAGACATTTTCTCATCCTTGGGTCTTAACCTGAGCATTTGGGGTTTTACACAACTTCTTTTCTTTACAAAGAACACATCCATCCTTGTTAAAAAAACCACACAGAAGTTGTAAACACAGAAGTCATAAACACACACAAGAGTCATTAAATGGTTTCCTCGCTATTTCATTTTTAAACATTTTATTCCAACTCACTGAAGAGTCATCATTTTTGTTAATGTGGTAGATTGCAATGCTGGACATACTGTCCCCCTTGAGTTGCTGAATAAAGCTGTGAGTACCACGCATCTCAGTTTCCGAAGATTCTGTGCAAACCCCCTTCTTTCTGTTTTGGTTTGTGTGGGTTCACACCCACTGAGCTGCACTTTGAAAGAAAATCAAAGTAAAACAATTGAAACCATGGAACTTCACGTGACTTCTAACTAAGTTATTACACATCAATTTAGACTTGTTTAAAAAAATAGGCTTTTAGTTTACAACAGTTAGGGAATCTTTGAAAGAGTGTTGGATAAATTTTTGCTCTGTGTTACAGGCCAAATATAACCCAGAGTATCCTAAATGTCATTTTAGTAGCCAAAAGTTCTCACATTACTGAACAATTCAGTTCCTCTTTCTGGGTGATTATTTTAAATTGCACTCATAAGAACAAGACCATCTACTCTGGAAAACGTTTAAAAGAGTAGAAAACAAACTTATGGTTACCAGAGGGGATAACAGGAGGTGGGGGGAGACGTAAATTAGGATTTTGGAATTAACACATACATACTACTATATATAAAATAGGTAAACAACAAGGACCTACTGTATAGCACAGGGGACTATACTCATTATCTTGCAATAACGTATAATGGAAAATAATCTGAAAAAAATATATATATGTATAAATGAATCACTTTGCTATACACCTGAAGCTAACACAACATTGTAAATTGACTATACTTCAATTTAAAAAATTTTAAAAAAGAATAACGTCACAAATTATCACGTTATGTCTCACTTCTAAGCATTTTGACTCACACTATGTATCCAATAAATGTTTCCTGAGTACCTATGAAGTGCCTGGCACTGTATTAAACGGTAGACATAACAACAATGAACAGGGCACCAACCTGCCCTCAAGGAGCTTACAGTCAACTAGTAAACAGATATGTGCAATGAAGAGTTGCAGGTGCAAAGAAAACAGAAGTTATAGGACAAACTGGGAAATTTGAGGCTGGATAGTGGTAGTAGTTAAGAACAGGCAACGCTTCTCAAAATAGACTCTCTAGATTCTGGGTTTGAATCTTGACTCTGCTATTTAATAGCATTGTAATTTAAGTAAGTGACAATCTAAGGATAAGGACCCTTTATGGTAAAAAGGGACTGATAATGGTGTCTTCCTTATAGAGTTATTTTGAGGATGAAATGACAAAATCCAAAATATAAAATATTTGGAGTATAGTAAATTCTCAATAAATGTAGGCTACTACAAATTTTAAAAGGTATTAGTTCACCAGGCAACAAGAGTGAGGTTTACCAAATGGTGCTCTCTTAGAATACATGGAAAGGAAATCTTTCCCCAAAATCTTTTCCTACTAATCTATCTGCTGAAATTAAAGCAGTAATACTTTTAATGGAAGCAAATCTCTCCAAAGCTTCTCCTCTCTATACCGTCTGTTCACAAATAGCTTGAGTAGGTGTTAAAGACAAGTTGCTGCTGGGTGAGGATATTTCACCAAGTTATTGACAACAACTTATGGAATATTATCAACAAAACTGCAAAAGGAGAATTAAAACAATGATTTTGGAACAAACCTAGAAATAAAGGCGTCAAGTGATCTGGTTTTGTATTGTGTGCCAAACATGGTAGGAAATAGCTCTCAGAAGGAAAATGTAGCCTTTTTTGAAGAGACCATAGCAATATAATTTCAAAAACCTTACAAAAGTTTATAGTTTTGACCCAGTCATTTCTCTTTGCCTTCTATTTTAAACAAAAAATTTGAAATGCAGGAAAAGATTTAGGTGAAAAGATGCTCATCACAGCATCATTTATAGTGGAAAAAGTGTTATCAGAGTGACAAAGTCAATTGTGGTCTAAGAAATTTTTAACTATAAAAGAAAATGTTCACATTAAAATGTAAAACGAAGAAAGCACAATAATATCACAATTATATAAAATCTATAAAAAGAAAGACTAGAAGGAAATAAGTCAAAATGTTAATAATGATTTCCTCTGGCTGGTGGGAAGAGAGGTCATCTTTTATTGTTCTTTTTTTCTTTTTCATACTTTCAACGTTGTTATAAAGAACATACATTGTTTTCAGAATCAGGCAAATAAAAAATTAAAGGAGCAAACCTACACTGTAGTTCTATGAAATTCCTCGGTGAAGGAATGTTCAAAGGAAGAATTTTAAGTGAGGTTTCTCTTTGGCCATCCACCTCTATCCATCAAACTGTCATCTGTGGCCTTTTACATCCTTTCTTTGCTCTGAGTCATGTAAAATCATTTGCTTTCCCGACAATGCATCCACTGTGTGGTGCCATCTTTTTTACATTTACTCATATCCTCATGTGCTGGCCTGGGAGGCTCTGAAAAATCTGTCCCTTGAGCATGGAATGCCTTTTCCAGCAGAGACTAGAGATAGTAAACAATTACTGGCCAGAGCCTTTACTGGGAAAACGGTGCTCCTTCTTTGGTAGCTGTTAATAAACTCTTGCTCAATTTCACCACTGAAAGTTATTCTTGTGTTTTCTTTTTCTTCTTTCTGTCATGGTTAATAGAGAGCCCTCTCCTTGGCCATATTTGAATTTTATGCATAAATGCATAGATGCTGAAATTTAGCCCTAGGCCTTCAGCAAACTCCATATGTCAGCTTTCTGTTTCAATGCTATATGCGGCTCAGGTAGAATACGTGCTGTCAAATTGCACGTGGCCTGAAGAAGAATCACTGGATTGTTTGGTCTTGCTTTATTTGGTTTTCTTTTTATGCTAATTAACCTGCACTGTTGACTACAATAGCTACAAAGTAAAGTGAGATGGTAAATGCAATGAAAAATGCAAACTGGAAGCATAACTGAAGTTTCAAAGTAGAAAACACAGTTCAGACCTTCAGGACTATAGCTTCACTGTCCAATATGGTAGCCACTAGCAACGTGAGGCTATTGAACATTTGAAGGTCAGCCACTCCAATTTGAGACATACTGTAAGTGTGAAGTACACACCAGATTTCAAAGACCAAAAAAAAAAAAGTAAAGTATCTCAATAATTTGTATATTAATTACATATTGAAATGACAGTATTTTGGAGCTATTAGCTTAAATGAAATATATTATTAAAATTAATTTTAGTTTTCTTTTTTTAATGTGACTGTAGAAAATTTAAATTATATATGTTGATTGCATCTGTACAATTATATTTCTCACATTATATTTCTACTTAAACTGTCACTCATGTGAAAATTAAATGACCAAACAAAAATAATAAACAATACTGAAAAACACATCTGAGAAATGTTAAAAGGCATATGTAGTACATTTATAAATTAGCAACAAAGATTGTAAATATCATCAGTTAAGAAGAAGAAGAGATGACCATGGACCAGGTGAAGACAGGCCTTGGAAAATGTGTCCGGATATTCACCATGGTCCTCCAGCTTAATGGCTCAATTGACTCTAGTGATTGTTTGATCTTGGTTCCTCCAGTTATGTTTTAGTCTAATTCTTAACTGTTTAAACATTAACTCGATGTCTTGGACTTCTATTCTACACTATGATGCTGTCTGTCTGACTCACTTCTAAATTGAAGTGCATATATAAAAAAAATTGAATCACTTCAGTGATTTTAAATCACTTTTCAATGTGCAAATCAATTTAAAATTACTGGAGTGCTTCCAATTTTTATTAGTCCTTGAATTTGGAAGTGATCTAGGTTTTTCTGGGTATGTGCAATGCACTGTGACTTAAAATTATTGAGCTCCCCCCCCCCATTATTTTTAAGAAACTGATTCCACTTTGCAATGGAAACCATCAGGAGGGTAAGGCATGAAAATGGTATGGATAACGAAAAACACAGGGGGAAAATAGCTTCCATTTAATAACGAGAACTATACTTTGTAATTAGTGTCTTGCCCAAGGATCTCTAAAGTACTTTATAAACATTAGCTCATTCATCATGAAGACATCTTACAGGGGGGCATATTTCCAGTGTGGGAGGGCAGTGGTAGGGATGGGTAAAGCCATTTAGATTGGCTTCAAACACTGCATTGGGTAACTTGAATTACGTGAGAGTTATGCCTAGGACACCTATTTTTGGTGCTGCTTTTTTCTCTTTTTGCAAGGAAAAAGAGGAAATGTTACACTGTCTGATCCATTTGCAAATGTCATAAAAAAATTAACTTGGCAATGCAGAATCTACTAAATAAATTGCTTATCCCAAATAAACTCCAGAAGCAAACATAAAGTTATTGGTTTCCTAATCTAATTACTTTAGTTAAACTTTTGGAAGAAAATACATAAGCCTTTTCACCATTTTCTTTCAAGTGAATTTCTTTCTGTTTGGCATCTACTAAATCCACTGAACCTAACACATTTACCTGTAAGATGATTTATCTGAGAATTTTCAAATCATAGACTTTTCCTCTGCTCTGGTTATAAAAGCAGTTTGAATCAACATGGGGGTCTAGGAAAACCTTTATTGTAGGAGTGACTTAATTCAAGACCAAGAATAAGAAATTCTGGTTTTTTTTAATGTAGACTAAGAAACAGTTGTCTTCACTGTTATGAACAGTTGACTTCACTGTTATGAACAGATTATTTAGACTTAACTAAGACATGAGCTCCATGCTAGGCATTGAAAACAGTCATAGTGAATCTGATGAAATGAAGGCCGCAATCAGTCAGGCTCATTTGGAAGGGAAGATTTCAAGTGGGCTCACAATATGATAACATACTGGAAGGGCTTTGTATAATGTGTATCCTCAAGATCTGAATAATATTCCCTATAAAACATTGTGCGCTGTGATGAAAAACTCACTCACCTAACAGGATCTAGTCCACTAGTAATATATCTGACATGGTAATACTAGGACTTATCCAGTAGCATTGATTGAGTCCTTAACAAAGGATATGTGTTCTTATCTGTTATAAACAAACAACAAGGACAATTAGTAAGGGGAAGAAAAGATGTACTTAAGGGTCCACTCCTACAAAAGGCTGGGAGAAATTTTTAAAAACCAGGTCAAATGAAGTGACCACTATAGAAATGACAGAATATTCATGTTTGGTAATTGCAATCATTGTTGCTTTTGTTGTGGGTCATTCATGTACAATGCTTGGTGTCAGTCTATTTATGTCTTTGTAAAAATAAAATACAGTGTGTGTGTGTGTGAATAAAAAAAAAAAAAAAAAAAAAAAAAAAGAAATGACAGAATAATTGCCCAAATTGCTTGCCTTAGACCACTGGGAAAACATATCACATTTATGGACATAAAGTGTTAGTTTCAACTCAGGCAAAGAATCACAGTTTGTTCTCTTAAATTTACAATGGTAGAAACCCAGAGCCATACCTCTTCCACCCAATTCAATAATACTTTAGAGCAAAACCTACATGAAATACGTGTGTGTGTGTGTTGTTGTTGGAGGTTTTTTTTTTTTAAATCCCATTTTAAACAGTATGATCTAAAAGGCGGAAATAGAATTTACAGTAATGCTGAGGATTAAAAGGAATAAGCCTCTTGTTTAGAAAATTAACTAATCAATATGCCAAGCTTATTTTTAAAAATGCTTTAACTTTTTTTAAATACAGCATGTCCACTCCAGCTTCCTGTATTTGACTCTGATAAATAAAACTTTCAGTATGACTAATGCAGTTTAGCTAAACAAATTAGAGAACTGCACAGTTTATGCTGAGGAGAAAGTTTCCATTAGCCACTGTGATGCTCTCTGCCTGGTCGGCGGGGTAATGACAGTGAACCAGGCTGAGGGAAGTGAGGCTTGCCTTTTGTGATGGGAAGATAGGAAAGTAGTGGGCAAAGACTGCCTTGGTTTCTCCAAACAGAGACTATAAACTGTTTTGCGATGAGGAGAATAAGAGAGAAATAGAGATGAGCATCCATCCATTTTCTTGGTTACAAAGTTCCTCCCCAATGCTTGTTAACAGAACACAAGTTGAATGTCAAATGGAACCAAGGGAAGCAACTGAGAGACACTCAGAAGAACTCGCTTTCCTGGCCTCTCCATTGCCCTTCTGATCTCTGTAGGTCTCAGCCTACATGCTATGGGGTATGTTATGAGTTGAGTTGTGTACCCACACCCACGAGGAAAAGCTGATGAATCCCTAACCCTCAGTACCTCCAATTGTGAATTTATTTGGAAACAAGTTCATTGCAGATGTAAGTAGTTAAGATAAGGAGGATACTGGAGTAGGATGGGCTTTTGATCTAATAGGATTGTTGTCTTTATGAGAAGAGGAAAGGTGATGTGAAGACAGATACACAGGGAAGAAGGTCATATGACAGCAGAGGCAGAGATTGGAGTGATGTAGCTTACAAGACAAGGAACAACAAGAATGGCCAACTGCCACCAAAGCTAGGAAGAGGCAAGGAAGGATTCTTCCTGTGGGCTACAGAAGGAGCGTGGATTGCTAACAACTTGATTTTGGATTTCCAGCCTCCAGAACTGTGAGATAAGAGAAGACTTTTCCATTGTTTTAACTACACAGTCTGCAGTACTTTGTTATAGTAACCCTACAAGCTAACCCAGGATATAGGGAAGTCATGCAATTTTCGGGAAGTTGCCAGATGTCAGAGAGGGCAGAGTAAGAGTAGCTATGACTGAACTAGAAATGAGATCTGAGTTCTAGTTATCATTTTGCCAATAAACTAGCTTTGAGACCCTTGCCAAATTAGTTTCCTTTTCCAGTTCTGGAAAATACATTTCTGTCAACCCTTCTAGTCCTGTTTTGCTCTATGAGTCCCAAACTGCAATAGATCACATTTGGGGACAGGCAAGAAAGTCTGGGAGTGGGGGAAACCAGGTCAAGTTCTTAGCTCCATGTCAAGGGGCAGAACAGAAGTATGAGGAGGAGGATGTAAAGGAATTTAGCGACTAAAAGGTGAAGATAAAAGCATAATCACATGGAAGAACTATAGGAATCTGGCATATAATCACAGAGAAGAGATTTTCACTACTTTTTATTCCTAGCCCCAAATTTAATTCTTTAAAGAGAATTTTGTCTGTTTGGGGCTCCAAAAGACTTTATGATTCTGTCTATTGGACCTAACATCTGGTACAAAACAGTAACATTTCATAGTAAAATCATATTTTCATTTAGAAAATCCAGGGTCCTCGGAACAGGTCTGGTGTTTCTCACATTTAAGCTATCCTTACCCAGGTCATTTATAGCACAGTCACAGTTTCAACCTTTTCCAGCATCCCAAATCAGAGTGTGTATTTGTCCCCAGGGTCATTTATTCATGATTCTCTGTCCTTCAAGCTGAAGCGAGAAAAGAAGGTGTCTGCTGTCCTCCCACCATCACACATGTAGACAGAGACTCCCGGTGTTTCCCAGTCACTCTCTGGATGGAAGAGAAAACAACCTTGAGATCTTGGGTCCCTTAGCTGAGTCAGAATGAGTCAGAATGAGTCAAATTCATCAATTTGGCAAACTACAATTTGGAAAAGGAAGACTTCGCTCAAGGTGTAGTTTCTATTAAGATTTCTAGAGGTTGTTCTAAGGTTTGAGACTATGGCTATTCTTACAGCTTCACAGAGCAGTAGACATGTTGAGATATAATTTGGCCAGCAAAATGGAGACTTTGCAACTTTCAGAAAGGGGGCCAGCCTACCAGCAAGTCCAGCTCCTCTCATAGTTGACAAATGCAGCTTAAATGGATAGTAAATTTCATCTACTTCTACTTCATTTTTACAGAGGAAGAAACTTAGATCCAGAGAGGTTATTCCTTGCTCAAGAACATATATTTAATACATTGATTAACTATGAACTGTTTCTCCATATTTTTTATGCTAAAATCTTTCTTTCTTCTTTTCTACCTAAATAAACATTTTAGAAACATTTGAGGTTCTGTTAATTATAAACATGAAGCATTTTTTTCCAAAATACAAAACTTAGAATAGAATTTCTGTAAATTCTAACTGAATAAATGAATAGAGGAATAAATAATTGAAGAAGAGAAAGATGACTTTTGCTACTAACTACAAATTCATTACTAGCTACATTTTTTAATGTTTCTAAGTCATTTCCTATTCCCTCATTCTTACATTTGACCCTTTCTCACATTCCATCCAATTCCACTAAAATTTCATCCCCCTGAGATCGTTATATTTCACTGAAATACTCTGTCCATGTGATTTAAATCACTCTATGTCTTATGAAATGGAAATAAGATTTTATTTTTGCTACTCTTCAAATAGTCCACAGAGGCGCTAAATTAATTTGGATTATCATCTTTGGAGACATTTGACCTTGTTTTTGTACTTAACCCATTATTATAGTATTCATTTTTAAAATGATAATTATAATCACATCTGCTTAGGCTTCTCCTTCTCACCTCTACTAAGAGAAATGTAGATTTTTTTCCCTTTGGAATTCTGATGCTATAAGATACTGTAATACTTCCCACATTAATAAGAAATGGAAAAAAAAAAAAGCAAGTAGAAGCACGTCTTACTACTGACTGGTTTTCAAAAGTTATGGCTGGGCTTCCCTGGTGGCGCAGTGGTTGAGAATCTGCCTGCCAATGCAGGGGACACGGGTTCGAGCCCTGGTCTGGGAAGATCCCACATGCCGCGGAGCAACTGGGCCTGTGAGCCACAACTACTGAGCCTGCGCGTCTGGAGCCTGTGCTCCGTAACAAGAGAGGCCGCGATAGTGAGAGGCCCACGCACCGCGGTGAAGAGTGGCCCCCGCTTGCCGCAACTAGAGAAAGCCCTCGCACAGAAACGAAGACCCAACACAGCCAAAAATAAATAAATAAATAAATAAATAAATAAATAAATAAATAAAAGTTATGGCTGAGTGTGGTTAACAACCATGTTATTTATTTTATTTGGATTTCAAAAAAAAAAATAATTGTACTATTGGTTTTTTTCCCACCTATGTAATGTAAACTGTCTACACTATCAAGATTTTTCTGGAATATGGACAAACATCATAGTCTTAAAAACTATAAAGAAATATTTTTTTATTAGTTATAATTCATTTATTTGGTTTTATTTTTTTAAGTGAGAATACTTACACTAAGGGGTAAGTTTTCATTATTTTCAATTACCAAAATCTGTAGCCATTCCTGGCTTCTGGGAACCTTATACAATTAAGAGCCAATGCAGGTCTCCCATGGCTCTAATGTCATTTGCAAAAGTTACTAGAGAGTCAGAGGCATCAAGTAATCTCTTGAAAGAAGGAATTCTCAAAGGGAGACTCATAGGACAATAGTTGAGTCTTAGTGCCCCGTGGAAAAAATTACCAAAGGGAAGTCATTTTTATGAAGCTGAAAAACATTGTTTTATAGTAGGCATTTTCTGTACATAAAACAACTAAAAGAATTATTTTAAATTATTAAGGAAGACAACTTAGGTGATACAAACAAACTTTATTTAACACACCATGAAGTGGACAGTCTCCTGAGAATTGAAAAAAGGGGCAGAAGTCAGGAAGCTTTTCTAGGATAAAGAACAAAAAATAAGCTAGAGAAACAAAATATCTGATTGGCTGGGGCCACCTAGTCAACCTTGTTTGGGGTGAGAAGGGACAAAGAGATAAGTATAGAGCCCAGAGTTGGCTCGGCATTTGGAGATTGGCTGATTGGATATTTTGCATTTCTGGTCCAGAGGAGCATTTACAGGGACATATAAGTTATCTAAGGTTCAGTTTGCCAACTTGGCACCCATAAGCAGAAGTAGCTCCAATTTGGCCTAGAAATTCATTTCAACAGAATAATTGATGCATTTTTGCATTATCTCATATTCTCATAACATAGACTGTAAAAAAAAGATTTGCTGATATATTTGGCATGTTAAGTTTGAAAAAAAACTGATAAACTGAACAAGTGTTTGAAAATAGGCTTGCACTCAATGTAGTGTAATATCATCACTATAAGATAATAAAGATCTAATGAAACCATAGTCAAAATTTATAGGGACTTCCCTGGTGGCTCAGTGGTTAAGAATCTGCCTACCAATGCAAGGAACACGGGCTCGATCCCTGCTCCAGGAAGATCCCACGTGCCGCGAGCAACTAAGCCCGTGTGCTACAACTACTGAGCCTGTGCTCTAGAGCCCTAGAGTCACAACTACTGAAGCCCGCGCGCGTAGAGCCCGTGCTCCGCAGCAAGAGAAGCCACCACAATGAGAAGCCCATGCACCGCAATCAAGAGTAACCCCTGCTCCCGGCAACTAGAGAAAGCCCACGCACAGCAATGAAGACCCACACAGCCAAAAATAAGTAAATAAAAAATAAATAATTTATAAAACGGAATAGGTCTAGTCTCTCTAAATCAACCCGTGGGAAAATTTTATCCCTCTTTCTAACCAAAGTCAATTAACATGAGGACTTGGCTATGGTCCATAGCGTAGTTAATGCATACCTCCCCACTCTAGAACACTGAGGAACTCAATTTGTCAAACAGTATTCAAGTTTCTCTTTGTTTGATTCTTGATGTGCTTACTATTTACATGAACCACGAGTTCTCTCAGAGGTCAAATTTCACATTTTCATGTAGAGAAATCAGAAAAACATACTTTGGAGAGACATTACACATCACAGGTCTCTTTCAAAAGCAATTCTTCAAGTACCCATGAATTAACTACAGTGATTCTATGAGGAATGTCAAAGGTTCCTTCCTGGAGCCCTGCAGTGATAAAGAAATGCATTTAAAGAATGTGTTAAAACTTACATCAACGCAGTGTTTTTCAGATGTTAAAATGAGATTTCAATGATTCTTCCTTGCATAATTGACTACAATTGCTCTAGTACTCTTATACACTATAAATAAGAATGTATTATAATTCATTATACCCAACAATTGAACTGCAAGACTATAAATGCCAATTTTATATTTAACATCAAATAATGTATTTTTTGTATGGATCACGTGGCATGGTTTGGCTGTCCCAGAAGATTTTACAGGACCAAGACAACAATTCATCTCTCTCTCAGGAATTTGTGTACTGTGCTATTAACTAACTAATCTAATAAAACAGAATGTGTGAGCTTTTCTCTTAGATTCATTCAAAAAAGTTACTTAGAGTAACTCACTTTGGACTCTGTGCCAGGAGCCCAGCTCAGTTCTTTCCCAAATGGCTTATAAACACCAATAGAAACAGAAAACTGCTGACACTGGCAACACTTCCAGGAATTATCTTAAGACATACAGTACCAGGAAGGGTTAATATTTGAAAGTAAAAGCTTTCATGCCAATAGCAAGACCACTCTGTGTACGCTGCTGGGTCAGCACTATAATTAAGAAAATTGCCTCTAGCGTGCTTGTTGGGTAATGCTATTATCATCTTTTTTTCTTCCTTTTAACAAGAGTAAACTAGTTGGAGATGCCTGCATTTATTCTTCTTGCTCCCACTAACTCCTGATCCCACCAAGGCCAGGCTAGTCTAGCATTTAAATGACTAAATGAATTAATTACTTTATCATCAGTTCACGCTGAAGTCTTTTATATATTTTTCTTGACCTGTAACCCACAGAATATTATTTTGACAGCTATCATTAATGCAGTGTCCTGAGTAACCACACGTGGACTAAGATGGATGGCGAAAGAACTGAGGAGTTGAAAGAAATGGACACCCGCTCTCATCTTCCTCTTGATTAAATCAAAACCACCCAAAGCTATTGCACACAGAGTGTCCTGTGGCAGTGTCAGGACATATGAACTGAGATTTTAGTTAGAAATTCCATTCAAAAAGAGGAAAAGAATCCAACCACAAAAACAAGTAAACAACACAAACTGAATATCTAAAACTCTATAAATTTGATAAATTATGACTATTCAAGTATGAAATTAGATGAATCAATATGCAGTTAGAATTTAAATACTCTGTAGTGCTCCAATGAAGAGGAACCTTGCTCGTGAATTTAACAAAGAGGATTCCAATGTCAAGAGACATAAGCTAAAATGATGCAGTCAGCTACAAGAGTTTTGCTGTACATTTTTGGGTACAGGCTCTCACATGAAAAGCCATGTTGGTCTACTGTCATCATTTATATGGAAACCATGGTCTGTGGTTGCTTTATAATTGTGAAGTCATTACCAGCTTTGGACCCATACAGTTTAATTGCCTCTCTCTGCCAGGAAATGACTATAACTGAATTCAGTGACTTAATTTACACTAAAGGAAAGGCATCTAGTGAACATGGTGGTGAGAACACCCCAGAACACAGTAAGCTTCAAATATGATAAAGAAGTGGGCCAGTATGTTAAATTTTGATAAGATAGAAGTACATACCCAACTGCAGAGCCTCCAGTGGTAAGAGTAAAATTGATGGGGAAGGATGTATGGTATTGATAAGAAACAGTTAAAACTGGGATATTAATTTTTACTCAGACATGTTGTCATGCAATAAAACAAATTAAGAATAATTATCTTGCAATTGGGAGACAGGAGGAAGAAAACATAAAATACCATATACCATGCTCAGGGAATGAGATCTCCTGAATAGAAAAACTATGGTGGTGGTGGGGGGGAGATAAATTAGAAAGTTGGAATTAACATATACACTCTACTATATATAAAAATAGATAATCAACAAGGATCTACTGTGTAGCACAGGGAAATCTACTCAATAATCTGTAATAACCTATATGGGAAAAGAATCTGAAAAAGAATAGATATGTGTATATGTATACCTATACACACAGTTCAGGTGTACAATTTGCTGTACACCTGAAACTAACACAACATTGTAAATCAACTATAGTCCAATATAAAATAAAAAAAATTTTTAATGCTATATTCACATATGTAGAGGGGAAAAAAAGAAAAAAACTAGGGGGCAGACACCTCCTATATGGATTTCTTTTTCTAACATTTTTAAGACTCTAGCAATGTAATGTTTCCCAATTCCTCCCATAATTCAAGTACAGACATGAAACGAAAATTTATTTATGGATGGTTGTAGAATCACTGTCTATGAAGTTCTTTTAAAACTTATAGATAAGAATTCATCCAAGATGATCTGGTTATATTTCCTAAAACTTTGGAAAATAGACAAAATTGGCTCTTGAGGAAGCATCTAGTTATCTAATTATTCTATACTTCTAAAACACCTTCTTTGGAAAACACTGTAAAATAGGAAATATTTAAGTTAATTGGAAGTTTACATCTATTTACTGATTCTAAGGAGGAAACTGCTAAGCATGAAAGTCTCAAGAATACTCACCCCCCATTTTCAGAAACTTTATTAACAATTAGTCAGATGAAGAGAGACATTATCTTATTTATTTATTTATTTTAGGCCATGCTGTGTGGCTTGTGGGATCTCAGTTCCCCAACCAGGGATTGAACCTGGGCCCTCAGCAGTGAAAGTGCCAACTCCTAACCACCATACCGCCAGGAGATTCCCAAGACATTATCTTATTTTTTATTTATTTATTTGTTTTAACTAATCATCTCTTTTATTTTTTTTAACATCTTTATTGGAGTATAATTGCTTTACAATGGTGTGTTTGTTTCTGGTTTATAACAAAGTGAATCAGCTATACATATACATGTATTCCCATATCTCCTCCCTCTTGCGTCTCCCTCCCACCCTCCCTATCCCACCCCTCTAGGTGGTCACAAAGCACAGAGCTGATCTCCCTGTGCTATGCGGCTGCTTCCCACTATCTATCTATTTTACATTTGGTAGTATATATAAGCCGAGACATTATCTTATAGTGGCCACACTTTTTTCAGTTCTTGACAATAGCCTCTCACATTTGGCAAATCTCTCAACCAGCAAAAAAAAAAAAAAAAAAAGAAAACCCACTAATGGACACCCTCCATGGTATAGTTACTGGGGTATATTATTACTTATTTTATTTTATTTTATTTGAACACGTAGAGGCCACTGTAGGTTTATTAATTGGCCTAATTTCTTTCTTTTTTAACTTTTTATTTTCTATCGGGGTATAGCCGATTAAAAATGTTGTGATAGTTTCAGGTGCACAGCAAAGGGACTCAGCCATGCATGTATCCATTCTCCCCCAGACTCCCCTCCCATCCAGGCTGCCACGTAACATTGTACTGTATAGCACGTTCCCTGTGCTGTACAGTAGGTCCTTGTTGGTTATCAATTTTAAATATAGCAGTGTGTACTTTTTTTAATCTCAAAGAGCTCGCTTTTAATGAGAAAAGAGAGATAGTGCTTCCTTGACTCTTTTTCATTGTTAGGTGAAGAGATGAGTAAAGAAGTAAATAAAGCTAGGTTATCTTTCAGAGGCTGTTAACTGAGATAAGTTCCAACAAAATACAAAAATTCAGCTCTGTGGACTACAGAGCACTAAACAATCAGGTATAATCCTTGTTTGGCTCTTTTGGCCTTGCACAGCTGCAACTTCATCTGCTCATTGAATCTCTTCTATATGTTCACTTAAACAAGTAAATTTTATTGAGCTCTCAGATACACTATCTCTATAGATTTAAGAGAGACAATGAGCTCTTAGAAGAGATTATAAGGGAAAAAAATCCATTGATATATATATTTTAGTCACTTTAAGAGATCCTTCTGTGGTCTAACCAGGAAAGGTAAACTGACAAAAAAGTTTTGGGATCAACTTTTCAGCATAAGAGTATCTTAGTAAGATATTCAGTAAGACTTAAACAAGAAATACTATTTTTTAAGAAAATAAATATCTAGACTGAAGCAACTCTTTTCTGTATCTTTGTAACTTTTGCCAAAATACTTAAAAAATAGAATTTATGAGAAACATATAAACTAAGGCTATTTTGCTGCAAAGCAATATGATGATGATAATGATGATATGCTCTAAAAAGCCAGGTTAGTCCACAAATTTTTAAACTCTACAGAGGGCAAAAATTAAATCTGTATTAGTTTGCTAGGGCTGCCATAACAAAGAACCACAGATTGGGTGGCTTAGCCAACAGAAATTTATTTTTTTCTAGTTCTGGAGGCTGGAAGGCCAAGATCAATGTGTTAGTACGGTTGGAGTCTACTAAGCCCTCTCTCCTTAGCTTGTAAATGGCTGTCTTCTGGTGTCTTTACGTGGGCTTTCTCTGTATGTGTATGTGTCCTAATCTTTTCTTGTAAGGACACCAGTCACGTTGGGTTATGGCCCACCCGGATGACCTCATTTAACCTTAATTACACCTCTTTAAAGATCCTATCTCCAAATATGTCACATTTTGTGGTATAAGGAGTTAGAACTACATGTGAATTGAGCTTGGGGGGGGGGGACACAACTCAGCCCATAAGGTGGTTTAAGCTGTAGCATAAGTTTGGGGATTATAAATATTAGAAACATACTTGTATTTAAGAAATAAAAAAGAAAACTTTTTTAGGTACAGAGTGATTCAACTTTAAAACAAACAATTAAAAAATCTGCTTTCAGTAACTTATTATTTGCTTTTGTAATTTAACACGTGTTCATTCTCGTTCAAAACAATGTGCTTTCAATGAAAGAATCAGGTTACTTTTTACTCATTCCTCATTAACGGGTTCTGGGTACAATGGCAACCTGAAGTGTTCACTGAAATCCTCGTTCTTCTCGCCATCTTCATCACTATCATCCTCCTCCTCCTCACCAACAAACTAACATTTATTAAGCACTTCTTCGTGTTACACAATTGTGCTACACACACCACAAGCACTATTTTGTTTAACCCCTGTAATAATTCTATGAGCTAAGTACAAGTACTATTACCTATTATAAATAAGAAAACTAAGACTTAGGGAGTTAAATTATTTCATGAACACCTAAAATGAATAAACGAGGGACACTTGATTTGTATTCATTTATGTCTGAGTCTGGAATCTCTACATAGCACTACTTTTTTTTTTTTTTAATTAATTAATTTATTTATTTTTGACTGTGTTGGGTCTTCGTTTCTGTGCGAGGGCTTTCTCTAGTTGCGGCAAGTGGGGGACCACTCTTCATCGCGGTGCGCGGGCCTCTCACTATAGTGGCCTCTCTTGTTTCGGAGCACAGGCTCCAGACGCGCAGGCTCAGTAATTGTGGCTCACAGGCCCAGCCGCTCCACGGCATGTGGGATCCTCCCAGACCAGGGCTCGAACCCGTGTCCCCTGCATTGGCAGGCAGATTCTCAACCACTGCGCCACCAGGGAACCCCCAGCACTACTTTTAATGACTGACATAATAGACACTTTATATGATATAGGAAAATCTATATCAGCTGTCAGAACCAGGGATATGGTACACAAACAGCAGAAACGTCTAAGAATTCTGCAAGATATAGACCACACTGAAGTAAATCCAGTTCTGACCTGTACGGGAAAGAGCATATGGCCTACGAAAAGGGAGGAAGAAATTCAGACAGAAGAATATTCTCAATATTTCCTGGAATATGGTGAGCTGGAGGCAAAGGATAATCCAGCAATGAGCAAGGAGCTTGCCAATGGTGTTTGCTCCCAGCCCAAATCACCTCATCCCTGATGACCAAATGATGAGGGAGACGAAAAAGGAAATCAGGGAAGACAGCTTCGTAAAAAGAGGGAGAAAACAGGAAATGATATAAAAGCAGACTAAAATTGCAAAATACTAAAATTGGCATGAATGGATTAAAATCTCCAAAGATTCGAACCTGGCATCAAAACCCAAAATCCAACTGTAGACTCTTTCAAGTAAAAAGAAAAAATGGCACCAATTCAATGCCCCAAATAGGAGACTGTTTAAAAATATGTTATTATATAGTCAATGGAATGCCAAGCAACTATTAAAAATTACAATCTACCAGATAATTTAGAGATATTGAAATACTTCAAGATAAGATTTTTTAGGTGAAGCATTGATTACAAAAGATATTTTGATACAGTAGGATCCTAAATTTGTAAATAAAGTGTTACTATGTCTATTAACACAGAAAAAAGAAAATATGTGCCACTGTAGTGTTGCCTATTCTTGTAGTACTGGGGAAAATCTTTGTTCTTAATTCGTGGCTTATATTTTATAAATTTTCTATAAAAACACATAATTTGTAATAAAAATCACATTATTTTCAAAAAAAAAAGAGGAGAAAATTGCAGGCAGTTCACAACAAAAAGGCATCTAAAAACTAGATGAGGCAACTTGCTAAGAATAAGGCAAGTACACTAGAAACTGGAAGAATTATGACAGTCTGTTCAAGGAAAAGACAGTAGAACAGGGAGAATACCAGCTCTTCTGAGGTGCCAGAAACAGCAGAGGTGGTTAATTCAGGCTGTGTATCTTGAGTGTCTTAGTAAATAAGCAGTGTGTCCCACTAATGTGGTACTGGAAAGTGTAAGGATTTACTCAAATAGAGTTGAGAATGGGTTGAAAAAGGCTATTACTCTAAACCAAAGTCTCTCAGCTCTTGGCAGGACAAAATCAACTACAGAACTATATAAAAATAATGATTCCCTCAGTCCATCTCAAACCAATTAAATCGGACTCTCTGTGATGAGAACCACCGTTTTTGTTTTGTTTTTCTTAAGTTCTGCAGATGAATCTGATGTGCAGCCATGATTGAGGACAACAGTCTAACTCAAAACAATCATCTAGTTAATTAGAGAGAGTACATGTACTTTTATCCTTAATACATTCCTGGTCAAGAATTTCCTACTAAAAATTGTCAAATACATATGTTTTAATGTGAATTATCACACGATGAGAAGTTTTTGTCTTTCTTTACCATAAATAGCAAGCTCCTATCCAATGCCTTCATCAACGACTTATAATCATATAAAAATTAAGTAGATCACACGTACTCTTTAGATGTGACCAAGAGAAGGAAATAAATAGACCTTAGAGGAAGGGGTGACTTCCAGCCCTCAAACAGATTTGTATTCTTCTCTGTGCCCGCAAAGCTCCTGTCAATTTCCCTGTTTTATTGTGTCCTTGTGTACATATCTCTCCTCCTCAATCCTGTACTCTTAGCATATCTTTTTATCATCAACATCTGGTATACAGTAGATGCTTAATAAATGTTTGTGGATTGGACAGAGAGATGAAGAGCCAGGCATTATTATTATTTCTATTATATTCCTTTTAGTTCTATGAGTCTAGAATTCTACGGTAACTATTCTCAGTCTTGCAAAACTTCCTCATTTTCCATCTACACTTTTATAATGCTGTTGGTTAATAACCA
Organism: Balaenoptera musculus; assembly: GCF_009873245.2. Lineage (NCBI taxonomy): Eukaryota > Metazoa > Chordata > Mammalia > Artiodactyla > Balaenopteridae > Balaenoptera > Balaenoptera musculus. Next base: position 33,101,419 of record NC_045797.1, on the reverse strand, counting down.
ACTTCCCTGGTTATTTGTAAAAGCTGTAAATAATTCTGGAATATGTTGTACTGTTGTCCTCAAATGGGCATAAGGATTTTAAGGGTTATCAGTGGCATTTATCAGTGCACATCATAAGCCATATTGCTTTTTATTTGCTTCAAAATTCATTTGACTTAATGAGCACCAAGTTATTTGTGCATGTTGGGGGAGGGGTGGATTGGGAGTTTGGGATTAGCAGATGCAAACTATTATATAGCAAATGGTAAACAACAAGGTCTTACTGTATAGCCCAGGGAACTATATTCAATATCCTGTGATAAACCATAATGGGACAGAATATTTTAAAAAAGAAGGTATACATTAAAAAAAAGTTATTTGTGCATGTTGAACTATACTGTTTGGGAGTAAAAATAACTGTGGTAAACAAATATAACACCTTCAGGTAGGTGACCCATAGATTATATGGTTTGGACTTCCTCAATTAAAAAAAAAAATCTGGCTTAGGTACAGACAAATTCAGTGTGTTCTGGGGTTGACCATGACCATACTTCCTTAAAACCATCCATCCTCAAGGATGTCAGCTGAAGTTCAAACATTTGAGAACCTTTGCGGGTTAAGCTAATTCCATGAAACTTTAAAATTCAAGATATGGTGCAATCTGTGTGCCAGGTGGACAGTGGATCATTTTACACCAAGAGTCAAGGATTAGAAAATTTCAGGGGTGAGGAAGGATGTGCTGTCCCAGCAAACATCTGCAATCTTTACTTATATATACTACACAATGCTGGTTTAAGGTACTGGTTATTAGAAAGAGCAAGCGCTGTTTTTGTTCGTTTGTTTTAACCATAGTAATTGTGATTAATCATTATAATGAAGAAAACATGAAATAAATTTTAAAGGATGCTGCATGACCTGCCTGTCTAAATAGGGTATTTTAGTACTAGACTTAAAATACTTGTCAGAGAACGTTCTGTGCTTGTCCTATTGCAAATAATTGAGATCTCAGTTTCTGAAAAGCTGTTGTGAGCATAAAAGTGCATGTGAATATATTTCACATATTCTGCTTCTTTTTCTTCGTTCAGTTGCTTTTCTCGCTCTAGGAATTTGATGTGACCGAGTTGAATGAAGTTAAGGTCTTAAAACTTGAAATCAAACAACAATATTCAGTTATCTTTGTTTTGGCTTGTTCTCCACCAAGCAACTCAAATTATATTGTTAATGCCATTGCTGATATTGAATAACAGTAAAGTTTTATTACAGCTTGCATATCAGTCGAGAAGAGTAAAGCCCTAGTGTAGTCATATTTCAGGGCACGTTACCACGTGCATCAATCAATTCATCTGTCTTTCTTTAACAACAGTGAGTTCCAGTGATTCTTCACTAAAATCATTAAATTTTATTTGATGACTCACTATTATTTGTTGAAAGATAATGAGGACTCTTCACACCACAGAACTGTCATATGTATTATTCTGTATTCAGGAAACTGCTTGCTATGTATTAGAATATTCCATATCACACTAAAAATGTCTCAAAAAAATCACCACAAAGATTTTTAAATGTTCCCCATATACAGTTGTATATAAGAGTTTGGGTGAACCTTTACCACTAGAAATTACAGTAACAATTTATCGAGTAATAAACTGATTGATATATTCCCTTGTGAAGATATGTCAAGTAAGTTGAGACAGAAGGAACAGAGAAGGATGAACTGCTAATGCTTATATACTAGTTCAAGTCCACATTCTCCTATATCTGAATATTACCTTTTGTATCTTTCCAATAATAAAATTCGGGAAAATTTTGTTATAACAAAAATGCGGACCATAGATTTTAAAAAGAAAAAAAAAAAGATTATTGCAAGGCGGCTGAGCAGGATACAGGAGGCTAGCTCAAATCTGACTCCTTAGTAGCAAGGAATTGATCAAGATGACAGAGTAGGAGGATGCAGAACTCATCTCCCCCAATGAACACATCAAAAATACATTTACATGTGAAACAATCTCACTGAAAACTAGCAGGAAACTGGCAGAAAGACACCTGTACAACCAGGCTGTGAGAAAGATACACATGTAATCAGGTAAGAAGGGAAGTGAAGCAATCAGGTCTGGACCTGTGCCCCTGGGAGAGGACTTAGAGGAAAAGGGAAAATACAGGTGGAGACCTACTCCAGGGACTGAGCAGTTCGAGACTGGGTGCCCTAGTCCAGGGGTCCTACAAAGGGGAGATGAATCCCCTTGGCGGGTTGGAGGACCGCTGGGACAAACAGGAGGGCTGTGGGAAGCCTGTACTCTGCTCATGAGGAAAACATGCTGGCTTTCCCCCAGGCAGTGTGGAGAAGGCAGAGGGAAGTCTGCTCTGGAGGCTGCTAGGTTTCCCATGACTGCCTTGATGTGTGCCCCAGCCTGAGCCAAGTGAATACTACAGCCCCACTCACTCCACATCACAGTGTGGAACTGGATTTAGGGCTGCCACAACCGGGGAGAAAGCTCAGCCATGGGATGGATGCAGAGGCGACTAGGTCCCAGGACAGCCTCTGAGTGGGGCAGACCTGGCCATTGTTGGTGCTCACTCAAGCAGTGCATCAGAAAGAGCCCAGAACTCTGATGGCAGCTGGACCATCACAGCTGTCTGATATACTCCAAGAGGTCATGTGGGTGTTACCTGCCCTGTGGTGTGGCTCCACAGCAAGGCAGGGGCAGTGGAGGGTTGGGGGACCGATTGGCTCTGAGGGAGAAAGGTGATTTGCACCTAAGACTGCTTCTGAGCAGAACAAGGGAAACAACTGTGGGCACCTGCATAGACAGCACATTGGAGACAGTTTGGACCTCTGTCTGTAGCCAACATGAGCTGAAAGCCTGTATAGGCCCACCTTGCTTCACCACTCCCCTACTCTGGAGAAAAGGTCCCAGTGCTGGGAGAGGGTGAAAAACACATTTAAAGGGAACAGAGCCAGCTCTGGGCTGACTCTCGGGGCTTCTGCTCCAGTAACTTGGGATCAGACACAGCCCCTGATATGCTTCACAGAGGAATTTACCAAACATAAATGGAGAACTAATAGCTATTCTTCTGAAACTATTCCAAAAAATCAAAGAGGATGAAACACTCCTAAATTCATTCTATGAGGCCAACATTATCCTGATACCAAAACCTGAGAAAGATAATACCAACAAAAAAAAAAAAGAAAGAAAGAAAAAGAAAATCACAGGCCAATACTTTGTTGAATATATAAGGAATAAAGTCCTCAACAAAACATTAGCAAACTAAATCCATCAATATATAAAAAGTATTATACACCATGATCAAGTAGGATTTATTCCAGGGGATGCAAGGGTATTTCAATATTCACACATTAATCAATGTGATATACCACATTAACAAAAGGAAGGATAAAAATTACGTGGTCATCTCAATTGATGCAGAAAAAGAATTTGAGAAAATTCAACATCCATTCATGATAAAAACTGTCATCAAAGTTGGATATAGAGAGAACATATCTCAACATAATAAAAGCCATTTATGACAAGTCCACATCTAACATCATACTCAATGGTGAAAAGCTAAAAGCTTTTCTTCTAAAATCAGGAACAAGACAAGGATGCCCACTCTTGCCACTCTAAATAACACAGTATTGGAAGTCCTAGCCACATCAATCAGTCAAGAAAAAAAAAAAAAAAGGCATGCAAATTAGAACGGGAGAAGTAAAACTGTCACTATTTACAGATGACATGATACTATATATAGAAAACCCTAAAGTCTCCATCAGAAAATGATTCAAACTAATAAATGAATTCAGTAAAGTTGCAGGATACAAAATTAATATACAGAAATCTGTTGTTTTCTATACACTAATAATGAACTATCAGAAAGAGAAATCAAGAAAACAATCCCATTTAAAATTGCATTAGAAAGAATAAAATATCTAGGAATAAAATTAACCAAGGAGGTAAAAGACCTATACTCAGAAAACTGTAAAACACTGATGAATGAAATTGAAGATGATACAAAGAAATGGAAGGATATCCCTTTCCAAAGATATCTTTCAAGCTCTTGGATTGGAGGAATTAGTATCGTTAAAATGGCCATACTACGCAAAGCAATCTACAGATTTAATGCAATCCCTAACAAAATACCCATGATGCTTTTCACAGAACTAGAAGAAAAATTCCTAAAATTTATATGGAACTACAAAAGACCCCAAATTCCCAAAGCAATCTTGAGAAAAAAAGAACAAAGCTGGAGGTATCACACGCCCTGTCTTCAGACTGTATTACAAAGCTACAGTAATCAAAACAGCATGGTACTGGCACAAAATCAGACACACAGATCAATAGAACAGAATGCACAGCCCAGAAATAAACCCACACACCTATGGTCAATTGATCTATGACAAAGAAGGCACAAATATACAATGAAGAAAAGACAATCTCTTCAATAAGTGGTGCTGGGAAAACTGGACAACCACATGTAAAAAAATGACATTAGGACATTTCCTCACACCATATACAAAATAAATGCAAAAGACCTAAATGTAAGATCAAAAACCATAAAACTCCTTGGATAAAACAGGCAGCACCCTCTTTGACATAAATTGTGGCAATTTATGTTTTTTTGGATCAATCTCCTGAGGCAAAGAAAACAAAAGCAAAAATAAACAAATGGGACCTAATTAAACTTAAAAGCTTTTGCACAGCAAAGGAAACCATCGACAAAATGAAAAGACAACCTACTGAATCTGGGAAAATGTTTGCAAATGATATGACTGAAAAGGGGTTAATATCCAAAAATATATAAACAACTCATACATCTCAATATCAAAAAATATAAAAATAAAAAACAACCTGATTTTTAAAAATGTGCAGAAGATCTGAATAGATATTCTTCCAAAGAGCACACACAGATGGTCATCAGGCACATGAAAAGATGTTCAACATAGCTAGTCATCAAAGAAACAAAGATCAAAACCGCAATAAGATACCACCTCACACATACCAGAATGGCTATTATCAAAAAGACTACAAATGACAAATGGAGAAAAAGGGAACCCTAGTACACTGTTGGTGGGAATGTAAATGGATATAGCCACTATGGAAAAACAGTATGGAGGTTCCTCATAAAACTAAAAATACAACTACCATATGATCCAGCAATTCAAGTCCTGAGTATATATCTGAAACAAAACAAAACATTAATTTGAAAAGATATATGTACCTCAGCATTCATAGCAGCACTCTTTACAATAGCCAAGATGTGTAATCAACCCAAGTATCCATCAAGAGACAAATGGATAAAGAAGATGTGGTATATATATATACATATTTATATATATATTGGGTTGGCCAAAAAGTGCCTTTGGGTTTTAAGTAAAAATAAAGACACATCTTTCATTTTCACCAAGAACTTTATTGAACAACGTATTCACCCTTTTGTTCCACTACCTTCTGCCTTTTTTCAGGCAACTTCATAATTCCACCTTTGCACAATTTTTTTATCTTTTTGAGCAAAGAACTGGTCCAGGTGCCTTTTACAGTCTTCCAGGGAATTGAAATTTTTTCCATTAAGAGAATTTTGTAAAGACCTAAATAAATGGAAATCCAAAGATGCCATGTCTGGTGAATACAGCGGATGAATCAGAACTTCCCAGACAAGCTGTAACAGTTTGCCTGATCAACAAAGAAACATAAGGTCTTGCGTTATCCTGATGGAAGATTATGTGTTTTCTGTTGACTAATTCTGGACACTTTACATCCTGTGCTGCAATCAGGTCTAATTGGGAGCAGTACTTGTTGGAATTAATTGTTTGGTTTTCCGGAAGGAGCTCATAATAGAGGACTCCCTACCAATCCCACCGTATACAAAACATCACCTTCTTTGGATGAAGACTGGCCTTTGGTGTGGTTGGTGGTGGTTCATTTCTCTTGCCCCACGATCTCTTCTGTTCCACATTATTGTACAGTATCCACTTTTCATCGCCCGTCACAATTTGTTTTAAAAACGGAATGTTTTCATTACGTTTAAGTTGAGAATAGCATGTGGAAATACAGTCAAGAAGGTTTTTTTCACTTAACTTATGTAGAACCCAAACATCAAAGTGATGAACATAACCAGTCTGGTGCAAATGATTTTCAACGCTTGATTTGGATATTCTGAGTACGTCGGCTATCTCCCATGTAGTATAACGTTGATTGTTCTCAGTTAATGTCTCAATTTGATTGCTATCAACTTCAACTGGTCTACCTGGCCATGGATCATTGTCCAGCGAGAAATCTCCAGCACAAAACTTTGCAAACCACTTTTGACATGTTCGATCAGTCACAGCACCTTCTCCATACACTGCACAAATCTTTTTTTTTTGCATTTCAGTTGCGTTTTTACCTTCCTTGAAATAACAAAGCATAATATGTCGAAGATGTTGCTTTTTCCTTCCATCTTCGATATTAAAATGGCTACACAAAAATTCACCAATTTTGATGTCTTTTTTTAAATGCACACTGATATGACAGCTGTCACATACAATCTATCAAAATTGTTTCTAATGCAGTTAAAGACAACTAAGTGCTACTAGAGCCATCTTACAGAAAGAACTGAACAAACCTCTTGGCCAACCCAATACATATATGAGGTATATATACACATACATTTATAATGGTGATATATATATATATAGACACACATATATATATATCTATATATACATATAACAATGGAATATTACTCAGCCATAAACAATGAAATTCTGCCATTTGCAGCAATGTGGATGGACCTAGAGAATATTATGCTTAGTGAAATGTTAGAATAAGACAAATATTGTATGATATCACTTATATGTGGAATCTAAAAGATAAAACAAACAAATGTATATAGTGAAACAGAAACAGACTCACATATATAGACAACAAACTAGTGGTTACCAGTGGGAGAGGGAGCTGGGGAGGAGCAAGATAGGAGTATGGGATTAAGAGGTACGATCTACTATGTATAAAATAGATAACCAACAAGAATATATTGTACAATGCAGGGAATTATAGCCTTTATTTTATAATAACCTTTAATGGAGTATAATCTATAAAAATACTGAATCACTATGCTGCATACCTGAAACTAATATAATACGATAAATCAAGCATAATTCAAATAAAATAAAATAATATGGTGATGTTATCAACTGTAAAATACATAACAATTAAAAAAAAATACAAAAAAATAAAATAAATAAATTTGTCTTCAGTTTTTGTTCAATGTGACTAACACTATAATAAATATCCTGCACAAATATCAAAAGAAAAAAGAAAAAAAGGGAGTTTAATATTTGAAGTTCCTTACCTTCAGCTATTGATAGAGGAAACGAACCAAATATATTAACTTATGGATAACTGTCAGTACCTCAAGGAATTTATAACCATCCATAGGTGTTTGTGACCTTCCTTAAACCCAGACTTTAAGGACCCACAACCTATATGAAGAAAATTTGGTAATATTCTCATTTAGCTACAGCATATTTCACTTGCTTTTAACCACTACAGAACAAATTCAAAGATGCATGTTTTCAGTTCTCATGGAGTAGAAGTTGGGTTTTTTTCCCCAATTTTTTTTTATTAAAATTTTCAAAAATACAGAAAAGTTGAAATAATTTTACAGTGAACACCCTTATACCCACTGACATGGGGGTGTTTAAAAAAAAACTGTGAAGTGTGCCATCTATTCTTTTTATGTAAGTAATATCACTGAAAGAGAAAAATGTATGTTCACAACATTTAAGTATATCTGGCAATTGGGCATAGAGTTCAACAAAATTACAAAAGACTATTTAAATTAAAGGAAGATGGAGAGAAATTTATTAGCAACATATAGTTTAGCTATGGATGGATCCATATTACTGGTGATAGAATGATTCAAATACAATTTCAAATAGTATTCAGTTGAAATCAACCATCACTGAGATATTGAGAAAAAAAGAAGCAAAACATTTTTAGGTCTCATCAAATTCTGGCAAAATGGGGATAGAACAGTGCCAATGAATTTAGCTGCAAATTATGTTTTAATGTGGTGTTTTCCAAAGTGTAGGAGGTATATCACTAGTAGTATTGGCTTCTACAATAAATAATTATAAAGTGGGTGTATATGAAGAAAAATCAGGCAAATAATAGTATATATGTAACACAGACTGGTTGAAATTATACAGATAGCTGTCAAATGCCTAAAGTAAGAGAAATATTGTTTTAATGGTAGTTAGCAAACATTATTTTGAAAAATCCAATGAGAAGATATTACACATGATAAAATCCTTCAAAGTGTTGTAGCTACTACCCTTCTCTACTTACTAAAAACTGATTTCCATGCTTCTCTCGTCTAAAACTTAAATATGTTCCCACAGATTTTGTTCCCAAATGAAAACTCTAAAAATGACCAGCAGTCCCATTTCCTTGAGAACACTCCATCTATCGAATGGACTATTTTTATTAATCAACAGGAGTGGGGCAAAGTATTTTAATTCCTTCCCTAACTCAATGCAAGTCTATAATTTGAAAATCTTCTTCTATAATATAAATATAATAAATTACCATCGCAAACTGATAGTGTGATTTCTAAGCCATAAAAACAGCAGGTGGATAAATACAGGTTGTGATTGCTTAGAATATAAAGTTAGTACTGTATCACTGAAAGTCTTAAATTATTGGCACTTCACTCCCATGCAGACGACAGGAGTAAATTTCCTCATCTATCATCAAGCTGCAATAGTCTTTATAGCAAATGTAGACTCTAGGATAGGTGACTGGTGTCATCATATTCTGCAACATGAACCATCTGGAGACAGATTTTCTTGGCGAATGAGTTGAACAAAAGATTAAATTCAGCCGGAGTTTTGAATGTTCATTTTATTCTAGCATTTTTATACAATTTAAACAATTCAGATTTCCTCCCCACCTACCTCCTCCCTTTTGTTTTTATAATCTTCTCAATCTCTCAATCTCAATCCCTCTCTCTCTCTCACACACATACACATGACACATGAGAGAAAAAACCCTTTCCAAAATCCATTTGTTTCAATAATTGAATTATTACAGTGTTCTGCCATCTGATTTTACTAAACTCTGTTGATGAAATAATAAAGAAATAGATTTCTATGTGAAATTTCAAGCCACTTCAAATAGTTTCCTTTTATACATTTGATTGTATTGATAGATCTTCAATCTTTATAATATTGCAGTGCTTATACTAGAATAACTAAGGCCCATCCTTTTATTATGGAGAGGCTATCTGGAGTTAATTACAAGTATCTTAGAGACAGAGACCAAGATCACACTTTCTTCTCCTTGCATATATTTTGCTACTGCCTAGCAGGCCCAAGGATCAAAGTAAAGGCCATAGTCTTCTAACCCATATACAGGAACTTATATTTTTAATGCTTCTAACAATTCTTAGTGTTTCATACTACATTTAAAAATTTAATTTTTAATCTAATCCCCCAGCCAGGATCATATTAACCCCTAGCACCATGATGTGGATGTTAATGGACCACGGTTAATGGACCAGAGTTTAAGGAGCCCTACAATTATCCTGCTCAACATAGATTGAGTCTGTGTAATCGAAAGGAATGTAACATTAACAGAAAGATTTGGATATTTAAGAAAAATCTGGAACTAAGAGGTAAATAATCATTGTATATTCACGGTAATTTTAGTTTCAATAGTGACCAGAGATCAAGAGTTCTATTAGGGTTGCAAGAACATCCATTACAGTCATATAGATCGGATGTCATTTTTAGTTGGACCAAAAACAAAAAGTTCCAATCAAAATATTTTAGGCTTCAGGTAAATATTTTAAAATAATATAATTCAATAAGATTCATCTGAAATTTTCTATACCCACATAGGACATGAAACCTGTTAGAATGACTAAACAATTTCCCTATTTGGGAATCCTTAAATAGAGACCCTTATTCCAATTCAGTTTGTTGAACAGAGAAAGGGAGTTTAATTTAATATTAAATAAAACAAACCTTCTCCTCAAATTCCATGTCCATCTAATTTGTTCTTTTAAATGACAGAGAAGTCTAGCAGGAAAAAAAAGAAATTCATTTTGTTCTGAGTTTTGGTCAGGCCAATGATCTTTATTTTGTAAAATGTTCAGATAAAACTAGGAGGGAAAGTCAATTTATTATCTTGTTGTTCCCAAATACCCAATTATCCAAAACATCAGATAGAAATTTCCTCTGTTTTCCATGACCAAACCCACCAAGTCCATTACAGACTTTATCACTCTACTTGAGATCTGGATCCAATTTTATCTTACTCCCTTGGGAATCTGACCCCAGTGACTGACTATATTCATCCTTTCACTTACCTGCATTTCAAACTCTTCTTTTCTACCACATTCTTTCCATCAACATTTAAGCAATTTCAAAAGTCTCTTTCGGTCTTAAAAAAATCTTCCCCTGAAACCCTTCCCCTGGTTTTTCCTTGTTTCTCTCTGCAACTCCTTCTGACTCTCCTTCTGCTGATGTATCTTCTTCCTGACCCTTAAATGTTGGTGTTCTTCAAGAAAGATTCTTTACTTTCTTCTCTTCTTCCTTCATATTCTTTCCATAGGTGATCTCCTTGACATCCATGCTTTCATTATCCACTTACATATCACCATATTTCAAGTACGTGTTTCTGATGTTCTTTCAGATTGGTATCCCAGAAGCAGACCCCAGAACAAGAATCTGAATGTAAGTAGTTTATTTTGGAAATGATCACAGGAAACCCAGTCAAGGAGTGGGGAATTGAGAAAACGAAGGGAGCCAATCCAAGTTGGATTATCAGCCAGCTTCCTCTGTGAGCTAGTGGAATTCGATCCATTGGGAAACTCTGGGACAGAGTGTAGAGGAGCTGGGGACAAGCAGGTCCAACTCTGTAAAGTCCCTAGAACCCCTTAAAGGATGTTGTTTTCCCAAGTGTTTTTTTTTTCCTGTCTGAATGTAAGTTACATTGATATACAGAGTGACTTTGAATATGTTGTATTACTGCCTCTCCTTCGGTGGAGATGTAGTGTGTGTATATATATATATATATATATATATATATATATATATATATATATATATATATATATATATATATTTGATTCAAATTGGCTTAAAAGAGGGTATTACCCTATCTCAAGGGAAGAGGAGAGACTAATACTTACTGGATTTCAATAATAAATGATGTGATGATGATTAAAGTAATATGTGGCACAAGGTTTATCAGACAGATCTTACACTTTTTGAAACAATAATGGGAACTTACTGCTCCCCCCTTTCAACAGGCTGCCTATCTGCTCTGCTTATCTGAGAACATATCCCTGGCTTTTGTCCATCCCCTTGTCTCTTGTTTCCTAGGCAGCAAATCTTTTTACACAACTCCATAGCTTTTTCTCTTCTGAATGATCTTCCCAGAGCATTTTGTCACTATGCCCCCATCTACTAAGTCCCTTGGCCAGAGGCAACTGAGTGCCCACATATTCCCCCCTCGTGCAGCTAGTGCTGTGAAATCAGTAAAAATAATAACAATGGGTGGGAGACACCAGGGCATATGTAGGAGATAATAATACTGTGACTATAAGCATAAGGTAGATAGTAGGGGAAGCCTGAAAGATCATGCCATAGACTAACAAGGGATAATGTCATTCTACACCCCAAAAGATCATAGCCACACACTAATCCAGGAGGCAGGGTAGTTTTTTGCTTATGGGGGTCAGCTGTACTATCAAACTGCTTATGTGAGAACCCCAGCTCTAGCAATTTGCTGGATTAATTTTCCTTCCTAAAGACAAAAATAATAATGGAAACTACTTCATAGTGTTGTTATATAGATTAAATGAAGAATGGAAAAACAACAAGGTCCTACGCTATAGCACAGGGAACTATATTCAATATCCTGTGATAAACCATAATGGAAAAGAATATAAAAAGGAATGTATATATATGTATAACTGAATCACTTTGCTGTACAGCAGAAATTAACACAACATTGTAAATCAACTGTACTTCAATTAAAAAGTAGATAGGTTAAATGAGATGTTCCTTATAAATCATCAATCACAGCGCCTAGCATATAGTGAACACTCGATCAATGTAGGCTATTGTCAATTAATAGCTCCAGCCAGCATCTGCCAGCCATGATTTTCTCCCAAGCACATGTCCTGTAAGTGACTGACACTAAAGCATCTGCTCTGATGTCCTTCATCTGGCAAAAAATGTGTAAAAAGACGGACTCTGTTAGACATCCAAATATGTCTCGTCAGCTTCCTCCAAGTCCCTGTTTAAACCTCTCCTACGTTCAGTTCCAAAAGGTATGGGGAGCCTGTCTTCCCTTTCCCTGGTAGGATCTAATATACATGGCAGTTGGCTTTGTGGAACCCTCTTTCCAAAGAGGAATGTAGAATTGCTTTTTGAGACTTTTTTTGTTTTGTTTTAATTAAATGCCATCGTGTGTGCCTTGATATATTCAGTCCACTGGTAACTCCTCTCTCATCTTATACACATCTCCCTTTGGTCCTAACATCACCATCATATACGCCTGGGGAATGAGGTCCAAGGGCAACACAAGCTCTACGCCCCACATCATACGTATTCGTGAGCTGCAGATCCAGACAAGAGATGTGCATTCCTGAGTCCCTGGGTCCCTTTCACATCTACTCACTATTTGGTTGTAGCAGAGAACACACCCATTCCCTGCAAAGAGTTGAATCCTTGATAGGAGTCATAACATGGGGTGAATCTCAAATAGAAACAGAACTTTCAAATTTTAAATAAAAGGGAGATTCTTCTCCTCTCATTGATTTATTTAGGTTAGCAATTTTCTTATTGAGTGAGTATTAGATTCCCTAAGTGCATACTTAAGGCTCTGAGCTCTTACTTCTAAAATTAAATATCATCCATGAAAGCAGAAATCTGCTATTAGCAATTTGAATAGTGCTGTTTAAGTAACAATATTCAACTTTGCTTTCAATGAGCCGTGTAAATGTTCTTTTACTAAGGGATAAGTATAATATTTCTAAGTATACACACAAATATACATATACATGCACACACACACGTGTACGTGCATTGCTTAACCATAGGTGGAGCTTCGTCAAGCAATACATCACCTCTGAAACCTCAGCCCCTTCGGGGTACAAATGCAGGAGTTGGGCACTACAGGTACTCCCCACTGTGAGTTATGGCTTATATAATAATTTGCTCAGCTGAGTAGCAGTCTAATGATTTGCAATCAGCAATGCTTTCTCCTGATTCAGCTGATGTCTCAGCTTCTTCACAGTATTCATTAAGTAATTTTTTTGATATTTATGTTCTACTCCAGTACTTTATTTTCTAGCACTGTGGTTCGCAAGTAGGAAATCCCTGACGGCTAAGTTTAATCACCACGAAGAGACTCAGTTCACTACCTATTTGTTTATGTTTTGTTCTTTGAAAACTGCCTGGAACTGAACCACGCATTCTAGCCAATCTGTTGTGTTATTGTTGTTATTGTGGTTGTTGCAAAGTGGCCAGGGTGAATGGGCTCCAGGATCAAAGCAGTGGCAGCGAAGGGCAAGGAGGTGAGGCCAAGATCAGATTAGCAGCCAGACGGGAGAAGTGAAGAACTGAAAGAAAGTGCTCTTTCTCAGTAGGTTTTGAAACTATCTGTTCAGGATGGAGAAAAGGCATCACTAGGGACTAGTGAACAGCTGGTGAAAGGAAGCGATGCTGTAGAAATTAGACATAAGCCCCAGCCTGACTCTTGTTTTAAAATTTAAAGTATAGTTGATTTACAAGGTTGTGTTAATTTCTGCTGTACAGCAAAGTGATTCAGTTATATATAATATATACATTCTTTTTCATATTCTTTTCCATTACGGTTTGTCACAGGGTACTGAATACAGTTCCCTGTGCTCTACAGTAGGACCTTGTTGTTTATCCTTTATATAATAATTTGGACCTGCTAATCTCAAGCTCCCAATCCTTCCCACTCCCACCCACCACCCCCGCTTGGCAACCACTAGTCTGTTCTCTATGTCTGTGAACCTGTTTCTGTTTCATAGATAAGCTCATTTTATTAGATTCCACATATAAGTGATATTATATGGTATTTGTCTTTCTCAGTCTGACTTCACTTAGTATGATGGTCTTTAGGTCCATCCATGTTGCTGCAAATGGCATTATTTCATTCTTTTTTTATGGCTGAGCAATATTCCATTGTATGTATGTACCACATCTTCTTTATCCATTCATCTGTCAATGAACATTTAGGTTGTTTCCGTGTCTTGGGTATTATAAATAGTGTTGCTGTGAACATAGGGATGCAAGTATCTTTTTTAATTATAGTTTTCTCCAGATATATGTCCAGGAGTGGGACTGCTGGATCATATGGCAAACTCTATTTTTACTTTTTTGAGGAACCTCCATACTGTTTTCCTTAGCATCCAGCCTGACTCTTATATGGAAGTAACAGCCAAAGAAATGGCATTTATGGGGAAATCATGTTTCCAAGTTATCTGAAAGTAGATCAGACTCATTTCTCAAATGAACATGCTTTATTTTCTCATAACTCTTGGATTTGGGGCATTCTGCTGCCTTTTCAATGCCTTCACTTTCATCCAGTTATTCATCTGGGGATCATAAGAATACTACTGAACTTGGCACACAGTAAATCCTTAATAAATGTTAGCTATTGTTATTCCTGGCTATATGCTAAACTTTTTTTTTTTTTTTGCCAGAATTCAGAAAGAGCTTCCACCAACCCAATGTGAGCTGCAAATATGTTTACCTCTGTTATTTAAGAGGCTTTGCCATTATTAAGCTTGTTTTTTTTTTTTTTTTTTTTTTTTTTGCTGGAAGATGATTTTGAACAGATTTTAGTGTGTGTGGGGTACTGGAAAATTGAATATTTTACAAATATTTCACCATGCTATTTAAAGCCAAACCTTATTGGTAACCAATAGCCAGTAATTTAATGTTGCAATATTTATTAGAACCACAATCTACATTTTATTAACTCTTTTGTCAAAAGAATCTCCAGGGGTAATTCTACTATCTTAACTCTCCTGAATCACCAGATATCAACAAAACCAACAGGAGCAGTCAAACAGTTAGCTCATTCCATTAGAAATCCTCAGAAGATACTGACCAACTTGCCTTTAAAAATACTACCTGGAGTTCATTTGTCTTCCTGGGCAGTTCAGTTTTCCATCCTGACCTTGCAAAAATGTTAAAATATCCAGAACCTATTCTTCATCTCTCACCCATTTCAGAATTACGTCTTTGCTTTTGGTCTAACATCGGAATTTTTTCCCAAGCATCTCCCTGTGTTGCTTTGTCTCACAGCAGGTACACATGCTAATAGCCACTGCTGTTGCTGATACCATCATTTTTCACCTTATTGCTTTGATTTATTACTGTTTTGAGTTAAATTTGGAATCCATTGTTTATTCCATTGCATACTAATGAGGCTTTCTGCCTCAAAGTTGTGTGGCACTCCCCCATTTTTCCAGTGTTAGCTGTATAAAGCTGGTTTATATTAGCTGATTTTGTATACAATGACCTCTCTCTCTCTCTCTTTCTCTCTCCTTGTGTTTTTAACTTTCTGCCTCTACAACTAAAGAAAATTAAAAAAAAAAGAATTGAAAGCATGCTCTCAGAATTTTCACCTTATCATTATATTTTCTAGGAAGTACTCTGTTCATTTTCAAACATTTTTATTTAGCATGAACAGAGTTCTAGCCACTGGGCCAAGTGTTTGGGATCTGTGGGTGAAAAAATTATAGCTTATGCTGCTGAAGAGCTAATATTTCAACAGAGATGTAGTCAAGAAAATGGACACTTATTCTACAATGGGATAAATCATTTAAGGCTGAGTTGAGGTTCAATGCACAAAAAGAGGAAACCTCACTCCTTGGGTAAGTCAGGGAAGACTTCACAGTGATATTGACCTGATTTTTGAAAGAGGAATACGAGTTGGCCAAATATACCCAAGACTGCAGGTGAAGACATTGCTAAGGAAGCAGCTGGGCCAAAGGCAAAGAGATAAAAGAAAATGGGGTACATCTGGGGAATTATAAGTAGTTGGTGTGGATAGTATATGAGTTGAGCAATATTAAATTAAGCTAGGAAGTTTAGAGACTGATCATGAAGAATGCTGTACTTAATCCTACAAAGATTAGAGTTTCATCTGTAAGTTGAATACCAGAAGACTCACTTGGGGAGAAAATTAAAATATGTATTTCCAGAACCGACTTCCCCCCAAATTCTAGTTCAGTAGCCTGAGGTGGGCACTGGGATTCTGCATTAAAAAAAAAAATCCCTCTCTGTGATTTTTGGACCACAGCACAAGTGAAGTCTTTAGAAGAAATCTGAGCAAGCAAAGTAGTTACATAATCAGAATTTCATGTTGAATACTTTGGTAATATTATAGTGAATGCCAAAACAACTATTTGGTCAAGTCATTAAAACTACTTATCAGAGCAGTAAAAATATTTACCAAACTTTTTGGCCAATTCAGTCTGAAAGGTGACCCAACAGTCTGACTTGGAACAATTTTAACGTGTTTCTTTGAGCTTATAATTCTACAGAATAGTGTTATTGTGTGTTTTTGGACTTCCTTCAGTGACACAACTCAGTCTTCAAGTTTTGGTGGTTTACGCTCCAGAGATTATACTTGGGTGACCTTCAGGTTTTGTAGCCTCCATATTGGCGTTAACTAAAATGGAGCATTCAGCATTGGAAATGGTTTGCTTGAGCTTCTATTGGTAATGATGCAAGTGACTTTGTAAAATATATGCAAACAAGCTGGTAAGCTGGTAAACCCAAGAGCTTTTTCTAGTTGTAGCTGATTTTTGAAAATTCTCTCTGGTCTGACCTCATGCAATTGTGTCTTTGTTAAATTGTATATGTTACATCTATCTGCTAGTGTTCTTAGTACCTCACTGCATATCCCAAGCACTCAAATCTTTCCATGCTATCAAAGGTTTATTCCATGCAAATTGGAGATAAAAAATGTGATTTATTTATTAACTAAGAGTGTTCATCTCAGCACATATAGACTCTGAGTGATATAATTAATTTTTGACCTAGAGTAGGACTCTCAAAGTTTGAAATCAAGACCCCAGTCCTGGGTTCCTTAAGACTCTTCCAGATGCTCTGCATCATCCTTTCTCTTCCAGCTACATATCTGTGCAAGGCTGGATTCTCTTCGTATATTTCAACAAAGACAACATATTCATCAGACTGACTACTGAAGCCGATAAGAGAATTCAGTGGTCTTCTATTAAGCCAAATATTGAAGAGATTTATAAAAGTGTGAGACAACTCCATTAATTATTTCATTTGGGAAATGTAATTATTTTTCATAAAATATGTTATGTGATATACTGTTTATTGCTATTTTAAGTAAAATAACATAAATTTTTAAATTTTCTCAGTTTTTATTTCTAATATTGATAGCTATAGCCCACATAAATCAAAGATCCTCAGGGTTCTCTGTAATTTTAAGAGTATAAGGGGTCTTGAGATGAAAAAGTTTGAGAAAGACTGGCTTATATAGAAAGGGGAAGATTCAAGAAAATGTAGTATGTTTGGTAGCATTCTTAGTTCATTTGAGAAATTTAATTTTGACTTGTACTCTCTTGAATCAAATTCCCTAGACTTTACTTCTAAAGACTATAGCTAGTGTAAACATAAAAAACATTTCTTTTTTCCAACAGTAGCAGTAACCGGTAGAAATACAAGTTGATCAAAAAATGCCCAACCCTTAAAAAAATTGTTCTTTCCCTGCAGGAAATGCACGTTTGTGTGTGTGTGTGTGTGTGTGTGTGTGTGTGTGTGTGTATGAAGGACAAAGAGATGAGACTGGAAGGGTTGGGACAGGGAAAAAATAGATTTCCCAAGTTTCCTACCAAATGGATGTTTTATTGCTCTATGTGGCCATCCTAGGCCATGCGCCCCTTAAAGGCAATTCCTGCTCCATGCTCTTGTAAAATCTTTTCCAATATTGCTCCGTATACTGCCTTCTAGATTTTCTTCTAAAAGAATATATTTGTTTTGTTTAAGGTGGTTTTAGAAGATAAACTCTCTCTCTCTCTCTCTCTCTCTCTCTCTATATATATACACACACACATATATATATGTATATATATCTTCTAACTTTTATTTTATTTCCATCTAACTTTTATTCTTTTTCCTAATCCAATATCTTACTTCTTAATATTCCTTTGCATAATTTCTCAGCTTTCACTGGAATTTGCTTTTCAATTTAAATGTGCAGATTTCCTTAATACATTATTGTTTACTCAAGATTTTAACTTGAGAGTTGAAATCCCCAAGCTAGGTCCTTGTTAGGTTTTCTTGTTAGGAAATGTGGGAATAAGATAGGTAATAGTTATTGAAAAATATAATTTACTCTCAGTTGATAGGGCAGGAAAACAATATCCTTGTGTCCCATCTCTGCCAGTGGAAGAGGGAGGGAAGTAATGATACAGCAGAATTAGGGCATAGTCAGGGGTCTAGCTCTAAAGTAGATGTCCTGCTTATTTGAGAACTTGGCAGGAGCAAATTTTAAGTAAATCCTGGCATCATCTTTTTATATGAAAATATTCCTAAAGTGGTTATCATAATAGTTTACTAAAGCTTATTGTGAATGAGTGCCCTGCCTCCCTGAAAGGACCTGTGTACCAAAGGGGCAGGGAAAGCAAATGAAGAGCTGGGAGGGTGAGATGTGGAAAGGAGAAGTGCGGAAGTTGGGGTTCAAGACACAGTTCTGCCAACGCCAGCTTCCTGAATAATAACACCTTAGAACGTCTTTGGAAAGAGAAGGCACCTTATTTGGGGAAAAGTTGAATTACTTGAAAAAATGAACAAGGATCAGGATGGTGATGCAAACTGACACCCAATGCTAGTCAACAGAATATTATAGGGGACAAGGACCAATCATTCACTTACTTCTTCACTCATTCATCATTTATCTAACCAACCACCCAACAATATTTTTATGCACATTTTATGTCCCACGTGCAATGCTAGAGGCAAGAAAGAATGCAAAGTGATACTAAGAAATCAGACTTTGCAACTTAAGTAGTTCACAATGTAATGACATTGCTTCCAGCAAATTGCGCAGAGAGATTAGAGTCCAGGATATAGAAGAAGTTTCAGAAATGGCAGAAGACTCCAAAGAGAATAAACCAAGGACCCAAGGGTCTAGAGAATTGAACTCTCTGGTGTCTGTTCTTCTGTACAGGTGATGGGAAGAAGGAAGATGGAGGGGGCATCAGTGAAGGTGTTGCCTCAAGGAAACTTTCCAGTTGGGCTGGTGCGTGAAATCCAACCACTCCACCCTGTGGAAGTCATCCAACTCTGCTCCAGGTCTTAGTTGAGCAAGAACAAAAAGGGACAATGCCTTCTTTTAAACTATGCTTTGTTATTTTAGAGCCCTAGTTAGAAGAGGGGGAAAGGGAAGCAGTTACAAAGGCAAAAACAGAATCAAGTTATGCTGATGCTGAATTGACTTTAGTTTGATTGCATTGTAGTCAGAGGCCATAGCGGACGACATGATCATCTGTTCAGGGATCTTTTCTGCCCAGGAAGCATGCTTGACCTACCTGCAGGACAGGGGAAGAGTTAATGTCCCTAAAAGCAGGCCTTTAACCAATGGCACGGAGTTGGTGAAAAATGTCCCAGCTTCTCGACACTTTAGTTGGAATGACTCTGAGGAATGTACTATATTGTCCACCAATTTTTCAGGAGGCTGATCTCCAGTTGCTGTTGGGTAACTGACTTGATACATCACTTTTACTAGCTTCCTTCCCTTCTCTGACTCACTTCCCCACTGTCCTACCAGGTTTCCTAGGACCACCTTCCAAAGAAACCACTCATACTTGAATGCTTATCTCAGAGGAACCCAAACCAGCACAGGAAGCATTTCTTGAACTTTTGCATCCATATTCACCAATAATGTTTAAAAAGAACAGCCTAAATGTAAACTCTTTGGATCTTTCCTCAATGTCCCCACAGTTAATTGTTCAACCATTTGTTTCTACAGTGTTGCACTTTGTTGTGGCAATTACTGTTATCTTAATTGGGTAACCCAGTTGGCCATTGTAGTGCCCCTGTTTGTTAACCTCTTGACGGGACTGATTCCACCCCCCATTCCTTATGCAGTAGAAAGGCCATTGATTTCCCCAAGACTACCTTGATTTCCAGGGGGTTTATAATTTTACAATCTCTGACTCCAAGTTCCAGTGAAGGCTGAATTGTTTGTGGCTGTTCCTTTATCTTGACCCTGTCCTTAACCCATATCTGGAACTCAGACCATTTACATGATTTCCACCAGAAAGGGAAAAAAAGCACCACTGATATTCATTCATTCAAAATTATTATTCTTGAGGATAAATGCTGTTTGAGACATCATAAGAGGTTCTGCAGAAAATGAGTAAGATTGACAGGTTCCTGTGGTCAGACTTATTTTAAATGCTATGCCCTGCCTCTGTTGGAGCAGTGTTATGACTGATTTAATTTTTCCCTTTTATTTACTGACTTATTCATCATGCATTTGTAAATATATACTATGTGGCAGGGACATATTCTGGAGCTACAACAACGAACCGTCCCTGCCCTCAAACAAGTATTGCGTCCAAAAAATATGAGGTACTCTGTCATCATCAGAAAAGCCTGGGGTGAGGAGGGGCCCTCATTTTCCAACCTCTGTAGTTTAGGTATAGGCTGGTGCGTAGCAAACAGGTAGGCTAAGAATCCAGGCTACTAAGATATGGCTCAAGAAGTCCAGTGGATTCAGGACCAGTAAAAGGGCTATAGGGGTCACCCAAGTAGCAATGGTGCCCCTTCAAGGGAGGCTGGAAGATTAGGAAATAGGTGTATAGCCTGAGGATGGGTGGGTGGGTGGTAATACAAACCGAATAAAATTCACACAGTCTTCTGAGAGCAGTTGCCAGAACAGAATGCTGAGTGACCCAACAGCAGTGACCTGGTGGCTTTGATTTCTCAGTCCTCGTTATGAGTATATTCAGCCCATCATTTTTATTTTCAAAAGCTTGATTAAGACAACTGATTGTGGTATCATCAGTGCCAATATAACTGCTACAAGGAACTTATTGGCCATCCAGCTAATTGGATAATTTGGAATATACTTGAATAGGTCAAACCTGAGATACCCTGATTAGTGGTCTGTGGCTTTCCTATTCAAGTTGGAATCATTCTCCTCGCTCAGAAGAATGAATGTCCTTGTGTATAATAATGAGCTGGTTGATTTTCTCTTAACTGAGCTCATAGTGAAACTGGATCCCCTCATTCACTGGCAGTTGGCTCTTAGCTCCCCTTTCCTTTGGTTAGGAGACACCAGTACTTTAGCAGGCATTGTTTTTTATGTTTCACGAATCTTGCTGTCTCTATGATACTGTATAAACTCACAGAAGAAACTTGAGATGGCTACAGTGGGTGTTCATCTTAAATTATATGGGGGTCAAGTCTTAACACATCTATCCTATTTTTCTTGTTGACCCTTCTCCCCTCTATTTCTCTCTGTCTGCCCTCTACTTTGGGAAACTATATACACCTCAATGATTAACTTTCCCCTTCTCTTGCAGAGCATTCATACCTACCATTTCCCTCTTCATTTTTTCCCCTTTTCTTTCCTCTTTTCTACTGGTAACTTAACCTTAGTATGAAAGTAAATATTGAACTTACACATGTTGCCAGTTTTTAGTAACATCTGATGCTCAGTCACTATCTATATTATTTAAGTGCTTGGTTTCTTCTTATACAATAAATCCATAGACACTCTAGAGAATGACACTATGTAAAAAAAAAAGTTAAAAAAAAAAAACTTTCAGAGAGTCCTGTTACTTTATAGCAGTTTAAAAGTTAATTTCTTGTAACTTGTCAAACAAATAAAAGATACTTTTGTGAGAGTATTTGAGAACATAAGGGAAATAATATGCTAGTTTATTTTAAATTTTAGTGAATGTAAGAATCACAGGGTAGCTTGTTAAAAATGCAACCTTCTATGTTTTTGCAACAGAAATACTAATTTAATAGATCTGGAGTGATCCCAAGTCTGAGTTTTTCAACAAGTTGTCCAGGTAACTCTCATATGATAAAGTATGAAAATCATTGCTGTAATTGATACAAAAAGCTATACTGTTTTGTTGCTTTGCCAAAATATCTATAAGTATCAAAGAGTATTTACAGAAATACCCTATACTAGACTATTGATTAGCACTTGCTGCATAAAAGCTCCAAAAGTTAACTCCTTATAACAATAAACCAAGTCTGTGAGTCACCTGGGTGGTTCTTCTGGGCTGAGTTGGCTCGACTGAGGCTGGATAACCTACAGTGGCCTTACTCTTACGTGCTGTGGTTGCCTTGAAGTCAGCTAGGGCAGCAGGGATGATTGGGACACATGTCTCTTACACAGAAGGGAAGCCAAGAGTTCTCCACGTGGCAGGTTCAGGGTTCCAAAGAGCAGCAAGAGATGGAAAGCCCCACTGCACATATACTTTTCAAGTCTCCAGTTGGTAATGTTTGTATTGTCCCATTGGCCAAAGGAAGTCAAATAGCTAAGTCCCGAGTTAAGGTGGGAGGGAACTACCCAAGTGTGTTGATTCAGGAAGGTTAATTATTGCCGCTATTTTTGCAACAATATAATGTTCATGCTCAGCTGAAAATGCAGTTGACTACGGAGCATCTGCATGGTAGGAAAAAAACATTAACCTTGAAGATCAAATACCTGATTTAAACCTAACATTCACTTAGTAACTGGAAGATGGGTAAATCTTTCATCTTCTCAAAGTTTCACTTTCTTCTTCTATAAAATGTGAATAATACGACGAATAGTACCTACCTCACAAGAGCTCTTTAGAGAATAAATGAAATACTGGACATAAGAATATTCTGTAAACTGGAAATGCTATAAAATTCAAGGTATTTAGAGACGCACATGCTTAATATGACTAGTCTCCACCCCTTAACAATTATTAAAGTATTTGTTAAATCAATGAACTTCCTGATATTTTTGTGACTTGACTACCCTCAGTCTAAGTCCATCCTCAAACTGCTGTTAGAATTATTTCCCTTAAAAACCAAAATTGTCATGTCATTCAACACTTTAGTAAATCTCTGATAGCTCACCATTTGCTTACACAATAAAAGTAGAATCAGCATCTGAAGACTCCCCAAACTGAGCACATTTCCCTCCCTACGCAACCTCCTTGACTCCACTGAATTTTGATTATCCTCTTTGTATATCAGACCTACATGATTTCAGGATAGATCCATTCTATTTCCCTCAAACCAGAATGTTCTTATCCTGCATCTTCACCTTGACGAACTTCTACTCATCTTTTAATACCCACATCAAATGTTCCTTCCTCATTCCACAAACATTTAGTGAACCAAGATTTCTTGACTCCTCCAATGTTAATTGCTCTACTTCTTTATTCCCAGAGGACTGTGTTAATATCATTAGCACTTATTATACTGTATTATAATTATTGTGTGTATGTTGTCTGTCTCCCCAACTAGACAATGAGCTACTCCAGTACCAGAAACGGCAAGTTCTCAGTATATAGTTTTGAGCAAAGAAATGAATGAAAATTTGACTCCTTTATCCCTTCCCTGGTTGGCCAGATGATGCTCTGATACTTCAGTGACTGTATTCAGCCCCCTGGATTTCCCTTCGCCAATCCTGACTATAGACCCAACTACTTGTGTTCTTGACCGGTGGTCCATTCGCACATCTGAAAGCCAGTTACTTACATCTTTACCCTCAGGTAACCGACCAAAATTTCGACCCACTGTCTTTCCTGATCTCTGATTATTTCCTACTCCATCTGCATCTTTCCTACTACCCTTGAAGTTATAGTGACACTACTGAAACCTAGTGATGATCCAGGGAATGGGGGAAGGACTGATTTTTTGTGGGTGTTCCTACCATAGAACTTATGAAAGAAATGTTTTCCTCTCAAATACGGTTAGAAACTATAAATCACATAGATTAAACAACGTAGCATCACATAGATAAATACGTGACATATGGGATATTAACCTGTTTTTTCTGACCAGAAAATGAAACTGTTCTGCTCTTTTAACTCTACCACAATAGTTTGGCAGCATACGGGCTCAAGCTTCCTTTCAAAGCCTCACATTCAGGAAAGCTAAATCTACAGCTATGATTTGGGACCCAGTAAAGGTTTACACTTGCCTAGTTTGACTATGAATCTGTGACCTTACTATCAAGAATAGATGTTAAAAAGTTGTAAATCAATTTAAAACAAAGCATCTAGGCACAAAACCATATGTTGGTGGTATTATATTAATAGTTATTTTGCCTCCCAAGTTTCTAGTTTATCCAATGTTTTGAGTAAATATCATATAAGAATAGAAGGGTCACTTCAAACAAAAATCTATAAAAGTCCCTCTGCTTGGACTTGTAAGTTCAAGATTTTATCTCCCTTCTGTGCAAGAAGAAAAGTTTTGTTTTCATTTTTACTAAAAATAATAATTATGGGTAAAATGATATACTTTAAAAGAATTGGCTCTCATTCCATCTTTGGAATTTCCCACCCCAGAAATCCTTTCTGTCTTGGCGAAATATGACATAATGGTTTGAGAGAAAGAAAAAAAAAAAAAAACACTTAAGTATTTGAGGCCAGAAGTTAATTGAATAAGACCTTGGATTCTGATGAGTTTGTGTTTTATGGTTGATTAACTTGTTTTAATACTCAAAAATGCTTAGGAAACCCAATTATCATGCCACTTAATTTGACTTATTGGCTGACTTCTGCTAGTTCCTGGATATCTTATTGACCAAAATTATATTACCTACTATGATGTACAAGAGAGACTAAGTTTGTTTTGAAAGAAAAATTTAGGGTCAACATATGAATAATTGCCCCAAATCAGAAAGATTAAAGTCTTAGATTCTTAGATCATAACATCAGAGTTTATAATTTCCAGCTACCAATTTCCTCCAGGCCCAAAGAACAGGATAGATAGTACGAGAAAATTAAGGTCCTAACATTTTTCGATTATTGACTTGTTTTCTACTAGTATGGCTACTACCACCTCGTTGTTGTCTTTTTATTTTGTTTGAAATAAAGACATTGATGCCAGCTGCCTGGTTACAAGTAAAGAAAGTAGAAGAGGTAATAACTGAAATCATGATATCTTATTCTGGGACCTGCCAGTCACACTGTAAAAGACAACTCATCATTGGCAAGCATTGGCATTACTGGTTCTCTCTCTACCAAAAAAATACCAACTCGTATGTTATATGGCTATCTTCATTCAGTTTCTGGAGGGAATCAAGAAAGGTGGCCTCCTATATATCAACAGGCCTCCTATTGAACTATTGAAAATTCCTATGTGATTGTTTACAATAGGATTTTTAATATAAGTTCCATAGATAAATTTTAGGAAGTCAGTGGACCTATAATTGTTTGCAAAATTGTTTTTTGCATTTTTCTGGTGAGAGGTTCCGTAAGATCTATCAGAGTCTCACAGAACTCCGTGACCCATAAAAAAGTAAGAGAACAAATACTTTTACGTCCTTCAAACTTCTAGGCATGGATATTTTTCTGGGACACCAGGAAACTGTAAGGACCAAGAGGGTAACAGATAAAGCAGAAGCATGAACCCTGACTTTCTGCCTACTGCAAATAAAGGCAACATGGGCCATAACTTTCAAGCACAGAATTGTAGGAAACTGAATTGGCAGATTGGCTGGAATGGAAGCAACTCTCATAATCCTCAGATTTGCCATTCCCCAGATTGAGTCATGCAGAACCCTATGTGAGGCAGCTCTTTGTGGTACCAAATATTTAGGAGCAGAGCACTGAAACCACTAAGTTCCTGAGATCTGTGGATTTAACCTGATTTGTGTCTTCTACAGATATGTAATTGAACAGTTGCTCTATGCAAGATATAATACCAGACACAAAAGATACGTGGTAAATTAAACAGAAATTAGAAGAGAAGAATAAGCAAGCCTTGATTCAGCCAAATTTGTAAGGGCATTAGACACGAGGAAAACCCTTTGAGATTCTTTGTTAATCACAAATTCTTCCAAAGCCATAGAATTTTAGAGCTAGAAGCATCTTTGATAATCACCTGTCCCAGTCCTCTCATTTTACAATAAAGAAACTAGTGCCTTGTTCAGGGTCATTTAGTTGAGGTGACAATGCTTGGACTGAATCTTAGGTTTTCCTTCTTCTGGCCCATTCATCTTTCCAGGGTTTTAGATTGTGATTCCACGATCTGTCTATATTCCCTTTGATTTGCAGAATCAACCAATTTCAGAAATCCCTGCAGTCCCCCAAATACCTAGATGACAACATACAACCCCTGGAACTCTTTCCTCTGGTCATCAAGACTCCCATTCCACATAGCAAGAAGGAAGGTAATTCAGACTTAATTGTCACATATACAAGATGACAAAAGATGGGATCTGATGAATTCAAAAGCTAGAATCATTTCAACATTTAAACCCAGCCCTTCCTCGGAAATAGAAGCATCTCTAGCTCTTTAAAATCCCAATCTCAACTGGTCCACTTCCTCATGATGTCATATACAGTTTGACGTTGTCTGGGCAACTTGGTAAACATACTGCTCCTCCATTGTTTAATTCCCTTCTCTGAGTGAGATCCTGAGGCAACCAGGCTTCATTAGTTCAGGTGCTAGCCTCAGGGAACTACTTGTTTTAATTAGAGGGATGAAATGGCATTTTAATTGTGCACAATGATTAATAAACACGCTGAGCTGCTGCATAATGATCTGCTGCTTGAGGAGCTTTCTCCCTTATTCCTGATATCTATATCCATTAACTGATTGTTACCCAGGTTGAACGTTATCAAGCTCTTCCTCCAACCAAACTGTACGTTGTCTGTCCTCCAATTTTTCTGCTAACAACAGCTATAAGAGCAAAGTCCCATTTTTTTTGTAGTAACAGAGAGATGACTAGAATGGAGAGAGCTTACAGAGTGGTATACCGTCCATGTAATTTATTTCACTAACTTCTTTGTAAAAGGGTGATAATAATAGTACCAACTTGGCAGGGTTTTGCAAAGATTAAATGAGACAATGCATGCAAAGCACTTAGCTGAGTGCTGGTCTAGAGGAAGTTCTCTGAAAGTGCTAGCCGCCATTATCATTAGTAGGATTACTGTTACCATCATCATCATTAACTTCATCCTCATCATCAACGTCATCATCAGTCTCACCACAACCATCATCTTGGTCAAAATTAGACACTTAGATTAGAAGTAGATTAGTCTCTTAGAGGGCATGATGTGCACTATATCACATCTAATACTGGAATAATGTTCTGAAGTGTGAAGGTTGGCCAGAGATTTTCCCCATTTCTCCTTTATGTAGTATGAGAATAGTCTGGAATGACTTATGGGAAATGTGCACAAAGGAACTCACATATCTTAAAGGCTTAATCGCAGCTCCTCAGTAGCTAAATAAAATCCTATGTTCATATCTGAAATTCAATGAAAACAGAAACCAGAAAACTGGATTATAAAGTGACTTCCCCTATAAAGCTGCATGTGCTTGGGATTAGTAATAGCTTTATTGGCCACTATTATTATTGGGTGAGTCTTTACAACATTATAGCTACTTTTCCTAATGCTGACACTAGTAAATTGTTTTCCTTTGTGTCTCTTGGAAATTGTTCCTCAAGGTCAGATATCTATATCCAAGTCATTTATTTACTTGGTTTGGGGGGAATAAATCTTGATGAAACCCAGGCAGCTGCCACTATTCACTATTTGTAAATGGCTGTTGTGACATTGGATATTACGCAAGTGATCCCTTTCCTTAGCTTGAATTATTAATGATAGTATTTATAAAAACAGGTTAGGTGATCTTCTGTTCTACTTATCCTTATATTTTGATATGCTGCCATAACTGCACACCAGTACAATTCACTATATGCCCAAGAAGAGAAAAGCAGATATGACTGAGCCAGGTAGGAGTTAAATGTAGAAACTGCTTTCTATCCCCCCAAATATTAAGGACTTCATGGAAACAAGTCTGAGACTCTGAAGATGTTTCTTGTACACAGAGTCATTACAGTTCAGTGAAGCAGATATGATTGATTACATAGGCCAAATTTTACCTTGCCTCCAGGGCACTTCTAATTCTTGTTGTAACTCCTTTAAGGGCACACAATTGTCCCCAAGAGTCAAAGGGGAAAGGTGAATGAACTTTTTTGACCATGGTAGGGCAGAGAGAAAGATTTTAAAATAGATGTTCCATTTGAAATATCTAGCACAGGGCAGAAAGCAAAAGAAAACTAAATGTATGTGGTTACCTTCCCATTTCCCTAGCAAGGAAATCTTTAAGATCACTTACCTGAAGTTCCACTGAAATATAACTACACACTCATTAGAATGGCGAACATGAGAAATACTGACCATATGAAGTGTCGTTGAAGACGTGAAGGAACTGAAATTCTCACGCAATGTACTGTAATGTATATTACATTTTAAAGATGTGAAATGGTACCTCTTTGGAAAACAGTCTGTGCGTTCTTCAAAAGTTAAACATGCAACTACTACACATCCAGCGTTCTACTCAGAGGCATTAACCTGACAAATGGAAGCATATGTCCATACAAAGACATATAAAAAATATTCGTAGAAGGTTCTTTGCAATAGGCAAAACTTGGAAATCAAAATGCCCCTCAAGAGGGAAACAAATAAACAAATTGTTGTGCATTCTTCCTACAATGGAATACTTCTCAGCAAGAGGGAAGAATGTACTATTGATACATGCAGCAATGAAGATGAAACTCAAAATAATTATGCTCAGTGAAAGAAGCCAGACAAAACTATAACATACAGTCTTTGCTGCAGAGGAGTAGGAGGAAAAACAGATAACAAAGGGGCATGAGGAAACTTTCAGAGGTGATGCATGTATTCATTATCTTGAATGAGGTGATGGCTTCAGGGGTGTATACATATGGAAATTTATCAAATCACAGACTTTAAATATATAGAGCTTGTTGAATATCGATTATACCTTAATAAAGCTTTAATAAAGAAATTAAATAAATAAACAAATCAGCTGAAATTTTTTGAGCATAATATCTGTGCTAATGGGACTACTGATTGGAATGGATTTTTCTCTGAAATAGTCCCAACATAATGTACTTATCTCGGATGAGATTCAATTTTTTTTCTATTAAAGGCTTATTCTTATGTAAAGAGATGGACTCAAAAAACCCAATGCCTTTATGTACATATAGACACGATTAAGTATACTGAGAAGACTTGTCTTTAATAAACAACCATAGTAATAGAAATATAGCTGTAGGGGGCTTCCCTGGTGGTGCAGTGGTTGAGAATCTGCCTGCTAATGCAGGGGACACGGGTTCGAGCCCTGGTCTGGGAAGATCCCACATGCCGCGGAGCAACTAGGCCCGTGAGCCACAATTACTGAGCCTGCGCGTCTGGAGCCTGTGCTCCACAACAAGAGAGGCCGCGATAGTGAGAGGCCCGCGCACCGCGATGAAGAGTGGCCCCCGCTTGCCGCAACTGGAGAAAACCCTCACATAGAAACGAAGACCCAACACAGCCATAAATAAATAAATAAAGACTTTCTCTCTATTTCACTCTTTAAAATAAAAAAAAAAAAAGAAAATGAAATAACTTAAATTTAAAAAAAAAAAAAAGAAAAAGAAATATAGCTGTAAAAATATGCTTGTGGCAAACTCTTAACTGTTTTGGTTCTTTTGAATAACTAGCCAGTAATATCATGCTAAATTAAGGACTTAGATTATTTTTCTAATTTTTTTCTCCAATTTGAGAAGAGCCTATGAAGAGAGATTTTTCTGGAGAATCCAACTTTAATGCCTTACCTATCATCCCCTGCCCAATGCCTTAGCAGAACAAAGTCAATTAATCATAGACTGATTTCAGTGAGCCAATCCATTAATGAATCCTTTATTACCAATGGATCCCTTCTTCACGTAGTTTACTTTCACTGATATATATTCATATAACTGTCAAATCAGATGCACATATATTTATAATATATTACTACTAAATTTATATTATCCATGGATGCTCTTTAATAATCAGGAACTACGTAGATTATAATAATTTAGATGCATCTGTCTGTACTGATTGATTAGTTTAATGTTATTCTCTCTTTGTTAGGAATTCAACACAGGTATTGAGTGCTTACATAACAAAAACTATCAGAACAGTAGTTTAAAATTATCTCAGTGATGAAAGAAAGAGGGAAAGAGAGATAAAGAGAAAGATGAAAGAAAGAAAGAAAAAAGAAAGAGAGAGAGAAAGAAAGAGAGAAAGAGAAAGAAGGAAGGAGGGAGGGAGGGAGGAAGGAAAGAAGGAAGGAAGGAAGAAAGGAAGGAAGGAAGGAAGGAAGGGAATGTTAAGAGAGAGAAGAAAAAGAAATCTTACCTGTATATGCTTTTTCACACTACATGCATTATTTGGATATGTTTATATTCTCTACTTTAGTTCTCAATCTTGGTTGTGTATTTCAGGTTCACATGGGATCTTGAAAAACTTTTTAATGTCTGGGTCTCCCTCCAGACCAACTAAATAAGAATTTCTGAGAGTAGTGTCAGAGACTAGTGATTTTAATGCAGAGAGGAATTTGAAAACCCTGTCTTAAAAGGACAGGACTAGAAAATTAAATGTGAAAATTGGTAACAGAAGTGTTGAGGAAGCCCTAATCTTCTCGTCAGATATTGATATAACCTTGAAGTCAGGTGACCTCTCATTCCCTTGCCATTTTGTCGACCACATCAACACAGACTCACCTTTTGACATCTCTCTGGTTCTCCTCCCAATCCACTCCCTACCCCTAAATAAAACCCAGTAAGAAAAAGAAATCAGAGTAAGCAGTGGAGACAGCTGATGATATTGCAGGGAGTCAGACAAAGTACTTCATATCACAACCCCCCAGATCATGTGACACTTGCCTTCCTTCAAGGCACTGTGTCCCTTACTACAACTGAGGGTTATTTTTTCTATTTTTCTTTCAAACAATGCTGGCTCCTGTCACCTTTGTTTTACAGAGCAACTCACTTCCACCCCAAACCTGTATACTCACAGACAAAAACAAAAGGCCACGCAGTTAATATGTCTCTCCATCCTTAGAAAACATTTTAATCCCCACGTTGTTATTTGAGCTTGCCTTTGAAGTCTTCAGCACTCAAGTGACTTATCAAAAGCTTCTCCCAAACATGCTCAATGATCTCCACAAGAGGAACCTTCCCACCATCTGCTAAGATTATAAAATCGTCATCATATCATTTTATTGACATATGTATAACTTGATCACTTTGCTGTACTCCTGAAACTAACACATTGTAAATCAATTATACTTCAATTAAAACATTAAATAAATAAAATAATTTTTTTTAAAAACCACTTGGTCTTACAATACTGGGTAGGGGAAGCATTCCTGGCCAGACATAACATCCATTCCCACAAAACACAGAGGTAACGTTGACATAACCTCTTCACATAACATCCTCTCAAACTTTCCAAAAGTTATGGTCCTATTAACCCTTGTACTTTTATGTTTTCTCAATCTAATTGTAGCCCCTGTCAGGGTTCCACCAATGGGTTTTGGTACCACAGCTCATGGAATTCTCACATCAAGGAGCTCCAGAAACTTCTCTCCATCCCCTAGCCATTTTACCCATTCCTGTGTAAGATTTCTTGGGTCTCCGGTGAGGGGTTGAGCCAAGGGACCCAGGCCTTTTTGTCAATTGGGCAGAAAATCTGCATTTCTAACAAGGTTCCAGGGCATCCTGATGCTGGTTTGGAGATTGCACTGGAGCAGCAAGGATTGAAGAACTCTGTCAAATTCTTAGACCAGCCCTCAACGTCCTTTGAAGTCTAGTCCTATTTTCCCTTGGCCTACATGAACACTCCAATCTAGTTTATACTTACTGAATACCTTTTGAGTGTTTTAACTTCAATCTCTTTATTCATTCCCTCTGCCCCTCTTTGCTTCTTTGCAATTAAATGTCTACTTTTTTTTTTTAATAACAAACTTAAATCTCGACTTCTCCATGCAGACTTTCTTGTGATCAAATATAAAATGATTGTTCTTTCCTCTGATCATCTCTATAACTCCTTGGGAGCTAATTAAGTCCATGTAAAAACTGTTTATTGGACAGAAGAACAAAACAAATGTATGAGTAAACAACATAGCAGCAGAGAGAATGAGGTACAATAAGTTACAGAAGGAAAGAGAAACAAATTTCTGTGGAAAAATCTCAGAATTAATAGGAGATTTTCATCCTTTTCTTTTACAACATCTAATTATGACAATATGTCTAGGCCCATTGCAGAAAACAAAGACTGGAAGGTTGTGGATTGTCATGGGTCAAGGGTCATCAAATTTTTTCTTAAAGTTCCAAATAGTAAGTATTTTAGACTTTGTGGTCTCTATGACAACTACTCAATTCTGCCACTGTAGCAGGAAAGCAGGCATTGACAACATATAAATAAATGGACATGGTAGTGTTCAATGATACTTTATTTATTTAAAAAAAGGCACCAGAGGGCTTCCCTGGTGGTGCAGTCATTAAGAATCCACCTGCCAATGTAGGGGACACGGGTTCGAGCCCTGGTCCGAGAAGATCCCACATGCTGCGGAGCAAATAAGCCCGTGCGCCACAACTACTGAGCCTGTGCTCTGGAGCCCATAAGCCACAACTACTGAAGCCCGCTCACCTAGAGCCCGTGGTCCACAGCAAGAGAAGCCACCGCAATGAGAAGCCCACGCACCGCAACGAAGAGTAGCCCCTGCTCTCCGCAACTAAAGAAAGCCCTAGCACAGCAATGAAGACCCAACACAGCCAAAAATAAATTAATTAAATAAATAAATTTAAAAAAAAAAGGTCCCAGACAAATTTGGCATGCCTATAGTAGTTTTCCAATCCTTATCATAGATGGTGCCCAAATATTATATTCTTTTTATTTTTTTTTTATTTATTTATTTTAACATCTTTATTGGAGTATAATTGCTTTACAATGGTGTGTTAGTTTCTGCTTTATAACAAAGTGAATCAGTTATACATATACATATGTTCCCATATCTCTTCCTTCTTGCATCTCCCTCCCTCCCACCCTCCCTATCCCACCCCTCTAGGTGGTCACAAAGCACAGAGCTGATCTCCCTGTGCTATGCGGTTGCTTCCCACTAGTTATCTATTTTACGTTCAGTAGTGTATATATGTCCATGCCACTCTCTCACTTTGTCACATCTTACCCTTCCCCCTCCCCGTGTCCTCAAGTCCATTCTCTAGTAGGTCTGTGTCTTTATTCCCGTCTTGCCACTAGGTTCTTCATGACCTTTTTTTTTTTTTTCCCTTAGATTCCATATATATGTGTTAGCGTACTGTATTTGTTTTTCTCTTTCTGACTTACTTCACTCTGTATGACAGACTCTATGTCCATCCACCTCACTACAAATAACTCCATTTCGTTTCTTTTTATGGCTGAATAATATTCCATTGTATATATGTGCCACATCTTCTTTATCCATTCATCTGTCGATGGACACTTAGGTTGCTTCCAGGTCCTGGCTATTGTAAATAGAGCTGCAATGAACATTGTGGTATATGACTCTTTTTGAATTATGGTTTTCTCAGGGTATATGCCCAGTAGTGGGATTGCTGGGTTATATGGTAGTTCTATTTTTAGTTTTTTAAGGAACCTCCGTACTGTTCTCCATAGTGGCTGTATCAATTTACATTCCCACCAACAGTGCAAGAGGGTTCCCTTTTCTCCACACCCTCTCCAGCATTTATTGTTGGTAGATATTTTGATGATGGCCATTCTGACTGGTGTCACTGTAGTTTTGATTTGCATTTCTCTAATGATTAGTGATGTTGAGCATTCTTTCATGTGTTTGTTGGCAACCTATATATCTTCTGTGGAGAAATGGCTATTTAGGTCTTCTGCCCATTTTTGGATTGAGTTGTTTGTTTTTTGATATTGAGCTTCATGAGCTGCTTGTAAATTCTGGAGATTAATCCTTTGTCAGTTGCTTCATTTTGCAAATATTTTCTCCCATTCTGAGGGTTGTCTTTTCGTCTTGTTTATGGTGTCCTTTGCTGTGCAAAAGCTTTTAAGTTTCATTAGGTCCCATTTGTTTATTTTGGTCTTTATTTCCCTTTCTCAATGAGGTGGCTTAAAAAGGATCTTGCTGTGATTTATGTCATAGAATGTTCTACCTATGTTTTCCTCTAAGAGTTTCATAGTGTCTGGACTTACATTTAGGCCATTAATCCATTTTGAGTTTATTTTTGTGTATGGTGTTAGGGAGTGTTCTCATTTCATTCTTTTACATGTAGCTGTCCAGTTTTCCCATCACCACTTATTGAAGATGCTGTCTTTTCTCCATTGTACATCCTTGCCTCCTTTGTCATAGATTAGTTGACCATAGGTGTGTGGGTTTATCTCTGGGCTTTCTATCCTGTTCCATTGATCTATACTTTTGTTCCTGTGCCAGTACCATACTGTCTTGATTACTGTAGCTTTGTAGTAGAGTCTGAAGTCAGGGAGCCTGATTCCTCCAGCTCTGGTTTTCTTTCTCAAGATTGCTTTGGCTCTTTGGGGTTTTTTCAGTTTCCATACGAATTGTGAAATTTTTTGTTCTACTTCTGTGAAAAATGCCATTGGTAATTTGATCGGGATTGCACTGAATCTGTACATTGCTTTGGGTAGTATAGTCATTTTCACAATGTTCATTCTTCCGATCTGAGAACATGGTATATCTCTCCATCTGTTTGTATCATCTTTAATTTCTTTCATCAGTGTCATATTGTTTTCTGCATACAGGTCTTTTGTCTCCTTAGGTAGGTTTATTCCTAGGTATTTTATTCTTGTTGTTGCAGTGGTAAATGGGAGTGTTTCCTTAATTTCTATTTCAGATTTTCATCATTATTGTATAGGAATGCAAGTGATTTCTGTGCATTAATTTTGTGTCTTTCTACTTTACCAAATTCATTGATTAGGTCTAGTAGTTTTCTGGTAGCATCTTTAGGATTCTCTATGTATAATATCATGTCATGTGAAAACACTGACAGTTTTAGTTTTTCTTTTCCAATTTGGATTTCTTTTATTTCTTTTTCTTCTCTGTTTGCTGTGGCTAAAAATTCCAAAACTATGTTGAATAATAGTGGTGAGAGTGGGCAACCTTGTCTTGTTCCTGATCTTAGTGGAAATGGTTTCAGTTTTTCACCATTGAGAACGATGTTGGCTGTGGGTTTGTCATATATGGCCTTTATTATGTTGAGGCAACTTCCCTCTATGCCTACTTTCTGGAGGGTTTTTATCATAAATGGTTGTTGAATTTTGTGAAAAGCTTTTTCGGCATCTATTGAGATGATCATATGGTTTTTCTCCTTCAATTTGTTATTATGGTTTATGAAATTGATTGCTTTGCATATACTGAAGAATCCTTGCATTCCTGGGATAAACCCCACTTGATCATGGTGTATGATCCTTTTAATGTGCTGTTGGATTCTGTTTGCTAGTATT
Source organism: Balaenoptera musculus (assembly GCF_009873245.2). NCBI lineage: Eukaryota > Metazoa > Chordata > Mammalia > Artiodactyla > Balaenopteridae > Balaenoptera > Balaenoptera musculus. The sequence goes on along the minus strand of NC_045797.1, from coordinate 33,065,890 downwards.
TTGTTGAGGAATTTTTGCATCTTTGTTCATCAGTGATATTGCCCTCAAGTTTTCTTTCTTTGTGACATCTTTGTCTGGTTTTAGTATCAGGGCAATGATGGCCTTGTAGAATGAGTTTGGGAGTGTTCCTCCCTCTGCTATATTTTGGAAGAGTTTGAGAAGGATAGGTGTCAGCTCTTCTATAAATGTTTGATAAAATTCGGCTGTGAAACCATCTGGTCCTGGGCTTTTGTTTGTTGGAAGATTTTTACTCACAGTTTCAATTTCAATGCTTGTGATTGGTCGGTTTATATTTTCTATATTTTCCTGGTTCAGTCTCAGAAGGTTGTGCTTTTCTAAGAATTTGTTCATTTCTTCTAGGTTGTCCATTTTATTGGCATATAGTTACTGGTAGTAATCTCTCATGATCCTTTGTATTTCTGCAGTGTCAGTTGTAACTTCTCCTTTTTCATTTCTAATTCTATTGACTTAAGTCTTCTTCCTTTTCTTCTTGATGAGTCTGGCTAATGGTTTATCAATTTTGTTTAACTTCTCAAAGAACCAGCTTTTAGTTTTATTGATCTTTGCTATCATTTGTTTCATTTATTTCTGATCTGATCTTTATGATTTCCTTCCTTCTGCTAACTTTGGGGTTTTTTTGTTCTTCTTTCTCTAATTGCTTTAGGTGTAAGGTTAGGTTGTTTATTTGAGATGTTTCTTGTTTCTTGAGGTAGGATTGTATTGCTATAAACTTCCCTCTTAGAACTGCTTCTGCTGCATCCCATAGGTTTTGAGTCATCGTGTTTTCATTGTCATTTGTTTCTAGGTATTTTTTGATTTCCTCTTTGATTTCTTCAGTGATCTCTTGGTTATTTAGTAGTGTATTGTTTAGCCTCCAGGTGTTTGTATTTTTTACAGATTTTTTTCCTGTAATTGATATCTAGTCTCATAGCATTGTGGTCAGAAAAGATACTTGATATGATTTCCATTTTCTTAAATTTACCAAGGCTTGATTTGTGACCCAAGATATGATCTAACCTGGAGAATGTTCCATGAGCACTTGAGAAAAAAGTCTATTCTGTTGGTTTTGGATGCAATGTCCTATAAATATCAATTTAGGACCATGGACCTAAATGGACCAAAAGTCCATCTTGTTTAATGTATCATTTAAAGTTGGTGTTTCCTTATTTATCTTCATTTTGGATGATCTGTCCATTGGTGAAAGTGGGGTGTTAAAGTCCCCTACTATTATTGTGTTACTGTCAATTTCCCCTTTTATGGCTGCTAGTATTTGCCTTATGTATTGAGGTGCTCCTCTGTTGGGTGCATAAATATTTACAATTGTTATGTCTTCTTCTTGGATTGATCCCTTGATCATTATGTAGTGTCCTTCTTTGTCTCTTGTAATAGTCTTTGTTTTAAAGTCTATTTTGTTTTATATGAGAATTGCTACTCCAACTTCTTTTGATTTCCATTTGCATGGAATATCTTTTTCCATCCCCTCACTTTCAGTCTGTATGTGTCCCTAGGTCTGAAGTGGGTCTCTTGTGGACAGCATATATACGGGTCTTGTTTTTGTATCCATTCAGCCAGTCTATGTCTTTTGGTTGGAGCATTTAATCCATTTACATTTAAGGTAGTTATCGATATGTATGTTCCTATTACCATTTTCTTAATTGTTTTGGGTTTGTTATTGTAGGTCTTTTCCTTCTCTGTGTTTCCTGCCTAGAAAAGTTCCTTTAGCATTTGTTTTAAGGTTGGTTGGTAGTGCTGAATTCTCTTAGCTTTTGCTTGTCTGATGAATATAATTATAATTCTTATGACTTTTTGTCTGAAATATTACTGGCTTTTTAATCTTTGCTTTCCAGGTATAAGGAAAGCTTTTATCTTAAGCTAATTATGATTTACAGCAATTTCTTAAATTATATCTTTGTATCAGTGTTGAACAATTTACCATTTTCTCCCTACCTAATCACTCCAGAATTTGGAAACCCTTAGAGAGTATTCTGATCTTCATGGCAATATAGTTTTACATTAGTTCACTAAGAATCTGTTCTCCTTATAACAGGACACAATTGGAAATATCAGTTATATTACCAAGGCTTTGATTAGAATATCGTATTTGAGAAGGTGTATCAAATCAGATATGACCAGATAGCTGTAAGGATCTAAGACTGACTTTATGGAGCCATGAAGCCCCTTGGAAAAACAGACTGGTGCCTTGCTTACAGGGTTTCCAGCAGCCTTACCAGGTGAGTAAGGAAGGCCACTTCCTGGCAGGTTCAGGAACCTCAGGATATTTTGGGGTCCTCAAGAAGAGAGGTGTTCACCCAAATCTATAGATATTATAAGCAAGTCTGATGGCACTTTTTTGGCTTGGCTTCTTGGTCTCAAGAGGCATTTAAAAATTCAATCTGGAGATTCCTTATGAAAAGTTCCAGCAAAGCAGACTTAAAAGAGCTTATATAGTCAACCTCTATTCTTGTTGGACTTATGTAAATAATCAAGCTAATTTTGAAACTAAACTTATTTTGTGAACTAGTTAGCCTTATTTTGGCTATTTTTGATAAAAATGAGGATGATTTTAGAGAGAAAAATTATGTTTCAATAGAAACTATTATACACAGTTGTGGATATTAGATTCTAGTTCTGTTGATTGCCTTTGAAGTTTTTTTCTCCACCTGTGAACTGGACTAGATCCTGAATTCTTATGGGTTTCTTCAAATATTTGGCTACAACTCTCCAAACTAACATTTCCAGTTTTTCTCCCACTTTTGACTTGGGATCATATGGAACTAAAGCTGCTCTTTTCCTGAAGCCCTCCAAATGGAAGCTGAACAACTTGTTATAAACTTGAGACATCACTACAATAGCCCATGTTTACAGAATCCTCATGTCTTTTGCTGTGTGAGCCACTCAGAAAGTTTACCTGATCACTTGATGACATCATCAGAGATATTCAAACTACAGACCAAGAAAATTCATCAGATTGTAACTACTTGCCCTCAGTCCATCTGAAGATGTTTTGAACCTGACACCCAGAAATATTCTTGACTGGCAGCTCTCAGGACACAGACACTGGGTTTCTAGTTTACTCCAACCATTAGCCTTTGTTTTCCTTTACCTCCATAGAAATACCTCTTATCAAATACCTGATTGCTTGTACCTTATAAGCCTAACTTTGTGAGCCCACCTGCATCACTGCCTCCTGAAAAGAGTTAACTGAACTACCTGTTGTCAGGAGTAAGAGACAGACTCAATGAGACACAAAGCGATCTACCAACTCAGCTTCTGGATTGCAAAAGGCAGGATTATATGTTGGCAAAATTTGTCACCCCAAAATGTATCCCTTTGGCATGTGGATTAATTTAGGCTGATTACTTTCAAGAAATGGAAGACTCAGGAAGTCTTTTTTTTTTTTTTTTCTTTTTACTTCTCCCTTAGCTGCCTATAGAATTTGATAAAGAGCCTGTTCCCAGAATTGAGCTATCACCAGAGATATCTTCAGAGAATATGGGCTAAGTGTGGTGGAGGAAACTCGGCAGAGTCTAGAGATCAGAGTCTACTCTGTGTCCCGCTGTCTCTGCATAGCCAAGCAAACATTTGTTTACCAAACACTTGCTTTTCTGTCTCCATGTGAATTGCCTTCCTCTCCTTTGAAGTCCCAAACCACTATCCCCAACATCTTCTTTTGTCTTTAGCTGAAGATGGCATTTAAGGTGAGGGCTTCAGACATTTTGGCAAGTTACTGAGTTTTCCTGTGTATCTTCTATATATACATGTTCTTAAACTTTTGTTTGATTTTCTCCTGTTAACTGGTCTCATGTCAATTAAATTCTTGGACCAGCCAGAAGAACCTAGAAGGGTAGAGGGAAATTTCTTCCTCCCTCCCCATCAGTGGTATTTTAAATGCAAAGTTATAAGAAGAATACAAAAAAAAATACTTTATGTGTAAAAGTATTTACCAGTAATGGATACCTTCTTAGTATTAGCATTATATTGCATTTTTCTTAATATACTTTTATTAATACGTTAAACTATAAGACAAGGTCATACCAAAAGAGAGTGACAACGAAAGAGAGAAAGATTGAAAAAAAATCTAACAAAAACCCAGTGGTAGCAAAGAAATCCAAGAAATTCCAGTGGAACTGTTAAAAAGTTGTAAAATGGATTGTTTTTTAATTAACACTCCTTTGGGACAGCTGCTCTCTTGCTGATTAGAATATTGTAGCAAAAGTCATATGGCCTTAGAAAGAAAAGTCCTCATGCCTCACTCAAAACTAGCTATAACATCAGCATTGCTAAAGGCATGAAATTATTTTTAAAGGCATGAGCCCTGATATTTTTACTCTCAAAGAAAACTTTTATATATTATGTTGTCTAGTGACAAACTCGGGGAGTACTTATAATGTGTCATTCTTTAGTTTTCAAAACACTTTTTTATTATAAAATTTCCTCCATTCCACAGTAGGTGTCTATAGCCATTTTTTCCAGATAAATACAGAGTATCTATTTGAATTGATTGAATTCAACAGATCCACTTCATGATCTTTTATTTCTGTCTTCTCACATTTAAAATAAATAAGGTTAAGTACTGATAGAACAAGTTTGTGTGGGTCTTAGAAGGATCTATTTTTTCATCACACCTCTTTTATTCTATCTTGCTTAGCAAATCAGATGCTAGATATATTTTGATTAGTTTGTACTTTAATGGATCATGTATGGAGGGTCCACCTTTCACATTGGGGCCATTAATTTTTCTTGAGTCTGATGGAAAAAACAGGTAGAGCTTTTTGTGTGTGTGCTGATTGAAAAGTGATGGATTATTTTCATGTGGTAAGAAACACAATGTTTTCTTTAGCACAGCAGGATATAATGTTTGCAAGGTCTAACAGTGAAATATTATGCATATTTGCCACTGGCCAGCTGCCAGAAATGGAACAGCAAAATCAGAGGAGATTTTGAATTTGAATCTTAAAACCGGTGCAGCCTACAAAGAAACTAATGAGCCATTCTAAGCAGAAAAAGCATTTGTACTAATAGATGATTCCTGCCATACATGCCAGCATGTAACAAAATGGTAAATAATTATTCATTTAAATGTTACCTTGAACTTTATTTCAAGGGAAAAAAGAAAAGATGCTTATTCTGAGTGTAATTTCGAATAGGTACCACTGCAAAGATTTTTTTTCCCCCCAATTCAGAGGCCCATGACATTTCCTTCCCTATGAAAGCAGAGTCATTTTCTATATAGTATTTTTTTCTCATGTGGCTGAAAAATTGATTCACAGAAAATTTTTCATTTCACTGTTATTTAGTATTCAAAACTGGTGTTTTCAAATCAGTACACAGCATCCTGAAAAAGCTTTTAAGTGTTATAGAAATAAAGACATAAACACGATTATAAACGGCAGGGGAGAAGATATTTTGGGTTTGCTGAATGTCTTGAGTTCCTTTGTTTCCGAAGTCAAGGACCTGGCAATGGGCATACTTTCTACACTTAGCATTTTATATATTTTTGGTAAACTATTGGCATAGGGAAATAAAATTTGTATGTTCATTTACATCCAACTTTTCAAGATACTGTTTTCTAAGAAATATTTGACATCTTAGAAAATTGGAGGCTTCTTTTCTGGGCTTTTAAATTTTATTGTGTTTGATCTCATTTTAGGGGCAGGAAATTTCATTTAGTAGGCATTAAAAGAAATTTGGGTCTAGCGGAAAACACTTGCTCAGTTTTGCATGGGGAAGCTACACAATCTCATGGAAAATACACTTCATATTACTGTCCGCCTTGTAAATAGAGAAATCTAATGGGAGGAGACATTTGTTACATCTTGATGCCTTATGTATTTTATATTACTGTATTTCAATCTCCATTTTAAAGGTGGAATTATGACTTTAAATTATAAGCTTTCACTTTTAAGACCATCATAATCTCCCAATGCTACAACACTGCAGGGAGGGGCACCAATGCTCAGTCCCCTAGAAACAGAGGATGGGAAGGCAGAGGGGGAAAGTTCGGCTGCACTGTTGTATCGTGCTCTTTAAGAATCACGATTGAGACATGCTTGTGACAGATTCAATCAGGCCGTCCTCCTGCCTGAGTTACTGGCCAGGTGTTCCTTTTTGCTGGAAGCTGCATTAACCCTTCTGGGCCCCTGGGGTCCTGCAGAGTAATTTACTGCTACATCACCCCAAATGGTGCTCCTGCAGCCCAAGGCCTGGTCTATCTCCAAATCGACACAAAACCTCAAAGACCTGCTAGAGGTGGCTTATAAATTAGGAAAATATGGTTTATCTTCTAGATACTATTTTTCAAATGTCACAAATTACAGTCACTTTTGATTTGTTTAGTAAGTATAAATAACAGATTATTTTAAAGAGCTTAGAGACTGCATAGTCCATGTATTAACCTGACAAGTCCCCAAAATCTTAATTTAAAATAAAAAAAATGAAAATCTACGATGCATGCAAAATAATAAAATTATAAATTTAAATGTTTCTTTTGAAGTTGGCTACTCAGTAGTCATACATGCTAGGAAATGCACTCTTGATATTTAAAATATCATTTTTACAAGGGCTACCCAGATATTTGAATTGTTTGAATTGAATCTGCTTTGTCCAGATGGTTTAAAACTCATCAAAAATTAGGAATGAAAGAAAAGTTCAGAGAGCCTTAAAGAACATATTAGTAGAATGCTTCAGTACATATATTTCTAAGCAAAAAATAGATAATGTCAATGCTTAAAATATATGAACTTTAAAGAAATTGTGAGTTGTGCTAGATTCTGTCCAACAAAACGAGTAGATGGTGTTTAGGCTACACTGAAACTAGAAGATAATATTCAGAATTTAGAAGTATAAGGGAAAAATAAACTTGTCTATGTTTTATTTTTACTGGAAAATTCTAAAAGATAGAAAAACAGGAAGGAAGGAAGGAAAGAAACTCCACTAGTACTGTTAAAATGTTAAGTGACAGTATGATGCTTCCATCATAATTAAATTAAGATTATGGCATCTATTTGTTCAAGACAATTAAAAAACATACAATATATAATAAATATTTGCATATGTATAATTATTGTATACATAATATATAATTAATATGACTAAACAACTATAATGTTTGTGTTTTTTACATAAGTTTATGATTTTCTTTTCCCTGATCTCCATTTTCCCCGAGTTTTGCTCATGACAGCAGTCAGGTTCCTATATTCTGTATTTGATGATGTTATTTAGTGATTAGCATGTCCTTCTGGCTCATCTCACTTAGCCTATAAATTCCAAGTGGTGCCCCATCAGTTGCACCCTGTTGAATTCTCCCTTGGCTTTCACCTTGGCCTCTGAAAACGCCTAATAGAGTCAATTTATTAAAGAAGAGTAACCAGCCTTTCATTTAATATTTAAGGGGGTAAAGATTTAACTTCAGGGCACAACAAATATACCAACTATCTAACTAGAGATATTATTATTTAAATGTTCGATTGAAATTTAACATGCACTTTAGAACTTTTCTAATCTCTCCAAGACTATAATTTTTTTATCCTAAGTAGCTAAAGACTGAGCATAAGAAAGGATTCACAAGTACAGACTTTACATTGAAAACCTCCACTGAACGTTGCTCAAGCTTGTGAAGTGAAAAGTATAGTGGTTGACTAGTCACACACATATTTTTAATAATTGAACATCAAGCATATTTTGTTGTTAGATGCCTTAGGTAGGTCAAATGTACTTTCTTCCCAAGACTAAAAGTAAGAATTTGAAAGTAAGAAAAAAAGCAATTACAGTTCAATTACATGCCTGTGATTATAAAACACTACAACAAGTCAGATTTCTTCTTGTAATATCAGATTTGAATTTACCATATTTTCCTTAAGAACAATTTTCTATTACAAATCACAATTGCCCCTCCATGAGTAAAAGTAATTGAGGATACACTCAGTAAAGTTTTCCTGAAAATGTTCTTGGCATGCTCACTTTTACTGAAACATTCTATAAGAAACAGAAGTTGAATTTGTCTTTAAGATAGTCACTTCCCTCCCGTAGATTCTAGAAACTCACAATGTGTGCTGGATTGAAAAAATCACTTGTGCTTTTGAAACCTTAGTAGGACTAAGGGTTTTCAATCCATAAAAATGTTAACAAACAAAATCCATTCTAACCTCTTAAAACCTTTAAAGTGGTGGACTTGTATTTCACTGTCACAAAACAGAGCCATAGTGCAATTTTAACTGATAAATTTGAAAATGCTTTCTCTTTTAAGGATTGCAGAGTTTCAAATGCTTCGATACTAAAAACCAACTGACAGATCTTTTACGAATATTTGGAAAATCATCCTTAGCTCTTTTGTAACCCAGCAAAGATGCAAAAAGAATCATAATATTCATTTTGGAAAGCTGTGTGGTGATATAAAAGACTCCCATGCTAAGAGCAGACGGAAAATGGTAGTTATTATTAATTTAGGAAAACAAAAGAGCAGCCCAGCATTTTCAGTAATGTGGCAAGTTGTGTGCTCTTGAAGGAGAGGGGCGTTTATAATTGGATTTTAGAGTAATTTAGAAGACGAGCTAAGATGTAATGGTTGTGTATTAGAGGTTAGAACTGCAACAGAAGCCCATAATGTACGGGTTCATTGCACTGGGAGAAAACAGAACAAAGAAAAGCAGCATCCACCGAAATGCCTTGAGCGGGAAGCAACAAGGTGAAAGCCGGCTGGGGAGACCCGGGGCTGGAATGGTTCTCGCTTGGAGCCGACAGTACTGCAGGCTGCAGCTCCTTCTACGGCAGACAGGGAGGAACACGGGCGTCCTTCAAAATATTTTTCTGGTAGTGACCGTGTCACCCTCCCGCCTCCCTCCTCCTCCCTACGGGCAGGTTCAGCTTGGCGAGTCTTTCTCCCCAGCTGCCCAGCAGTTTATCACTGACTCTCGTCCACCCAGGCCACGCCTCTTGAGCAGCCGTCCCTGGCCTCACCTGCTGGACCTCAGGTTTTCTCAGGGGAGGTTATGGGGATTCTGTCCATAGGCTCCCTCCACACCACAGACACACACACGCACACACACCCAACATATGTATTCACACACTCACATACACACACCTCACATGCACACACTCACATACACACACACACTCACATAACACACACATACCCCACCTCCAACCCATGTATTCACACACTCACATACACACACACTCATACACACACACTCACACACACACATACACACATTCACATACACACACTCACATACACACACTCACATACATACACACTCACATACACACTCACATACACACTCACATACATACACACACACTCACATACATACTCACATACACACACACACTCAGATACCACACACATACCCCACCTCCAACCCATGTATTCACACACTCATACACACACACATACACACACTCACATACACACATTCACATACACACACACTCACATAAACACACTCACATACACACACTCACATACACACACACTCACATACCACACACATACCCCACCCCCAACCCAGGTATTCACACTCACATACACACACACTCACATACACACACACGCACATACACACATGCACATACATACACTCACATACACACACGCTCACATACACACACACTCACATACCACACACATACCCCATCCCCAACCCATGTATTCACACTCACACACACACACGCACATACATACACACACACTCACATAAACACACTCACATACACACACTCACATACACACACTCACATACACACACTCACATACACACACGCTCACATACACACTCACATACACACACTCACATACACACACACACTCACATACCACACACATACCCCACCTCCAACCCATGTATTCACACACTCACATACACACTCACATACACACACACATACACACATACACACACTCACATACACACACGCTAACATACACACACTCACATGCACACACACTCACACACACACACACCACACACACACACACACACTCTGACCTGACTTCTGGGTCTCTCTCCATCCTTCCTCAGGGAGCTCTGGGCTTCTGCCCTCTGGGAGAGAAGGAGAAAGAGTCAGAAGGAAAAGTCAAACCTGCCTCCCCACCCACCAATTTTCATCCCAAGCCTCAGGCAGCTCAAGGCACCCTCTCACCCCTTTACTGGGATCCTGTTTGCCAGAACCTGTCGCAGAGGTCCGGGCTCTGGGGCGAAGGCCTCGGGTGAGCGGCCCCTTATGGAGTAAATAACCGAAGCCCGGACAAGTAGGACCAGCTTCTAGACTCCCGGGGCTGCGCTGTTGGCTGACAGAAGGGTCCTGTGAGCGGAATTCCTTCCCAGTCGCCGGAGCTCGGCTACCCCCTGCTGGGCGGGAAGCTCAGGCCTTGAGACTCAGGCCACTCTGCTCAGGGTCAAGTCTCCTGGCAGGGCCTTAGACGGGATCCACTCCTTTCCTGTCAAATTGTTATCCCACGTTCCCCACGTGAAGCTGGCATGTGAAGTTCCCTTCCAATCCCCAGGAGGTGTTCAAGACATTTTTTTTCCCCCAAGCCCTCTGGATGCCAGTTTAAGCAGAACAAATGTATTTATTTTTTGTGAAGATCGGTTTATTAAAAGCACACACATAACTCAGATTGTATAGGGAAATGACGTTAGGCTTTGTTGAGCGTGAAAAGTGAGCTTGCTCAAGCCCCATTGCCAATCCTTCAGTGCATCGTTTTCTGCCGCAGCAGAACGTGGGCTATGTTAAGAGGACATCAGACCAGAGGCCTAAAATCTAGCCTAACTAACTTCCAAGTTCTTCCCAGCCCTCGCCTCCTCACAACCCCCTTTAGGCCCCTCTCAAGAAAACCCCAGCTCCATGACATAGGAAACTTTGGCAAAATATAAGTGGACAGGAAACCAATTTTTAACTGGATCAAGTTTTCATACACAGATTAACACATTTTAATTGTCCTACAAACTATTCTTGTAGTCACTGTTAACAAAATCCAGACTGAAGGAAATTCACTGCCGTCACTATAATGTGTATACACTACTAAGACAGTTATGAAACCTCAGACACATTTGGAAGACATGGCTTAAAAGCGCCTTTAATACAAAATAAAATAAAGTAAAATACAAATAAAAAGAGATTAGTGTTCTGAGCTGTAACACAGCTACAGTTGTAGACAGAAACGGCGGAAACATGTAAACAGAGGGTGCTTTTAGTGACTCTGACCCAAATGTCTTTCTCAGGCTCACACAGTTCTAATTCTGACACACTTTTTCACTGCATTTAGTTTGCAGACCATGCAGAAAAGAAACGGACATTCGGATTAAGTAAACAGGGGCTTTATATACAGCCACTAGACTGCCAGAGAGACAACTTCCGTTTACACGGAATGCACAGATAAAGACACAATGTTAAAATGGCACCTCTTCCTGCATTTACTGGTGTGAAGTGAAAACCCAAATATATTCACCAGCAAACGAATAAGGGACGAATGGGCTTCTAGCCTTGCATGGTGTGTTAAAGTGTCAGAACTCTTGAAGTCCACATCATACCACAGCCTCAGACATAAACATAAACATTTCTCTCTGTCAGAAGGGGGTAAACATATTAGGATTTGGCTAAATCCTCCAGTTGTTTGGGTCCTATGTTGTGGTCTAGAATCATCTTGATGCTATTTCCAGCTGAAGTCAGTCCTGCTCGATGCCTTAAGCAAATGAGAGGAGAGATAAGGTTGACCATGAAAGGAAGGACTGACTTGAGATTTTACTTTCCTTTTCATCAGCAGAATAGCCAGAGAGTGAGAATGCAGTACACAAGTACATGAACAACTGGTTTCCCCAAATCCCACACTCTGAATCTATTTTTTTCTTGATGACCCATGTTTCAATTACTGCTCTCAGGATGCAGTCTCAGAATAGTCCTGTTCAGAGAGTTTACTGAGGTGGTAGGGATTACGGGACGGGAGTGGGGGAGGCGGGGGGGGGCGGAGGGTAGACACCAAGCAAAGAGATAAGCCTATCCCAGATGTAGGAGGCTCTTACTTACTGTGAATTCAAGTAACCCTGCCCCCCTCACAGAGCTGAAGAAGCATGTCAGCCTTTCCACCAAATTCTGCCAAAAGACATTCAGTGGTCAGCAAACTGAGCAATTTCCCTTCTCCAACCCTTGTTCTCTGGTGATTCCAACCCCTTTCTTATCTGAGCCACTTCCTCTTTCCATTTTGCTTGAACTTCAAGTCAAATCAGCCCTATTTGTTCTTAAACACTTCTTTACAATTAATTAATCAAACACCCAAGAGAGATTTGTGGGTCTTTCTTGTGTTCAGTATTGTACACTGAGCTGTGGAGGATACAAAATAAATGAAAGAGACTGCTGTTAACCTAAAGTATGTTATATGATTAGAAAAACCACATTAAACTAATAATACACAATGGAATATAAGCAAAAGTTAAATAGTAAGATAAAGGTTGTCAAAAATGAAGTACTTCAAAGAAGAGAAAAATAGTGGGACAAAAAAATATTTATACAGCTTCAACAAAGAAATAAAATCTGAGTAACGAGCTATCACCTTGATTGTGGTGGTGGTATCATGGGTGTATGCATATGTCCAAACTCATCAAAATATATACATTAAATACACGTAATTTTTTGTATATCAATTTTACCTCATAAAGCTGTTTTAAAAAACCTGAATGAATCAAATAATAGAAAACATTATTTGAGTGATTATTCTCTGTCAGGCAGATAAAGATTATAATTCTAAATACTTTTATGTGTTTTATCTCCTTTGACCCTCTTAACAGCCCTAAGAGGTAAACACTATTATCTCCATCTTAGAGGTGAAAAAAATTGAGGCCTGGAAAAGTTAGACTCACACAGCTTGCAAGTGGTGGGGCTAAGATTTGACCTCTAACCCAGGACTTGTAAAACTATGCTACTGTAATAGAATGAGAGAATGAGTTTAAAAAAAAAAAATTGGAACAGCCAAGGAACATTGCAAGCCAGCCTTCTCTTTTGAACTGGGTGGGTTTCATTGTCCTACAGCTTTGGAGTCACATTTGCCAACACTGTTAACCAAAGGACTGTGACTGTTCCATATCCCAGACAGTTCAGTATTGCATAGGCCAACATACATATTAAAAGTCTTAAAAAAAACCCAGGTTGCATATGAAAGAGACAAGTGTGTCTAGTGAAAAAGAGTCAAATAACATTGGAAAGAAATGTAGGCAGCAGCAAAAGAACTGTCCAAGTAAAAAGTAGTAGCTGCACTTGATCATTTTTTCATTGGAAGTTTATGCTCAGAATGATCTAGATGAGAGGTAAAGGAGGGTTACAAATGTGGGTGCCCACTGACAGGAACACTTCTAACAATTTGGGGGTCTGCAGCAAGAATACAAATAGTGGTCCACATACTGTATCTTTATGTTTAAATATATATATAATCAAGGTAACAAACTATTAAAGTAAAATGTGTTCTATTTTTTTTTTATATTAATTAACAACCTGGAAGGCCAGTATTGAATTTAGATTTCTTGGATTACTGGAATTCTGTGTTAGAATATGGTAATGTGTATAGAGTGACTCATGGCCTATGATCCCAATCCCAGCGTCAATCCTGTGACTCCCCCTTCTTTTCACACTTTGGGCTCTGTTCTGCACTTCAAGGGCCTCACATCTAAGTTGTGTTCACAGACCCGCACCCTAAGTTCCCCCATGGATCTCTCAGGCCTTGGGGTGTCACACTGGCAACACAGTTTGTCTTCAGGAGGGGATACGCAGAGAAGAGGGCGTGCAGGTGTGGTGTCATTTGCTCAGGGAATTCTGGGAGCCTGGTGCCTGGAGCATGATATAGACCCTTGCTACTCACAGCACCAGGGAATTATTAGAAATGCCGACTCTCAGACCCACTCCAGGACTACTGAATTAGAACTTGCATTTTAACAACATCCCCAGATGTTGCATAAGCACATTAAATTTAGAAAAGTGCAGGGCTACAAGGAAGGGTGACTTCTTGCAGGCAGGTCCACTTGTCCCAAGGAGTCCTTACCCTGTGGGGGAAGGGATGGCTGAACAAGGGCCCAGAGGGATCCCACTAAAGAGTAGACTAGGACAGGATCTTGCCTAGGTCTGAAGGCCAACACAGCCCAGGCATACTATAAAAATGATTGGGTAGGCCTAGTGTAAAGGACATGCGCTGTGATCTATGAGGGGGATGTTGAGGGTATCAGCCCCGCCCAACAGAGTCATCCAGTTAAGGAATCATTTACTGAAACCACCCTCCCTGGCCAGGAATGATGATAACGGCTTGCCTGACTTATCTCACGACAGGAGGTCCCTATAAGGAACACAGTGCTGCAGCCGAAAACTAACCGGGAGGATTCGGGAGGGGCCCAAAGAGGGAGGAGACACATGTGTTTGTATATTAAAAAACAAAACAAAATAAATCAGAAAAAGAAGTCTTTTTGATAGCCTAAAACCTCCCTACCTTCTGCCTCCACCCCCATCATGTTATAAATTGTTTCAGACAACAAAATACAGTCATTTACATTGATTGTCACGATTAGGGCCTGGGGTTGTGCTTGCAAGAGGCCGATGACCTGCTTTATCCTTTCCCTGTCATTCTCTTGTCACAGGTATACACATGAAGAAAGGTCTGCTCTCCATCCCTACTTGTCAAGTGAAACCAAACTGGACATGTGGTGGAATTACAAGAGAAGAAAGTTCCTGGACCCTTTGGTCCCTGAATGAATCTCTTCAGGAAGTGCATCTTGCCCTACGCATCTGGGTTTTATCAAAAAGAAGCATTCTGGCTTTGAATAGTTATATTCTTCAAAGTAGGTGAAAGACAAAAAAAAAAAAAGAAAAGTTGGATAAATCAAAGGGAAGGTAATATAATTATTGAAGAATCCCAAGACAATCACTTCTGTTCCTTTATCCATATTTCTACATGTGTATTATTGCACAAACAATATCGAAGGCATAATTCAAAAATAATTTACGTTTGACATTGGAATGCAATGCTCCTTTTTTCTTTAACAAATGTTTACTGAGAACACACTCCGTACTAGGCACTTTCACATACATTATTTCATTTAATCCTTACAGTAACTCTTTGAGGGAAGCATATAAGCAATTTGAGACACAGAGAGGATAAATGACCTGCCCAGATCATTTATCAGCAAGCTAGCGGGAGAGCGTCTCCAACTCCCCCAGTGTTCTTTCCATAATGATGGGTTTTTTACTTAGTTAGCTGGCACTGCTGGGAACGTGGTATCCCACAAATAGGATGTCTCATTATAGAAGCTTAGGCTATAGAGCCAACAAAGTCTAAAAATTTGAACATTTTTGAGGAAAGACCTTTCAACATACATCATCAATCCCCCTGCCTTCTAAATAAAGGTAATGAACATCAATTAATCTTTTGTTAACAATTCAGAGCCATCATCATGAAATTTTTGATTATGCCGTGAAGTAGTACAAATAGGTTTATACTTTCCAAATTTTCTCTCTCTTTCCTTCTCATCTCTTATATGTCAAAAATAAGCATTAGGAAGGAGAGTACAAGGGGTAAAGTGCATGGAATCAGTGTAAGGGCTTTGTGACTATTTTATGGGCTGGAAGACTCTTTTGACTTCCAAATCTTGGAATAAGTTTGCTGGTGAACTGTCTTCTAAATAAGTTAGGAAGTAGCATTTGAAGTTCTGGGGTAATAGATTCACTTATCTGAATCAGTCTCTCTTAAGAAATTTCTGAGCCACACAAATAATTAGACATAGCTCCTACCACGTTGAATAATAGAAAAGAGAGCAGAGTGTGAGGTGAGAGCACGGACTCTGCAGCTAGACTGAGATATTCTGTCTATGTCATTTACTAGCAGTGTGACCTTGAGCAAGTTATATGGCTTCTCTGTACATCATTTTTCTTACCTGTTCGTAAGAGTTCTTATGAGGATAAAATAGGTAATTTATATCCATAAAGCTCTTCCAACAGTGCCTAGCATGTAAGAATTGCTTTTAGCTCATAAAACAATATAGACAGAAGCCAAATTCTGATGGGAAATAAAAGTCACAGATAATCCTGAAAATGTATAATCAAGGATCAACGACATAACTAGAATGACTCTAGATTTGAGGCTCCCCCTCCCTGCCATTCTGTATGTGATGCCTATTAAAAGGGCCCCTCAGAAGTAAGTTGGTTCTTTCTAGTGAACTCCATGGCTTGCAGTAACATGATCCATCACGAGATGCTGCAACAGGCTGACATTTTCCACATGTAAATCCTTCACTTTGTAATGTAAGAGCAATTACTTTTATGAACAAAATCTTTCCAATCCACCATTTCAAATCCTTGTCTTGCCATGTCATAGTCAAAACATCTGTCCATTAAAACCAATGTAAAATATATTAAACCAAGTGTGTTTGGTTTGGGACATCTGCTTCTTTCTACTGGAATGAGAACTATTCTAAGTTCAATGGGTTCAGTCTGTAGGGCTTTCATGAAAACTTCTCAGTCATATTCATGGGGATTATCAAATAGCCCACAGTTTTGATTACCGTTTCAGGTTCAAATAGAATTCAGAGTTCAACAAGGGACTCAATCAAAATAACGGCAATAATAACAACTATAATGCAAAGAATAAAAACCTTTGCATGAAGCTTTTACACAAAGAGTTTCATATATTGATGTTAAGTATTATATGAACATGATATAATGGCTTGTGCTATAATGAACACTCTAAAAATATCAATATTTTTCCGTTGTTTTTCATTTTACATTCTTGCTGAAAATAGTCACAGTTTTAATACCAAACTTGAAGGAGGAAAAGAATGAACAGAAATTGAATTCAGGAGACCATTATAGGCACAGATATCAGATCATGCCTGACTCAGATCATATCTTTACATTTTTCCCTCTGTCTACTATGTCTGCTTCTTAGTTGAAGCTGAAACTATGTGAAAGTTTGGATATAATTCCAAGAAATCATTTACTGAAAAATATATGTCTAGAGCTCTGTTATAAAATTGCTCCAGATGTAGTTAAATTTTGGAGAAAGATACCTAAAAAATGCAGTCAAGAAAATATTCTTCTTTCATTGTTTTCAACCAACCTTTGGCTCACAAACAAAGAGGTGCAGTTTTCTAATATAGCAAAGCCAGGTAAGATTCCCTGGCCCTGGCATTTTCACTGATCACCTTCCATATTTCATTTTCTTTCCAATCTATCAGCACTTATTTATAGTAGAAAGAATAAAGAAATTGGAGTCAGAAAAACTCTGTTCAAGTCCTAAATGATTACTTATTGACTGTATGAATTTGGGCAACTAAAACACCATTTCTTCTTAGTTTCTTCAACTCGCAGAGTTAATGTGCTGCCTATCTAATAAGGTTGAATGTTGATGAAAGTTGCCACATGTAAGATGTAATACATTCATCTAGTACCCACTATGTGCCAAGCTTTATTTGAGATGTGGTTGATGGTTTAAAATGGCCTACAGTGAATCAAGCCTCCCTGGTCCATGCCAATTGCAAAGTCATTTTGCTGTTCCTCCCATAAAGCGGTGGAGCCTATTTCCCCATTCCTTGAAGCTGAGTTGCACTGGTGACTTGCTTTGACCAATAGAAAGTAGAAGAAATGGCTTTCTGGGACTTCCATGCCGAGATCAGCTTTCACTCTTGGAGTCCCACTGTCATGCTAAGAAGTCCAGCCTATCCCATGGGGTAGAGAGACCATGTGGGGAGAGGAAGAGAGGACATATGGAGGATGAGAAAACACGTGGAGGGAGAGGCCACATGTACAAGCACTGAGCCACTGGCCAACATCATGAAGAACAGAGGTGAGCAGACCCCCATGAGCCCTGCCCAAATTCCTGACCCATGTGATCATGAGAAATAACATGGTGGTTGTGTTAAGTTACTAAGGTTTGGCATGATTTGCTACATATCAGTATATAACTGACATACAAGATAATTTTCACTCTATGGTCAATCTTCAGAACAACCTTCTAAAGTAGGCATTGTCCATTTCACATGTAAGGAAACTGTGGATCAGAATACACAGATACTGAAGGTTAAGGCTACTCCACAAAGCCCTGAACTGACAAGGTAATCGTAACTGGCCACAAAACCATCCAACTCTCTCTCCTCATGAAGGAGTACACTGAAGAGAAGCTTTCTATAAAAAGATTGTTCTACTGCCTGCAATGATTCAGAAACCCCCAAATGTTCCCAATAAATCTCTGTCATTTCCCAATTAGCCTACAAGCTTATTGCTAGGTCTCGAAGACTGCAGAGTCCAGCCTAACGGAAGTTCTGGGAAGACCAAAACATTTTTGTAGTCTAACAAAGTTTTCAATTTCTCACATTAATGGAAACTAGACTCAAATTTTGTATTAAGCATTATACAGTGGCCTCTTGATTGAGTTGGACTATCTCATAAAATTTTTGAGCTGAAAGGAAGCTCAGAGGTCATCTGGTCAACCCCTCAAATATTTTTGACTAAAAAGGTAAGATCCAAGAAACTTGCTCATATCCACCAGTCAGCACAAAGAAGCAGGGCCAAGCCAGGTACCTAATTCCCAGTCCACTGAGCACTGCCTTTCAGATGCAGCCCCACGGTCTCTGAGTTCTTGTTGTAGGCATCTAGTGTAAGGTTGCCCACTTGAGAATCTCACGAAGGATAACTAACTGCATTTCTCCTTACATCATATCCCTTTCTATTTTCCTTAAATTTCATTATGTTGTCATTTAAGACTAGCTCTAAAATCTTTCACAAAAGAGAGCACCTACTTTACTTATTTTTTAAAAACAGCAGCAGGATGACTTTTAAAGTAGCATAAAGAAAAGTGCACAAAAAGCCTGAATGGCATTTGATCTGCTGAAAGAACTATTTAATTGGGCAATAGGAGCTAGAATCTGAATTCATTACTTATGATGCTTGTTGACATTTGAAGTGAGTCACCACTATTATCTTCTTAGCATAAAATAAGTGATTTGGAGGAAACACCATGCAAGCAGCAGAACTTCTTCAGAATGGATCACATGGTAGCAGAAAAAATATATATAACATCTTATCATAAACCAGCTTTGTTTTCATTATGTTCATTTGGCTTCATTTGTGCATCTCAAAGCAGCAAAAGTTAAAAACAAAGGTTGCATTCCTAAAGCTAATTTTGTTAAAATATATTATCCTGTTCTTTGATGAAGGACTCCTGAGAAATGAAAAACATACAAACAACAACAAAAACAGCTTTGTTGGTTCAAGGACTGGGGTTGGCCCATGGAAAAAGACTGGAGTTATTTATCCGAGTGCTGTGATGCATATGTACGTACTGCCTTGGGCTATACCTTGTACAACTGAAATGGTGCTGCCTACTTCAAATGTTTACGTCTCATCTCCTGAACTAGATCATGTTCCATGAACGTGGATGCTGTAACTTAAATATCTTCCTCCGCAAGGTCTACCAAATTCCACACTGACAGAAGGAGAAAATTTGCTCAGAGAATATAATCAATGTTTAAAGCTTGTTGTTTTCTTTCCCAAGGAAATCCTTCTATGCTGTACTAATCGAAGCCCTTCTCTCACGAAGGAGCTAAGGAAATATACACTTCAAGTCAAAGAATCTGGAATTAGAATGAAACCAGCCCCAGTGGTCTCAACATTTTAACAAGGAGCCATGTTAGATACTGAGCCATTATAATCCATAAAGGGATTTAAAGGCAAATTGTAATTTAGATACTTGAGTTTTTAATTTGGGAAGGAGGGGTATTACCTTACTGTAGCTGTGCTTTGTGATGTGAGCGCAGAAGGAGACATTTTTAGGTTGGGAGCGATGAGGGAGCATGGAAATGAATAGTCTTGAATTACAAGGTGACAGCCAATTTTACATCATGGGTACTACCAAATCTGCCATAGATCCTTGACTACCCGTACATGACCCAGGAAGGAGGAAAAGAGAGAAAGAAAAGAGAGGCGTCTACATGGATTAGCTAAATCTCACACACACACACACACACACACACAGAGTTCACAAATGGGCCATTCTCTCTCCCCTCAAGGGTGTGCCAGGAATGCCTCCTGTCTGCCTCTGTCTTTTTTTTTTTTTAAGTTAGATATTTTTCCTTCTACAGAAAGCCTTTCTATTGACAAAGTACCAGGAGAGTAAATTTGAACTTGAAGTTTTTTTCCATAAAGCAGGTGTCTTTTCTTGTGAGAACTGGCAGATTTTTACCCTCAGAATGATCTCTGCTTTCATATGCCTGATTAAATTTTAGAGGTCCCTGCTTAAATAAAGATTTATTAGCTGTTACAGTTGTGGCATGATTCTTCTGCCACCTCCATGCTTTCCTTGAGCATATTTACAAGAAGACTCACTTATCCACTCTAAAAATATGGCTGCTTTAATGCTGTTATGTTATTGGTGTCAATTACCAAAATTCAGCTTCACAGTAGAGCTTTCTGAATATCCTGTGACTTGACTTTCAGACTGTCGATGTGCTTGAAGTAAACGGGTTTGTGCATTTCAGCTATGAAGTGTTTGAAAGTAGTTAAGTTTATGCAGGTAAATCAGCAGAACTGGAACCCCAAGTGCAGGGCCCATGCAAGGTTGCAAGCTGTTCCTTATACCAACACGGTCACATCGATAAAAAGTCTTCTCCATGTGGGTGAAGGCATGGATATTGACATTCACGTGTGTGTTTAGCGGACGCACAAAACACATAGAAAGTCTGTGGTCATGTTTAGAAAAATACCTTCTGCAAACCCACAGCCTCAACACCTTCCATTTTCCTTCTGGGATTTTTAGCTGTAACTTTGCCAACCCTAAGTTTTGGCAACGTTCCTAAAATATTCAAAATTAAATTAAATTTGGCAACATTTGCAAGCTTCGGAAGTCTTGCTCAATGAGGACATTTCTAAGCCTGGATTGCATTGTGCCTATGTCTCAGGGGAGTTACTCAATCTAATCAGACCTTCTGATTCAATGAAAGTCCCCACTGACCTCAGAGCTGAAACCTCCCTTGCAGACAAAGTCACTCTGGTCTGAGTAGGGACCATGGGTAGAAACAAAGAGTGGGTTTAGTTATTTAATAAACTGAAATACTTTGAAAGACACAACTTCCATTTTCTAATTTACAGGATAGGAGAAACTTTTTCAAGCTTCATTTCTTAAAGCCTCAAGCTTTTGCTTCAGATGCCTCCTAGGCATGACCAAAATGTATAGATTATATTCAGTGGAAGTTGAAGGTCAGCGGACTGGCATTCTAATAATAATTTTTAAAAAGGATGACAGAATTTGAGAGTTATAATTAAAATGGCCTTTTTGGATACAGTGGTACTACAATTCAAGGACTGTGAAGAAAAGTCCTTCGAAATAATTTTCATAAAAATATCTCCCCTGTATTTCCTTCCATTATAAAAACATTCCAGTTTTTGAGTAACAATTTTATGTTATCTTGTTACTTCACTATAAGTTTACTAAATACAACTTCTTGCACCTTTGGAGTTCATGTAAATTGGAGGTTTTGTCGCATTGTGTTCATTTAATTACAATAACACATAAAGGAAACATTTTTTTGTGTGTCTGCCTTAGCCAGTTGGGAACACAAGTGCTTTTATTTTCAGAGTGCCATTAATACACCTACCACTTCCATCTTCACTGACTCATTTGGAGGTCGGAGTATTTCACAGGGTAACACATGGGTTAACAAAAATTAGCCCTAAAAAATTAAAACCATTGAGAATGAGTAAACATGACTTTCTCTTTTCTTTTTCTTGTCTTTCATGGCAACACGCAGTGACCTGACACTCCAAGTAACACACAAGTGTTGGAGTTTTCCAGACTAGAAAGGCAGGAGAGATTAACTCAGACCTCATGAAACTACTGGACAATTATGGGCTGTCCCCACTGGGATTTAAAACCCCGTTGGGATTTTAGCGTGTTTCTTCCTTTAAATATCATTTTGAGACTCTAAATAAAAAGCAGCATCTATGAAATAAACATATTTACTTGTTTACATTTCTTTGATTTTTATTGTCAACTGGCTTTTCTATTACTATGAATGGCACAGGGAAAGGGAGAGGGGAACCCAGTCTGAAACACAAGATGCGTCTTCCAATCCATCAAGAGGTGAATTGTTAATACTGCATCTCATGGACAGAAAAACAATGCACAGTGTGTGAACATGCATGTGAGTGTACATAATTTTTTAAGTTTCATTTAACCATTTTATTGCAATATATTTTGAATCATAACAAATAGAGCTATTTAAAAACTCCTACTAAGCAGTAAACTCTTTATTTGGATTGTTAGTCTTTTAGACTTATAAACATCTACATGTTTGATTTGGGGAATACAGTTACCACAGAGAGTTTAATTCTATAATTTTTAACACTGGTGTACATAATAAATTACCACATTCTATTGGAACCACTTCACTAACTTAATTTGCTTGATTAATAATAGGAACAGACAATAGGAAAATAATATATTTCTATAATACTCAGGATTAAATCATCTATGTTTAACAGCCTAATAATTTATTATACTCTGTATGATTATTTTAAAATATAGGGCACTGATTACATGGAATTATTTAATGTGAGCTATTAAAATGGAAGTTCATTTAGAACATGCAATATGTCTTTCCTATACTCTTGCAAGTATAACCTGGGTTTCCCTTATGAGATCGATCTGTTAAAATTAAGTTCAAAACCATAACAAAATGTTTTTTGTGGACTCTGTCCCCACTCAGCAGTGAAAGAAATCCAGGTGTATGTTAAAGTCACATTTCTCATCCACCCTCTCTCTGCCACACACACAATTTTGGGAAGGCTCCTGAGGGTGTCTCTTATGAGCGCTTGGTTTTTCATCTGGCCGCCAACATTTTCCTCCTCTTCTGTTCTGGATCTCTCTGAAAATGTCTCCTTTGGTTGCCTTCAGGTGGCAGGCCATTGCCGTTAAGACTCCACCATCAGTGCCCATTGAAGGTCTTGTGATGTTGTTGCCAAAAACAAGTTCATGTGCCTGATGCACAGTGAGACCAAACAATACCAAGACATCAGAATCTGGAGCAGAGAAAGGGCCATGCAAGGAGAACCACTGGCTCATCCTCCAAAAACCCCAAACTCCGCAAAGGGTTTCAGCAAAGCATTTTTTTTTTTCTTAATGTGTACTTTCTGCATCTGTAATTGTCCTTATTATTATTATTTTTTAAACTTTGGGGGTTTTTTAAAAATTAATTAATTAATTAATTTTATTTTTTTGGCTGTGTTGGGTCTTTGTTTCTGTGCGAGGGCTTTCTCTAGTTGCAGCGAGCAGGGGCCACTCTTCATCGCGGTGCGTGGGCCTCTCACCATCGCGGCCTCTCTTGTTGCGGAGCACAGGCTCCAGACGCGCAGGCTCAGTAATTGTGGCTCACGGGCCTAGTTGCTCCGCGGCATGTGGGATCTTCCCAGACCAGGGCTCGAACCCGTGTGCCCTGCATTGGCAGGCAGATTCTCAACCACTGCGCCACCAGGGAAGCCCCTCAGCAAAGTATTTTTAAAGGCAAGGTGACAGAGGGTCGTGGTTGGATGCTGCAATCTTCTTGGTGTTGGAATCCTTTGCTCTTGCAGCTGTCCACATAGGTCAGGTTCCAGCACTCCTGTAAACCTCCAGCAAGACAAACATTATTCTCTGTTCTGCAACTTTTTATCTCTGTATGAATGGAAAAGTGTTATACCCTTAAAGGTCAGAGCCTGGAGAATGGGCTATCCTGTATATTTCAGACTATAGGCAACATTCTTAATTCAAAGCAAAAGCAGTAGAACACAAAGGTTAAAGTAAAAGAAAGAGATCTAATATGGAGTCAGATTTGTTTTTCCTTATTACAACGCCAGTATAATGTCACTGATGCCCTCCAAGTGAGACAGGCTGAGACCTGGGACCCTTTACTGCAGTACTTGCACCTGGAACAGAATGCAAAGAAACTAAAAGGGACTAAAAATACTACACACATGCAGTCAGGGCAATTATGAACAATAAGATGCAAAAAGGCCAAAACTCAACTGCTACTTCTGAGGTGCCAGGAGCAAAAGCATGATCCCTGCACACAGCACCACAAAGGGGTGGGCAGAGTACCTAAGCCACACCTCCGGCCCCACTGATCTGTCCCTACACTCACCCCATTTAAGGAACCAGCTCCCCCCCACCCCACCTCAGGGAGAGAGCAAGGGAACCTGTTACTTGTTTTTGTTCACTCGTGCTGCACCACTAGCCCCAATAAAGCCTTGCCTGAGTTTCTCATCTGGCCTCTTATAATTTCTATTGATTAAAGAGTCCAAGGACCCCGGTTGGTATCACAAGTAGTTCTCTGTCTTTGTTGCTGCCTGTGACACAAATGATGCATGAGGGCTGCCCCAGGTTTTTCTTTGTTTGAGCTTCAGTTTATTCTGCTCTTGCTTAGGCCCTGATATTTGCACTTGAATGTGCTTTAACTTTGTCAGAACTTCTAGCCCTCTTGTGCTATACTCTCTTATATAAGCAGTAGCTCCTTAGATTTGCCAAAAAGCAGATCCTTCTGAATTCATTTTTATTTTGTTTTTATTTGCTCAGTCCCTTCTGCCCAGAACTTAAGTATAAATCCATGTGGGATGGTCTGGAGGCTATCTTTTCTCTCCCAAGCCTGGTGCTGTTGGATAAAACTTCTATGCCTTAACATTCAGTTTTTCCTAAGAGATGCCTCCATTCCTAATGCACAGACTCCTTTCCGTGCATTCACATGTCCTGCAAATTTGCCCAAAAACGTTTCAAATCTTCAGTGAACATGTATGAGGTCAAGATAAGACCTCCTTTTGACATGTGTATTCTAAACAATTCTCTAGACCTTCTTCTTTTAAAAATGGAATTATATCGATGTTGAGTTATTAGAATTTCTTGCACTTAGTGAACAACAAATTATACCTCAAAATATCCTAGTCCTCTTTATAATACAATGCCACGGCATAGCAAGAAACACCTAGGTATGAGCTTGTATTCTCTTCAGCTTTAAGATATCTGATTTGGGGGAGTTTTTGTTTGTTTTTTAATACTTTGACATTCCTAAGAGCAGGGTGTTTCTTACAAACAATGTGTACATTTACTGTTTGGAGGTTTATCTTTTTTTTTCCTAAAAAGATTTGAGGATGAAAAAAATACATCAAAATAAAACAAAACAAAACAAAAAATTGAGAATGGTCACTTCAAAGGATCACTTTGAATCAAGGAATCACAATATATCAGGTTTTGACTAATTTGGCTTGTTTTTGCTTGGAAACTATGTTTGGCCTGAGATGTATCCAAGCATACACATATTAACAAACAGTAATACACTATGGTTCAACTGAATAATTGAGGTGGTAATTTTTGACCTAGGTTTCAGTAAACATGACTAAATAAATCTAATCAACTTGGTATAAAATGTTTTAACTGCTAAAGGCTGCCTGGCAAGAGGTGTGCGATGTGTAACTACAAAAGCATTGTTCAGATCCTTGATGTGTATTGTGGTATATTTCATATTTTCATGAGTCTGCACAGAACATACATTATCCTTAGAGTGAGCCAATAAATATTTTGCATGTGTGAACATGACTGTAATATATGTTGGTTGTTTAGGGGGCAGTGCTAAGTTATCAACATCACGTGTGTGATTCCAAGGTGGACCAGTCATCTTTGTCCTGTTACTTGGCTTTGGGTTGTACCGACATCCATCCCCTGTCTCTCAACTTTGCACTATTATTTTTAATGGATTCCTAGTAAAAGAGTGTGGATAAATTGGTATAAATGAATCCCCAGTATGGAGAAATAAAAGATATTCTTCCAGAACATTTCATAAGCAGATTCTTCCTGATTTGGAACTAAGGATAGCAAATTGGCTCTTATGCTTCAAACTACAGAGTGATATAGACAGACTGTTCTCTCAGTTCCTCATCAGCCTCAGCACCTTTGCAACTTATTCCTTTAGTCACAGATCCCTTTTGGTCAACAGTGCTCACCTCTCCCTAACCTGGTGACCATGACGATGAAGTATGCGAATTGAACCATATCGATGGTGCTTCTGATGTGTTGATTATTGAACAGAGTATCCGACTGCACTCCAAAGGGTGTCATTGACAGAGGACACAATGAGAGTGTATTCCCTGAAGATTTAGAACGTGGTGCTGGGAATACTGAACTCATTCTGTGCCAGATGTTACCCAAAAACTCTGCTGCCCATACCACATCCAGCCTAAACTCTTCCGTCTTGACTTTTCTAGCTTAATTACAGACCTCTCCAAATTGCCAGGTCTCCTTCTAACTTGTCGTAAGTTCCCAAGAGCACCAATTTTTCTACTTTCAACTTTTTATCTCATCAGGTCACCTTGGTCTCTGAAAAATATGTATCATTAAGTGTAATGATTACTAAATAACAGTTCCTGAAGCAGCTGCATCAAAACCACTTGGGACACTAGTTCAAAATATAGATGCCTATTCCCCCACCCAGGACCTACTCAGCCCAAATATCCAGAGGCAATGCTCATACCAAAAGCAACCCTGGTTAAGAACTACTGCTTTAGGGAGACATCCAGCAATATACTTTATAGCACTCGTTGAGTAGGTTAGCAATTTACTCATGTTCCTAACAGTAGTACATAGGAGTACAAGCTGCTTTCCTTGAGTAACCTAGACACACTCACAAGGACCCACTTCACAGTCACTATTATCCTCAACATTTGCTTCATGGGGGCAAATAAGATTCCAATACAAACAGGACCTCACAGTTAAAACTTTGCTAAAAACAGACAGATGTCAAAGACTCATCATTCAGAAGCCAGACTCATTGGAAAGAAACCATCCGATGTTTTATTAGCAGCACTTTGCTCAGCCTCTGGTTAAAAAGCTGTTCTTTGCAGCAACCCAGGTTTAGCTCTCCCCAGGGCTCTGGCTCACAACAAAGTTTGACATTATTTTTTTTTTGGAAGTCAAAGGGACACTCCTAGCATAGAAGTATCAGACAAGACACCTGGTCAGGAGCACTGAAACCCATTTATTTTTCACTGAACAAGTTATTACCCTCTTCTTTTCCTGCCCAAATTGCTGTCCCCAGAGGCCATTCCCATGGGCAGCCTCTACCATCACAATGCTCCACTCCTGAAATCAATAGGTCCATGTGCCAAGCAGCCTGAGGAGAAACATGGTTTGATATCCTATGGGGCAATTTCTCTCCTTGGGGAAGGGCAGGCTTCCATTGCCCTGCCTTGTCTCTCATTAATGTGCCCAGCTAGGTCTCTTTAATGCTCTATTTAACTACATCCACTCCATTATTGATCCTATTGTGTGTAATGGTACATTTGTTGAGGAAAATGACGATTATGCTATGAAGAGAGGGCAATGCATGGGATCTTGTGTCTATACAGTTTAGCAATGTAATGGAGTCTGCCAGAAATAAATGAATTGGAGGTGTATTCTGGATAAATATGATAGGAACAAAACAAGTTCCTGAGGTTAAGACAATCTAAAGTTTCTGTCTACATTGTAAGCCAGGACCACTCCAAAGCAGTTGCTTTATGTTTTGGCCCAAAGGGTTTAACATGAGAGGACTTTTGTAATCTCCAAGTGGATACTCTGTTATTTTGACATGGGACAACGTGCCTGCATTATCACCTTTTTGCATTTTCAGTCTTTCTAATCACTCCTTTATTTGGTACAGGGTAAAGTTAAGGTTTTGGTACATTCTTGCTTTGTTCTTTTTACTGAAAATTACATGGGATTATAATCTTTCGTAATTCATGACTGCATCTTCTGAAAGCTGATAATTGCTTCAATTATATTTTACTATATTCTACTACTTCTACTATTGCAAATTCCTCCTTGTCCAGCACACTTTTTACATTTAATTCAATCAGTCATGATAATAAAGGAAATCATTTACTTCTTGTATAAATTGTTGGGTTGAAGATGGGAGGATCACTGAATCAGCCGGGTTCCAATCAGAAGACAGAAATCACACAATCATTTGAACAAGAAAAGCTTGATGAAAAAGATGATTAACTGCAAGAGGAGATAACATACAAGGAGTAAGGTAAGATTTACAGAAATAGCAGATATAAGGAACGGTCTGCTACCTCTAGGGCAGAGGCAGGGGACCCAGTGAAGTCTCTCCTCCTTCACAGGCTTAGAGTTGGTCCCCCTTGGAGAGTGCGTGATCACCACCCACTGCCTGGTGGAGAAATCTGCTGCATTGTTGGAACTCAATGCAAAGCTGCCCTCTTGGGTGCTGGGAGAAGCTGCACAAAGGGGTAATGTTGATGAAACTTGCTGGTGCTGAACACCTTTGGTGCCCTGTGAGCTCCTGCCCATCTTACAATGCAGGAACAAGCAGAGAACACACTGGTACCAGGAAGAAAAATACTTTCTAGTGTCCCTGCAGTGCCCTCTGCTATTTTAACATTGTGCAAGCTGGCAAAGGAGAAATGTTCCATTATCAAAAGCAGGAAAAGGAAGGGTGGATTGGAAGCTGAGAGCCAATAGTCTAATAACTGACACAGTTCTTCCCCTTTGGCTACTCAGCTTCTATATGTACCCTTCTGCACACGACTGAACTTCTTTACAACAACAAAACAAGCCTATGTTTCCACCTAACATATATGGGTATCCTTTGTTCAAATGAAATTCTTAACCTTTCCCCCAAAAGAAGCAACATGTGGTCTCAACAGTCATTTTGCCCACCACTACCTATATTAATTACTCCTCAAATCCACTCATAGTCTCTCTGAATATTCTGTTACATCAAGACCAAATGTATTGACAAGTGACGCAACCATCAGGAAAATGGAGCCCTAATGTGTTGTAAAGATATCCCCTCCAACCACTACGTCTTCAGCTATATAATATTTTCATGGCCATCAATCCTCTTCCTCCCAAGCACTCACCTTTTTTTCTCTGCCCAGTCTGAGGTGACATGATCCAGTGATGTCCACCTCCTCCTGTGTTTCTTCTGCCACTTCCTACCCTCATCACTGCTGGGGTTTAGTGGCCAATACCTCGTAGATAAGGCCTTAAGATGCCCATGTAGTAGGATATGGATACTATGGGACATGGACGACAGAGAAAATTACACAAGTAATTATTACATTTTATTTTGGCCAATAAGTTCCATCCCCTTTCCCAAATAGGGAAATTGGCCAATTTGTGTGTAACTCGTGTCCCTCCCATCTCTGCCCTGTTAATGAGAACTAAGCGGCCTGAAGTCAACGAGGAAAGGGATAAAGAGAAGCAGCCTCAATCATTAGCCCATGAAAAGGTAAGACTTCACTATACAACGTGACTTTTCTTTATTCTAGTGTTTTTCTTCAATTGTTGCAAATCTGTGATTTGTTATACTTGACCGAGTGGAAGTCCAGCAAGTCACACCGACCTATTAATAAAAACTCAGCTCCTAACAACCAAAAACCAGAGCTCAGGCCTGCTTTATTTCTCTACTTGTACCTCAATAGCAGCAGTGACCTTTGTCTATCAGACACCAACAGTGTGGAGCGCATCATATTTCTACTGACATCTCTGTTTGGAGTATAACGTTATTTCCAAAAAGCTTCATTTATTTAATCCTTCAGCTGTCTAAAAATCTTTATGGGTAACCATTTTTAGCTTGCCCTTTACCCTTTGCTTTCTGAACTCAGCCAGGTCCTTGCTGGAGGCTCCCAAAGGTCTAAGATCAGTAGGAGAAGAAAGTGGAAACCGAATGGCTAATGATAGAAGTCAGCAGGTAAAGTTCCATAAAATTACTTTGGGGAGATGCTGGTAGGAGAGATGCCACTGTGTTTTTATTTCTACTATCACAACGCAAAATAATTAATGGGTAAAAAATACTTTTTGTTTAATAATTGCTGTTCTTCATTAGTGTGAACCAAGGGCACAGTCTATCTAAGACAATAACATCTGCACCCCATATTTCATTATCACCAAACTTCACATTTCACACAAAAGCATTACTAGCACAGCCTTACAGCTTTAATTAGTTTCTGCCATAGCTGTGAAGGTCAGCCAATTATTGTGTGTGAAATTTCAATATGAAGTGGCTGAATTGAAGACAACATTGCAACAGTGTGGGGACTTCTGCAGGGTTATAAATCTAGGATTTTGGAACCATTTTTTAAAACACTAGATAATGTAAAATCATCATCAGGTATGTACCGTAACAAAGCTTATTGGTTAATTTAACATGTGCTTTGTGGGGAAAAGAAAAAGCACATAATTTCTGATTGCTTTTTAAATTCCCTCTTATGACATTGTCATTATTTATGACAACATTGTTAAGGCTGAATCTATGTTTTTACGGTTAACTTCTTTTAACTCACTTAGAACTCTCCTGGAACATTTGATCTAGGAATAAAATCTAGATTTACTGAATTCTACATAATGGAAAGTTAAAAATACACACGCATACCCTCTCTCTCTCTCACACACACACACACACACATGCACACATCTGTGTCTTGTAAATATATACATACATATGTTTAAACACCATGTTTGATCCATGAAACTGTAGATGCATATTAATGAATTAGGTCAACTCAGTAATGTCATTTTACTTAAAAACCTGATAAATTAAAAAAAGTTTTATTAGGGATTCAATTTTATGAACCCCTAATATTTAGGATCATAAAAATTTGGAGTTAGAAAGAATCTTGATACTCATTCACTCTATGGTCTTTGATTTTACAGATGAGGAAATGTGCCCAAGAATGATACTGGATGTAGTGAGGACACAGAGCTCCTTGAACTCAAGCTCCTATGCCCTCTGCATGAGGCTTCCCACATGTCTGTTTTACCATCATGGAAAACTTTAGATAAGATATGCCACGTGACATAGAAAATTTTGCTCAAGGATTTTTTCTGAGGCTTGAGGGCTGTTTGTTTTGTTTTGTTTTACACATAGACATATGTATGGTTTAATCCTAATTTAAGCAAACAAGTATTTATTGAGCCATCCTCTAAACAAGACACCCTGCAAGGTATTCCAGGTGTCTAGGATGATTAAAATGCTCTTGTGAGTTTACAAACCAGCAGGCTAGATAAGGCAAAGAGAAGGAGGAAGAGGAGACTGCAGAATTCATGGAAATAGATCAGTCAGGTTGGAGGTGGATAAAGACAAGGCAGAGCCAAGGAAAGAGGCCAAAGAATGAGAGAAAAGGCAGAGGATTATAGGATGCTTCCACCTATTAGGTACCAGCAGCACCTCCCTGTCTCAATCATAATAAAAATTGTCTCTCGACATTGCCAAGTGTCCCCAGGTGGGAGTTAAGGTTAGCAAATTCCTTTGAGAGCCACTGATCTAGATTCTAGACTGCAGCCAGCCATTGATCTAGATTCTAGACTACAGTGTATTGTAGATTTTAGAAAACTTCTCAGTTCCAAATAGAGAATCTGCTTCAGCCTCATTACGATGCCTGACCCCTTGATCCTTCCCTCACTTCCCAAGTTACGGCTGGGATGGTAGTGATGCCAAAAACTCTGCCTCTGTACACCAGTACCGAATCAAACCTCGGAGACAGAGTTTTGGGTGAAGTAGAAAAGAATAGCTTTGTTGCTTTGCCAGGCAAAGGGGGACACAGCAGGCTCATGCCCTCAAAAACTGTGTGTCCCAACCTGGGGGAATTTGGTGAGGAGTTTTATAGCAATGGTTCAAGGGTGGGGTTGCTGATAAAGATCAGATGTGTGTAGAGCCTGCATTCCTTTAATCTGGCCTCAGATGGTCTCCTGATGATCTGTGGTTCCTGAGGTTATCAAACTGTGATCTTCTCTCTGGAATGAAGGATGCTTCATCAAGTAGTTTATCTCCCATTTGTTGGGGGTTTTAGTTCTACAAAAGAACTCAAAGACATTGTTATGTGTTTCCCTTGAGGCAGACCAGGACTCTACCCCAAGTCTGCACTATTATTTTTTGACTGCTCCTCCCTTGTCTCTGCATCCCCTCCCTTCCCTGATTAGCAACTGTTTGAATCTGCCCTTTGGAACTCAGGGAAGGTCATGGAGGCTGGAGCCTATTCCCTACAAACAAGAAATGGGGGACATGGAAAGGCTTCCGTGCCCAGGAGCCCCACAGGGTCCTGCTCAGTTTCAGTAACATCGCTCCAAGCAGAGAGGCTTAGGAAGCTAACGGAGGACTGAAGTCATTTGATTTGATGATTTGATGACTAATGGGAGGACGTTAGATTGGAGTGGATTAAGGAATAAGTGCGTGTGATTGAGTAGTGAGCAGGTAGAGCAGCAGATGTGCACGAATCTTCTAAGAAGCTACAAAGTAAAATAGAGAGCAGAAGTGATGTAGTATCTCTGAGAATTGTAGGGCTGCACACCATCAACCTGAGTAACTGTTGACATCTGGAACCAAATAAGTCTTTGTTTGTGGGGATAAGGGGTGCTGGAGGTGGGGGGAGATTATCCTGTGGTTTTTAAGGATGTTTTGCATCATTCTTGGTTTCTACCCACTAGATACCAGTGGCACCCATCTCCTCACTTGGGACAACCAAAAGTGTCTCAGGGTATTGTTAATGTTCACTGGGGGTTAAATCTCTCCTGATTGAGAACTACTGGATTAGGGAGAGGGATTTGTGTTTTTTAATTTAAGGTGGAGAAATCTAAGCAAGTTTTCAGAAACAGAAAATAGGCCAAGTAGAATGGGAAAAACTGAAGATGCAAGTGAGGGCAAGAAAACTTGGAGAGGAGACCAAAATATGAAGGAGTTAACAAGAAAGAAGAGCAAGAGTGCCCTGAAGTGGAGGATGGATTTTCCTTCACAGCAAAGAAAGAAAGAGAAGGTCCCTAATGAGGAGACAGATGTTAAGAGCAGTCAAACCAGAGAGTCTTGATCTTTTAAATAATGTTATAGGTGAGCTTCATGTGACTAAGTGATCTGAGAGTGGAGAATTCATTAGAAAGTTCAGAAACAAGCTGTAAGTTACTGCTTTGCTGAAACGGGGAGTGTACCTTTATAGCAGAACCAGGCAAAAGTATACCTAAGGTGCCATATTTACATCTTATTCAATTGACTTTTACCTAATTGAAAACAGGAGCAGAGGGTGGACACTTTCCATGACTAGGAATTATCAAGAGAGGAACAGCAGAAGGACAAGTAATGAAGGGAGATGGGGATGGGGTAGGAAATCTCTGTGAGTGTACATGATGCCCAGGCTAAGGTAAGAGGCAAGGGAAGTCAAGAAAAAGGCCATAGCTTGAGAAAACAGGAAAGACTCAAGGGATCATACATCCCAATGAAGCTAAAGCAGATTCTTTGTTTTAGAATTGGGAAGCCTTTCTAAGGTCCATAACACTTTATAGTCTAGAATCTAGACTCTAGATCAATGGTTCTCAAATCAACTTGCCACCCCCACCCCACCCCACCCCACCTGGGGATAATTGGCAATGTCTGGAGACGATTTTTATTGTCATGATTGGGGCAAGGGGCACTAATGGCATCTCGTGGGTAGAGGCCAGGGATGCTGCTAAACATCTGACAATGCACTGTATGGCCCCACAATAAAGAAATGTCTGGTCCACGATGTCAATAGTGTCTCTGTGGAGGAACCCTATTCTGGATTAAAACCAAATATCTAGTAAGTTGTTTAATGGAAACTCTTGGGAAGTTTTTAAGGAAAATTAAACTGCTGAAAGTTCTTTTTTTACAATCCTATTATACTTTAGCATCAATTTTTATAGCCTCTTGGAAAGAAAGGCCCTTCAATTGCTTTTATTCATTCATTCATTTTTTAAATTTCATCCAAAATAAGTAATTGCGCTTTATTATGGGGACCATATTAATCATTGGGAATATAAAAATAAGGTAGACAGAGACAGCATTAAGTCAGATAAAAGTATTGCTATGGACTGAATTGTGCCCCCTCCAAATTCATATGTTGAAGCCCCAAAGTGACTGTGTTTGGAGATAGGGTCTATAAGGAGGTAATAATGATTAAATGAGGTCATAAGGATGGGGTCTTCATCCTATAGGATTAGTGTCCTTATAAGAAGAGAAACCAGGGAGCTTGCTCTATCTCTCTTTGTCTCTTTCTCTCTCTCCCTCTCTCCAATTGCACACAGTTCAGATGATCACGCAGAGAGATGGCATCCACCTACAAGCCAAGAAGAGAAGCAACACCAGAAACTGATCATGCCATCACCCTGATCCTGAACTTCCAGACTCTAGAACTGGGAGAAAATAAACGTCTGTTGTTTAAGCCACTAGTCTATGGTATTTTGTTATACCAGCCAAAGCAGACTAAGAGAAGCATATTCTTTTGTTTGCTTATTTCTGTTTTTATGCCAAGACTTGTCCTAAGCAAATGCCAGTTTTGCCTTTAGAGCTTTCCTACTCCAACCTAATCCCTTTTCTTACACTCTACCCTTCCCCTACCTGGAACAGTGTAAGAAAGAGATTGAACTTT
The DNA here is from genome assembly GCF_009873245.2 of Balaenoptera musculus. Classification (NCBI taxonomy): domain Eukaryota; kingdom Metazoa; phylum Chordata; class Mammalia; order Artiodactyla; family Balaenopteridae; genus Balaenoptera; species Balaenoptera musculus. The sequence goes on along the minus strand of NC_045797.1, from coordinate 33,031,474 downwards.
GAAATTAGGTAAACTTGATTCTAAATTCCATTTACAGATGAATGGATAAAGATGTGGCACATATATACAATGGACTATTACTCAGCCATGAAAAGAAACAAAACTGAGTTATTTGTAGTGAGGTGGATGGACATAGAGTCTGTCATACAGAGTGAAGTAAGTCAGAAAGAGAAAAACAAATACCGTATGCTAACACATATATATGGAATCTAAAAAAAAAAAAAAAAAAAAAAAGTGGTCATTAAGAACCTAGGGGCAGGATGGGAATAAAGACGCAGACCTACTAGAGAATGGACTTGAGGACACAGGGAGGGGGGAGGGGAAGCTGGGACAAAGTAAGAGAGTGGCATGGACATATACACACTACCAAATGTAAAACTGATAGCTAGTGGGAAGCAGCCACATAGCACAGGGAGATCAGCTCGGTGCTTTGTGTCCACCTAGAGGGGTGGGGTAGGGAGGGTGGGAGGGAGGGAAACGCAAGAGGGAAGAGATATGGGGATATATGTATATGTATAGCTGATTCACTTCGTTATAAAGCAGAAACTAACACACCATTGTAAAGCAATTATACTACAATAAAGATGTTAAAATAAATAAATAAATAAATTCTAGCACCTAACCATAGAATACTAAAGATTAGGACTTGAGATATCTGAGTTATAATACCCTCATTTATTAAAATATCCTCATTTATTTATTCTGTTTATTAAAACATAACCACGTTTATTTGCAGGGATGCTATATGACTTAAATGAAAGGTCAGGTGAGATTGCCTAACATAGTTCTTATATATGGCAGTCTCTCAGGAGAAAACAGTTTCCATTTTCCTTCTTGGATCACAGTTGTATTCAAAGTCTGTTTTCAGGAATTATGTGGTTTGTTCTTCCCAACTATTTCATTAGGTGTTCATCTGAAGAAAGATAAGAGGTTTTCCCTATCCAAAGAATTTTCTGCCCCAAAATTTGAAAACAGGAAAATTTCCATTCTCTAACAATCAAATCTCCAGTGATGAATTTCTGGCTTCATGACAAGTGGAGGAAACAATGGTATTTTGAGATGTGAGTACCTGGCTAATATCATAAAATGAAATAAATATGCAGTTTCAATTTAAAACAAACAAATAGGGCTTCCCTGGTGGTGCAGTGGTTGAGAATCTGTCTGCCAATGCAGGGGACACGGGTTCGAGCCCTGGTCTGGGAAGATCCCACATGCCGCGGAGCAGCTGGGCCCGTGAGCCACAATTATTGAGCCTGCGCGTCTGGAGCCTGTGCTCCGCAACAAGAGAGGCCGCGATAGTGAGAGGTCCGCGCACTGCGATGAAGAGTGGCCCCCACTTGCCGCAACTAGAGAAAGCCCTCGCACAGAAACGAAGACCTAACACAGCCATAAATAAAGAAATAAAGAAATAAAATTTTAAAAAACTGCATTCTTAGAGCTGAAAGCCCTCACAAAAAATTGATGAGATTAAATGAGTACTTTCTAAAAATAAATAAATAAATAAATAAAACAAATAAAATAAAGCCTATTTATTTCCAGCATATTAAATTACTCGAGCCTTTTTTTTGTGGCATCAGATGATACAGGAATGTATCTACAGTCGACATATCTATCAATTCCTATGATTCACGATCTTTATGTGCCAAGTATTGTGCTAAGCTTGTACACTGCTAACTCACTTAATCCTCACAGAAGGCCTTGCTTCACTAGCATGTCTCCTGAATTATGAAATGAGGGACATGAATATCCCTATCAAATATCTACTTGATATTTATGACAATCCCTTTCTTTGTGTGACAAGCGAAGCTGTAGAATGCCAACTCTTCTCACGAGGATAAGCAGAGTTGTAATGACTCCTGGACATGCTGCATGGCATCCGAATCAAAGAATCGGGGCCAGTTTCATTTGGCAGAAGATTATCATGAGTTTCACATCGATTTTCCAGGAGATTTCTCCAAACCGTGTCTAGAACCATCTTATCCCCACCCTCTTCTGAATATCAACAAAGGAGACAAAGGCTCTTTTCATGAGGAATTTTTCATAGCTCTGCAGTTGTTTAAAAGTCTTCTCTCCGGCTCATCATCTGTTACCATGGAGAGCACTGTGGTTAGGGGGAGTAAGGGGGGGGGGGCGTGCAGTGCCCTCTCCTAACAAACAGGAAATGTGGCTCCAATTGCTCTGTGACCCGGTCAGAAGGACACCTGATCTCTCACTCTGCCCCTCTAACAGAGATTAGAAAAGAGATCGTGGGACCGGAGAGTTGGGTGACAGGTACCCGTTAGAGCATGCCCTACCCTTTGCCTTCCAGGCTCCAGTTTAGAAACATAAACTTTCTCCTGTTAGACAACACAAATTAGAAGCTAAAACCCTGCCTAAATTACCAGGCAGGGACCTATCTTGGCTTTTGCTAAGACAGTCTATCACCTTCAGCTTTCCAAGACAGCAGGCACCATCCTGGCAGAGACTCACAAAGTCTTCGAAGACTACTAGACACATCGTTTATTCTCTAGGTTCCGTGATGAAAGCTGCATGAGGGCAGGGACCTTGTCTGTCTTTGTCACTGCCATATTACCTACCACTCATAGCAACGTTCAAGCTCATCATAGACACTCAGGAGGTTATTGTTACCAGGAGGAAGGGGGGAAAGGAAGAGGGGTGGAAGGGAGGGAGGAAGAAAGAAGTTACCCTATATCCTAAACAACATGGAGGAACCCAAACAATGTAGTACACTAGAATTGCTCTTGGTATCAACATCCAATGCTCAAGTTGGAAGGAATCTCATAAATATTACTGAGCTCAGCCCTCATTTACTGAGATTCAGAGGGTTAACTGGTTTACCCTAGTCGCACACAAGTCTGTAACAAAGGTTCCCAGGCCTTTGGTCCCTTATACCTTGTGGCCCCGCTGGTGAGTCCTTCTGGCCTCTGTGTCAACATTCTCTATGTTTTTAAAAGGTAGAGTGTACTTCATTTAGAGCCATTAAGAAATATGTGATCTACTTATTTATTTATTTATTTGATGTAGTAGTTTGACCTAATCAGTTTTAGTCACTAACAGAGCATTTCCTGTTTCCGGTGTGTGTATGCATGGATTTGCACGTGTGTATGTGTGTGTTTTCCCTTGCCTTTTAAAGAACAGAGCAAGAGGTCATGTCTAGGAGTCTTTATTCATCAAAGGAGAGTGATTTTAAAGGAATTCAAGGATTCGATTTCTCAACAGTGTTCTCTTGTTAAAGAAAATGCTTCTAAGGTTTTGGAATTCATACAGCAGTGATATTTAATGAAATGTTCTTGAGATTGCAAATCCTGAAGTGTGCTGCATGCACACTGAATATTGTGACTTTGAGGAAATAATCTTATAATTCCCAAGTTTAATGCCAATGCCTGTAAATTAGGAAGTTAGACCAATTGGAGTTTCTGAGGAGACAGCAAGTAGGTAACTGCCAGCCTGGGAAAAGAAAGATGTGAGACCAAAGAAGAAAAAAGACTTCAATGGTAAGGGAGATGCAACTTCAAACATGGACCAAAAGAGCCCACAGCCAGCCCTCTACAACCTCACCTCATCCCTCAGCCAGAAGTGAGAGCTGTTTCAGGAGTAGTTTCCAAAAGAGCACAACACCAAGAGTTTCAAATGTAAATGATGTCTTACATTACACAGCGCTTTTAACTTCTCTAAATTACCGTCCTCTGGTTGATTAGCATAACACCCTCCGCCCCACCACAGGACTAGAATAAACTATTTTGCGTCGATTTTTTTTTTAAACATCTTTATTGGAGTATAATTGCTTTACATTGGTGTGTTTGTTTCTGCTTTATTACAAAGTGAATCAGCTATACATATACATACATCCCCATATCTCCTCCCTCTTGCTTGTGTCTGTTTTTTAGATAAGGAAACTGAGAATTGAGAAGTTAGATAATCTATGAGCCAAGAGTAGAAGTCTGTTTCCTGGAAACCAGTTCTATAGTCTTTCTATAGTCTTTCTACCTTGCTGAGAATTTTTTGGAGGGAGAACTCTTTCGTGGGAAGGGAGTGTTATGTTAAAAATTGAAGGGTAAGCTGGGACAACTGAGAGAGTGGCACGGACATATATACACTACCAAATGTAAAATAGCTAGCTAGTGGGAAGCAGCTGCATAGCACAGGGAGATCAGCTTGGTGCTTTGTGACCACCTAGAGGGGTGGGAGAGGGAGGGTGGGAGGGAGATGCAAGAGGGAGGAGACATGGAGATATATGTATATGGATAGCTGGTTCACTTTGTTATAGAGCAGAAACTAACACACCACTGTAAAGCAATTATACTCCAATAAAGATGTTAAAAAAAATTAAAAGATATAAGCAAACCTAATGGGAGAAATGAAAAACTGTATTCTGGTCACCTATTCTTGATTATCTACCACTGGAAACATGGGCAAGGATAGTGGGATAAATAAAATCCACAAGTACACAAGACCACCATGTTGGAAAGATAAAGGCAGTCTCTCACAAAGCAGTTTAAAGAAGTAGCGTAGCTAATATGCTGTTAATTTTTAGCTGATTTGAGTTACATGTCTTCTGCCTTCCTCAGCAATCCTTTAGATGGTAGCCCATCTAAAGGACTGTGGTGTGGTGAAATGGACACAAGGATCAAAGAGGCACAGATCTGGAATAATTGGCCCCCAGGTAATTGAGAGCTGGCTGTCCTGTGATCTGACTAATGAGTTCCTTCCACCAAGCAATAAACTACTTTCTGGAAGTCATTTTTCCATCACTTGGAAAAACATCTTTCAAGGATCTCTCTAATACAGTGTGTTAGCCCCTGGGATTCAATATTTCAAGAAATACCTTTAAGCCAACTAAACCTCTAGAGATTTTTCTGTTTTCACTCAACTCTTGTTTCAGTTCCAATATTTCTAGGAAAACATTGATTGATTTACTGTGGTAAATTATGAGATGTTTTTAACGTTGGATGCAATATATCTGATTTGTGATCTCCAGGCCTCAGATGTTTTATAACAGGAGCTAAAAATGTGCACCATAGCCTGGAACAAATAGGCTCACCTGTAAGCCGGTAAAATCCTCCGCCTAATGTGTTACTTCTTTTCTCACACCTTCTGACTCCACTTTCCCTGATTCATTCATGATCCACATCAGTAACTTAGTGATACCTAATTTCAAATGGTTGATTTCAGACTAGCCATGAAGCAATCTAAGCATCATGCTGAAAGGTACAGATGCCAAGGACTTGAGGAGGCTGGTTATACATGATTGCAGGCATCATAGAGACAAAAAGGTATGCTTGATGAATCTGACAAAAGCGAAAACATCTAAGCGTCAGAGTTTAATAGTTGACTCTTAGGTTGTCTTTCCTGCCAAACTATAAGATCTGTGAGGTTTGTGTCTGCTCTATTCACCATTGACTATCTGGTACCCATCCCTGTGCCCAGCAGATGGGAGGTGTACAGCACATATTTGTGGAAGGGATGAATAAGAGGATGACCAAATGAGTCCTGAGGAGGGAGAAGCATAAATTCAATTGGAATTATCCAAGTTGAAAGTTGTATTTGTCAACTGCTTTCCTCTTTCCTGTTTAGTACTATTTGCAAATGTCCGTTAAACTCAGTGTCAGTTTTTATACAGTTGAGCTGAACTGCACCATTATCAACTGTTGCCTGTTGGCTCTGTTTCTGAAGATGACAGGTCTCAGGTTTAAGGTTCATGTGGATCAGTTATTGCCCTTCTGCTCTATGGCCAGAGACCGAAATTATAACTGGTAGGCCCTTTTGCTGGCTATGTTAGTTTTCTAATGTCTCACCACCTGCAAAGAAAAAGTACTTTCTATCTTAACCCTCCCTGTCACAGTTTGAACCCATCTCTATTCTGCTCTGCGTGCACTTAGAAGACAACTGTTCCCTAACTTTCACACACCACTCTTCATTCCTCTCTGAATCACTTAGCTTTTGCTATATAACAAACCACCATCCTTCCTAGCTTAAAAAACAATCATTTTATTTAGCTCATGGTTCTGTGTATTATCAATTTGTGCTGGGCTTAGCCAGGTGGTTCTTCAGAACTGATCTGGGCTCACCTGTTCTTGACTGGGCTTGTGCACATATCTGGGGGACTCAGATGGATGGCTGTTGTCTCTCTTTGCAAGGTCTCTCATTCTTCAGGGGGCTCAGCCAGTCTTGTTCATATGGTGGCAGAGGGGAACAGAAGCAGTGAAGCCTCTGAATGTTAGTTTAGAGCTCATATATCATTTCTCCACATTCTGTTGGTCAAAGCAAGTCATCAGGCCAGCCCAAATTTAAAGGGTAAGGAAATAGATTTCCCTTCCTGATAGGAAGAACTTATAACCATTTTTGCAATCTACTAAACCATTCTAGACTCATTGCCATTTCTTTAGCCTCGTTTTTTCCCAAAATAAGTCCTTTTTCTGTTTATCTTGGATCCAACCTCCAGACTCCATGTATATCTCACTCATTCATTTGATGAATTGAAAAAATATGTTTATTGAGCAACTACTACACATCAAGATCTATGCTAGGCTCAAGATCCACTAAAGTATGGTTCTTACATTTAAGGAGCTTAAAGCTAGAGGATCAAGCAAATAGTGAAGAACTAGGTGATGAAGAACAGAATAAAGTATCCTAGGAACCACAAGAGCAGGAGGCAAGGCCATTAAACTCAAGTTCTGAATGGTGAGCTGGAAAAGGTTCCTGGGAAAAGGGGCACATGAATGAGCAAGAATCTTTTACATCAGTGCTACTCAAAGCATGGTCTCTGGACTAGTGGCAGTCTTCAAGCTTCAAACTGTTTGTTACTGTTCTGGAATGAGACAAGAATAAGAGTTTGGGAGTTTTTATAGCAATTTGGTATTGCTGTGAAGTCCAAGCATGTGATTTTGAAAAAATATTGGTACTCAACAAATTGGTGTTCAACAATATTTTGAAAAACTATTGGTATTCAGCAACAAATTCAAATTTTGAATTTATTCAAAAAATCAAAGAAGACCCTCTATCAGAGGTAGTCTAAGAAGCACTGACCAGGTGACAAAGGGTGGAAGATTGTTCCAGGAGCAGGTATGGTAGACTGAATAATGGCCCCCCAAAAGAGAGCCAGATCCTAATCCCTAGAACCTGTAAATGTTATCTTATATAGAAAAAAGGGGTTTTGCAGATGTGATTAAGTTAAGGATCTTGAGATGGGAAGATTATCCTGGATTATCTGGGACAGTGCTAAATGCTAAATGTGCTAAAGGTGCTAAATCACAAATGTCCTTTTAAAAGGGGGACCGAGGAAGATTTGACACTGATGGAAGAGGAGAAGGCAATGTGATCATAGAGGCAGAGATTAGAGGCATGTGGTCACAAGCCAAGGAATGCTGGCAGCCACCAAAAACTGGAGGAGGCCTGGAACAGATTCTCCCCAAGAGCCTCAAGAGGGAGCGTGAACCTGCTGACCCTTGATTTCAGACTTCTGGTTTCCAGAATTGTGAAAGAATACATTTCTGCTGTTTAAACCACCAAGTTTGTTGTCATTTGTTACAGCATCTATAGGAAATTAATACATGTGTGAAGGCAAAGAGGCCTGAAGCAATATAATATATTCAGGGATTTGTAAGGAGCTAGAAAATGACTTCAGGAAATGACACATGTAGGGAGGAGTGGTAGAGATAAGGAGAAAGAGAGAGGCAAGGACTGCGAAGACCAAGGACCCCAACTTCATCCCATACTGACATTCAAAGTATTAACGAGAAAGACTTGAGAAACCACTTCCCAGTTGGCAAAGTGTGGCTGTTTTCTACGTGGACTAAAATACAGAGGAATAGTGTTTTTTGAACTTAATTCAGGAAAAAGGAGTAGACCTTGCATGAGTCTATAAATTCAAAATTTGTTGCAGTAATTAATGTGCACCCTAAGCTTGATTTTCTCAAGAGAGGAGAGCTAGCCAAGTATGGTGAGAAAAGTGAGGAATTCAGATTATCTGGTTCATAAGGAGTAGATGCTATAAACAAGCTACTGAACTAGTAAAAACAAATCTCCCAATCTGTCTAGCCAGAAACATACATGCATAAATGTACGCGTGCGTGCGCGTATACACACACACAATCAGAAAACCAGCCTACCGCACTAACCCAAAGGAAAAGGGAAAATCATTAAGGAAAGAGCGGGGAGAGACTAAGGCCTGACAATTGCTAGTGATATGTTTACTAAATATGCTTTAAAACATTAAACATAACATTGGAAAGCAGAGGAGCCGAATGGTTGGAGAAGCTCACTGATTACAATTCAGGTTAAGTCTGATGTGCTTTCTCGACACTTGGCTTCGCAACTGGAGCTCAGCCAAATGAATCTGCATCTCTGGAGTCTCCAGGCAACTCCCAACTTGGCATTTCTGACACAGGAGAGCTAGCCAGGAAACCCCTCCAAAGAGGGGGAACCATTGGCCAGACTCACTCCATCAACATCCAGACATCGTAGTTAATTACAAACACGCAGGACCAACCCGACAGCCAGCTCTGCAAGTAGCAGACACCAACCTTCCCCCGGGAACTGGCTTGGCTCCAGTGAGCACTCCCAGTGACAACAAGAACTCTTTTAAGCAAGACACTCCCAGGGCTTGCAAGATTGCAACAGGTTTTGTATTGCCATGTAAAGACATTCTCCCACCACCACCACTTCATAAGAAATTACCAGATTTCTATTCAGGGATAGTGAATGGAAATCCCTGGCAATAAGATTATGTCCAACATTAAAAAAATACAAATGAGTTCTGAATCACATCCCTTCTTTCCATTCACCTGGCACTAAACTCTTAGACGGGAGCCTAGGAAAAATCTTAGAAAGGAAATGGGTAAAACCTTCACCCATGACTCAGGTGTGTGGAAGGAAATAGTTTGACTCAGAGGTCTATGATGTCTCCCCCTTTTTGGACACTTTTTAACAAGAAGTTATTCAATAGGAAGACTGGAAATTTGGCCACAAATGTTAAGATCTAGGCAATGAAGTAGTCAAATGCTTTTATGGAGAACCCATTTGTACTTGAGAGTAATTGGGTTGTCTGCTGGAAGGCTAGACTTCTTGGAAAAATTGGGACCAGGAGAACAGAGTGCTATGCAACCAGATGCCAATTGACTAAAGCAACTTGAGAAATGTACCCTGCTTCACCTCCAACCATCGGTGTGATGTTGGCACTTGTACTTGTGCCAGGAGAGTCAAAATGACTGATAAGTGGCAGAATTAATCACATTACTCCAAGAGCCCAACAACCTATGCGAAGTTTTTACATCCCTAAGACAATTCTCCATAATGTGGAGCTTGACTCTTAGGAAGAGTTTATTAAAGCCGATTTTCCCCCCACTTAAGCACATTTGCTTTGCATCCCTTCAGCAACTTACTGTGCATTCAACTAGGTAAGCGCTTTATGCTTTAATCCTGGTGAGATGGTGGAGAACTTTTCTAAATCTTTCTTCCTCAGACAGAGCCACATGTGGGCTTCTAACTTCCATTTTCAGAGGAAGAAATGTGTGTTTCTGTATAAGAGAAAGATTCTTTATCCAGAAACCATGACACCGTCACATTCCAGTAATGCTTGGTGTGTCTGACTTGGAAAGATTTCTCAAGTAACATTTTCCCATTTATATTCCATTGTCCTTTTACATGCCGCCCCTTTGAAGCTTAGATCCTTAAACTGTGTGCACATCTGTCACTCATAACCCTTCCCCTTAAGCATTCCAAAGGTCTGTGACAGAATACCAAGTCCTCCTTCCCAGGTCCAGGAGGAAATCTGTGCCCAGAAAGAGAATTGTCCTAATAGAATGACCTTTACTGAGGCTTGACATCTGCTACCTTGTAAGCTTCTTACACACTCAGCCTAATCCACCTGGAGGCTTTTCCACTTGATGGAAAGTGATAAAAAAGCTGTTAGGCTGGAAGCCTTGTCTTACATTCAAAGAATGTAGGTTGCTTGAAATTCCAAGGATTAGGGCAGAGAGAGGGGGAAATATTTCTTAGTTCAGGTGCAATTCTCAAGATGCTTATTAGGATGAACTCTAGTCTAAGAACAACTTTATTGGTATGAAAGTCAAGGCAAGGCTTCTAATAGGAAGGAGGCTCCCAGCTTCCCAACATTTCAGAGGAGTAATGTAATGGTGATCATAAAACTTGCCTCGTCGACAAGAACCATGAAGCCTAACTCCAGAAATTTACAATCCACAGAGGATCAACAGCTTGTATTCTGGATATCTGAAAGGTAAATGCTCTCAAGCACCCAACCATCTGTAGCGATGAAAACCTGGACACCCAGGGTTGTAAATAATCCAGTCTGTTTCTTACAGCAACAAAGGCTAAGGCCTAAATTCCAAATTGAGCTGGCTCCTTGATTTATACCCTTGGCCAAGAGAAGAGAGTTCAGCGACAGAGCTTCTGAGAATAACAGAGGCATGTCTCCCAGGAGAGAGGGAGACTTTGAGATAAGTTACTGACGAGAAGCTCCTCTGAGTAATAGGATCATTGCTTCTCAGAATCACAAAGTGAAATGAAAATTTGAACTATTTTGGAAGAACTTAAAAAAGGTGAAGATGTTATTGTATTAGGAAAGATTTCTTTTTCCCCAAAGCAAGAGGAAAGATTCCTAATGCTCAGCAAACTCACTCTGAAGGGGAATTATTTATAGCCTGCATGGAAAGAAAAGCTTGCTTCATTTTAATAAATTTTTGGTGTTGAAGAATTTAGTATGTTGGAAAGTATTTGTCCTTTGATAAACTATTTCCAGTTTTTCTCTCTCATATATTCTTGGTTAGAGTATAGAAATATTTTATGTATATGTATATGCATACGTATACGTAAATCTCACCATTGATTTTACAGCAGGTATGAGATAAATAGGTCTTATCATTGTTGATATCACCAGTTCTGTGCCCTTTGATATATACACATAAGAGAATCTTAGAACGTTAAGAAAACCTTTCTTTCAGGGAGAGGAGTGGGTAATATACATACATACATATACAGTAATAATAAAATCTCCATCAGCCGTCACAACAGATGGAGGATTATTTTAACATCATCTCATAGAAGAAGAAAATGTGAGAAGGAGACTTACACAAGGTCACACAGCTAGTAAGGCCTGGAGCTGGTACTCCAGATTCCTAATCTTGTGCTTTCTCTAGTACAATACTCTACCTTTTGTCTGAGCCCTAAACGGACTACATTTCAAAAAAAGCTAATAATATCTGTAAATGTCATTATGGGTAAGTGATTTATTTTACCCAATTTCCATTCTTCCTGAAAGAGATGTCTGTATTTGCCAGGAGCTAAAACAGTTGTCCTTCTACCCACCTAGCAGGAACAACACTCCCCTGAGTTGCTAAGTTTAGGCATATTAGATAAAGTGGAGGAAGGCAGAGTTACACTGATTTCATATCTCCCAGTTGAGATAATGCTACTGAGAACCACTCAGGGAGTTGAACAAATTTGAACAAGCACAATTTTGATTAATTTCAAAGAATAAAAATGTATATTTTTTCCTGAATCAAAAAGATAAAATCAATTGGAGCAAAATGAAGATCCTATTCTAAGATATACTCAGGTTGATATTTATCTGCTGAATTTCAATAGTCAGCATGTAAAATAATTTGAGAGATCTAAGCACATGAATGATTCTTGTACTGGAAAGATTCACAGGTAAAACACCTAAGCAACTGGAACTATTTAAAACATATATGTAATGCATGTGATGTTTTGTAATTTGCATGTAATGCAAATGTATCTATTGTAATAGCTTTGGCTAACATCCTTCCAGGCTTACCATGTGCCGGGCCTTGTGAGAAGTGAGCATTACCTCATTTCATCTCCACGACAACCCTATCAGGAAAGAACTAACATCATCTCCGGTTGCAAAGAAACTGAAGTTCCCTGAAGTTCAGTGCTTGCTCGAGACCCCTAAGGTAGGAAGAAGCAGAGCTGGGAGTTGAAAGCCCCATGTTTTATCACTGCCTTCTCTTTGCATTTTGACCTAGTACTCTATCCATCCACACCAATTTGAGGAGGAAAATAAGTTGAGTTTAGTTTTTTAAAGTTATTTTTAAAACAATTGGCTAACAATGAGTTATGCAACTAGTTTTAACTTTGCAGACCACCAGTATGATCCTTACCCACAATCAGCAAGGCCAGCCCCAGCAATGGGGGTATGGGACCTTGTCTCTCTCCCCTCCTCCCCCCAGATCCTGTGTTTCAACTCTAACTCAACTTACCCCACTTTGGAACCAGACCAAAGAATGTCATGAGTGTGGCCTAGGGTGTTAGAAGCTGAGGTGGAGTGGACCCAGCAGAAAAAGAGATACTGTGAAGGGGCAGACAAGGTGCCAAACATCTACATAACTATCCCATCACCAGTGCCCAAGACAAACCTTGCTGCCTTTCCTTAAACAAGTTTTCTCCTCTCAGTTGACTCTGTCTATCTGCACTTTATCCAAATGCAGATGATATTTACCTTGACCCATTCCTCTTTCAATCATTCGTTTGTGTCCATATTTGAGTTTCTGGCACCATGCTAGGTGTGAAGGATGCAGAAGTGAATGAGATGCTGTCCCCTGTTGTCAAAGGTTTCTCAGACCAGGGAGAGCGACGTATGATCTGAGAGTCCACTGCGAGGAGCAAGGAAGAAGGAACGAAGCAGAGAGGACTCTGGGAACCCAGAGAAGAGGCAGCAACCCAGCCTGGGGTGGGGGGGAGGGCTGGTCGGAGAAAACCTTCTGGAGCAAGTGGTTCATGAGGTGATTTGGGTTCTATGTTAGTGGAGGAAAGGAGGTGAATGGGAAGACTAAGTTTTGGGCAGAATGGACCTCATGATCCAGAAATAGCCTGGTGTGTCTAGTGATTCACCATATGTAATCTAAGTGAAAGGTCCAACGTGAGGTAGCTATTTTAATCCCCAAGACCCCTAGAAAATAAGGAGGTTAGAGGTTAAATGGGAGAAGCTTCATGCTAACTCTCCCCATTTCACTCTTGGATTTACCCAAGTCCCTCCATTGCTTTCATCCCATTCTCTAGTGTGGATATGGCCACTCAGCTGTGGGCAGCACCGGATTAATAAAGCAGCGCTTTGGGTCCAAGTTCCAGACTCTATAAATGAGCACAGGTGCCAGCTGATCAGGCTTGATATGCCTCTGTTTCTCCCTCCTCCAAGTCTCTGCCTTCACGGGGAGCACATTCCTTCCTGAAAGAGCAAAGAAGCCACATAAGTCCAAAAGAAGTTTACGCTTTCCGACAAACACAAGCGTGTCCTCTACCATATGGAACAGCAATAACGACAGCTCCAGCAACTGTGATGTACTGAGAGCTTCCTATGGGCCAGGCCACCAACTGGTCCCACCTGGACCACTCAGTGGCCTCCTAACAGATCTACTTGTATTCTCCCTCTGGTCCACTTTGATGCCTTCCCCATATAGCATCCAGGGTGGCCTTTGTAAAGTTGATTTACAAAATTGATTCTCTCTCTATCCTCATCCCCCTACTTCACACATGCAAGCCCTAACGTACACTGTGTTTCAATGGTTTTCCATTGCACTTAGGATGAAAAAAAACCCCTTCATTTGACCCACAGAGCCCTTTCATGGCCTGCCTCCCCTCTCTCCATTCTTTTCTCACATCACACACCCCCAAATTCTACTCAAAACTAGGAGACCTTATTCCACTTTCTTGAGCCTACAATGCTCACCATTGTTCCCACTCTTCTCCACCTAGTTAAGTTCTAAAGAGCCTCCAAGTGGTAGCTCAATTATCACCTCCTCAGGGAAGACTTCCTGATCACCCTGAAAAGGTCAACGTCTCATATTATAACCTTTTCAAATAGTATGCATCTTCATTCACTAACCAAAATCATGATTTTGCATTTATTGGGTGAGTATTTTATCAGTTCCTGTCATTATCCAGTAAAGGAGATGTGACAATGGGCACATGAACATGGGAGCACAGGGTCCACTGGAGCTGCCATATATGGCATCAGTGGAAACTGCTAAAGTGATACAACATTGGAATGTCCTATTAAAGTTTCCACTAGGGTGCTGGGTCAGGGTTCACAACCTACAGGGTCAGGGTGCTCTTTTCCAGGATGAAGTAAATGCAAAAAACCTACACGTGACAAATAGTGCTGTGCCCCTAGTAGCTAGAATACACAGGCCCTTGATCTCCCAGGGACCCACCTATTGGATTTGTATGTTCTATTGCCACCACTTGAGGTTCTGTTGAATTAGAGGCACTGGGTCCTAGCAGGGGTGAGGTGGGACTTTGAGGACTGTTTTCACAGGGGGATACAGGAAGGAGTTGTCCAAACTTAAAGCTATGATTACTGCCTGGTCATATTGGGCTCCTCAGGCCAGTGATCCAGCAGGCAACAAAAGGTGTTACCCTAATGGCAAAGGTCATTGACCAGATTCCTCATGAGGAGCTGGAGTTGCTGCTTCATAATGTGGGCAGTGAGGAGTGTGTATGGAGCTTGGAAGACTCACAGCTGCCGTCATGGCTGGGAGAAGAGTGAAAGGGCAGTTGTAGCGACAATAACCTGGCAAAGGTAAGGTGACCAAGGGCTAGACCCTTCAGAGAGGAAGACGTGGCACTTCCAGCAAGCCAGCTAACCACTTGGCTGAGAGCAGGGAAAACCTAGAGTGAGCAGGGGAGGAGGGAGGTAATGAGTATCATCCATGAGCTGGGACCAGCTGCAGCAGAGGGGACAGTCTTAAGTCTTCTAAAGAGTTGAGGACAGAGTGGACTTACCATGGGGTAGAGCTGTCTCTGAGTGGGGTCGACTCATCTCTGGTCTCAACTGCAGCTCTGATGAGTACTTACCTCTATGCACATGAGCAGTACCCCCCTTGAGTTCCCATCAGCATCCTCTTACTTTTCTGCCTCTAGAATTTTTTCTAAGCCAAGGTATCTCTATCGACCTGAATTTTGATGTCGAGTTTACTTATCAAGCTGCTTTGTTTAATTTACAAAATGGTATGCTTGTATATGATCCTGCATACATCAGGAGAAAACCATAATTTGAAAAGATACATGCACCCCAATGTTCATCGCAGCACTATGTACAGTAGCCAAGACATGGAAGCAACGTAAATGTCCATCAACAGATGAATGGATAAAGAAGATGTGGTATGTGCATATATATGCATACATACATATATATACACACACACACACAATAGAATATTACTCAGCAATAAAAAGGAATGAAATAATGTCATTTGCAGCAACATGGATGGACTTAGAGATTATCATACTAAGTGAAGTAAGTCAGGCAGAGAAAGACAAATATCATATATCATTTATATATGGAATCTAAAAAAAGGATACAAATGAATTTATTTACAAAACAGAAATAGACTCACAGACATAGAAAACAAACTTATGGTTACCAAAGGGGAGGGGGAAGTAGGATAAATTAGGAATTTGGGATTAAAATATACACACTACTATATATAAAATAGATAACCAACAAGGACCTACCGTATAGCATATGGGACTATACTAAATATCCTGCAATAACCTATAATGGAAGAGAAAGTAAAAAAGAGGACATACATATTTATATATATATATATATATGTATAACTAAATCATTTTACTGTACACCTGAAACTAACACAACATTGTAAATCAACTATATTTCAAAAAAATTTTAAAAAAATAAAAAATGGTATACTTTTAACTGAAATAAGAAAAAGTATGTTTCACAATTGTAATTTTTTCTTCTTCTTTGGTACACATTTCTGTCATGTCATTGAAGGGAGGAATAATGGTCTAAGATTTACAGTTTCGCTATAGATTACTGAGATCCTTGTTTTAAAAAGGAGAAAAAGGTGACTAAAAAGAAATCCTGCTGGCAACCAGCTTTATACACACTTATTTTGTGCCTTGATAAACTGAATGTGTTGAGATAAAATATAAAGTGTCTGCAGGCTATATTGTTTCTGAATACTCCAAAATCTTAGAGACATTTATTAGTATTACAAATATACTGCGAAAACAGTTGGGGTAATCATGTTTGGTCTAGATTTGTGCTGACTAGTACAGTAGTCACTAGCTAGTCTGAATTGAGATGTATTGAACACATTGGATTTCAAAGAAATAATATGAAAAAAATGTAAAATATCTCGGTAATTTTTTGTAGGATTAAATGTTGAAATTATATAATGGATGTATTGGATTAAATAAAATGTATTATTAAAATTATTTTCACTCTCTTCTTACTTTTTTAATATGGATACTAGAAAATGTTGATTTATCTATATGGCTCATGTTACATTTCTCTTGGACAATGCTGGTCTGGAGCTTTACAAGCCAATTTCCATCTAATGAAGGAAATAAAAAACAATTTACGAAAGCAAGCCCAATCAGATAAGAAAATTCAAATACACTTGTAGAAAGCGTACTATTATCCCATACTTCTGATGATATTCAACTGACTTCATATCCTAAATACCAAGGAAAGGAATAGCCCAATAACTCAGCCTCTGCCTATTAAACATTAGGACTAAAAGCCTAAATATCCACTCCTCTTCCTTTTAAAATAGTCTTAAAATAGTCCAACAGTTAGTAAATAGTCCCTCCCTGACCCCATATACTCACACCTCCAAAGGGCATATGACTTGAAAAATATCTGTTGATCTAGCAAAAATAACAAGAGACTACCTTGCAAATAGTCGAGTTCACCAAGAATTGACTTCATGTAATACCACATGACATAATTTGATCTCTTTAATCTCAGCAAGGATAAAAAGGCCAGCCACAAGGAGACATGACAAAACCCATGGAGCACGGCAGAGGAACCGGACAGCTGCCCAGGGAAGAGCATTTCATTTAGATCAACACCCCCAGCCAAGAGGAAAGGAGTGAGACTGGTCCCTGAGGCATGAATTCCTCATCCTGATGCCCTGATCTAGGTCCAAAGTACCTCTATCCAGACCTAGTCCTGAGCAGAACAACTTGGGAGACCAGTTGTCTTGTCTGTGAAATTGTCATTAAACCATGAGTAATTTGGCGCTATTTTCTGCATGATTTGTCTTCTCTGAAAATGAGCAGACTCAGGCTTGTGAAAATGGAAATTAATTTACTTTCTATTCTTCTTGAGCTTATCTATTTCAGTCTACTTCTTCTGAAGTAGATGTGCTAGGGATGGATGTGCTAGGAGACCACACTGCTTTCAAGTTGTGGAAATGTCTTTTAACAAAACAACTGAAGGAGACTTGGAATGAGAGAATGTGCTTGGCTGATTGGTTTCCCATCCAGTACTACATCTCTTACTAAGCAGGGAGAATCAAGCCATTGTCTACTTGGCTGGGCTGGATCTACTCTGTTCTATATATCTTGCCTGTTTAAGATAGCATATACATTTTTTAATATTTCTGTAAACAATATTAAGCAGAAATGTCACAATTAGATGCTAAATTACAATAATGATTGTTCAAAGGTGAATTGCAGAGCTTTGGCCCACTTTTAGGGAAATGTAATTAATATTGCTGTCAGCGTCTACTGGCAAGCCAGCACCACAAACTAACCATTGGATTTCATCATAAAGTGCCATTGTGATCCACCAAAGCAACACTACCCTTTTAGGTGCTGGATTAGAATCCAGGCAAGTCCACAATGTAGTCTTTACACATCATCAACTTCCACACAGGACATAAATTGCACTAATATAGTAATACACTGAAATCTCAGACCAACTTTTTGTCATCGGATTAGAATGTGATGACACAAAATAAAGATGTGAGATGGAATCTGTGCTGAGGTCCAAATTCACATTGGAAGTCTGGAAAGAAAAGACTGTTTATAAAATTATAGCCCAGGAATTGCTGCCAAAGTCAGCCTTTGGTGCAGCTGTAAGTCAGATGGAATCCACCTCCCTGACATCAGACCCACCCACTGGAATGTGGCTTCTCTGCCTGGAGCTTCCCTGAGTGGAAACTCCATGTCACATTACAAAGCAGGAGCTGTCGTGCCAGTGCTATTGGCCTTTTTGGATCGTTATGGTGGGTTAGTTATTTACCCTTCTTCCACCCAGCAAAAAGAAGGCCATCAGAGCCCTTGTGGTTTTAGCATTCATATTTGTCATACCCAGGTTTTGAGTTTTGCTCAAAACTGCCAGATTTCATGAATCCTACCCTCTAGGACCTCCACCTTTTTTTTTTAAAATTAATTAATTAATTAATTTATTTTTGGCTGTGTTGGGTCTTCGTTTCTGCGCGAGGGCTTTCTCCAGTTGTGGCGAGCGGGGGCCACTCTTCATGGCGGTGCGCGGGCCTCTCACTATCGCGGCCTCTCTTGTTGCGGAGCACGGGCTCCAGACGCCCAGGCTCAGTAGTTGTGGCTCACGGGCCTAGCTGCTCCGCGGCATGTGGGATCCTCCCAGACCAGGGCTCGAACCCGTGTGCCCTGCATTGGCAGGCAGATTCTCAACCACTGCGCCACCAGGGAAGCCCCTATAAATTATCATAATAAAAAAATGCCACAGTGATCTTTACTTTTGTTTCTTTCCCTGGAATTAACCATGGGCTCAAGATCTTGCTCAAAATGCCATTGCCCCTTATAATTCTACTCTTCTTCTCAAGCTTCAGATGCTGGAATAAATATCCATGATTTGTGGATTTGGAAAATCCCAAACAGTTATTGCATGCCCTCTGTGTGTTTGTAACATGTGCCTTTCTAGAACTTCTCTTTAAACAAATAGCTATCCCCTCACATCACATTTTTGTCACACTTCTTTTCAATATTATTACTCAGAAATCTAAAGGGCTGCAATTTTGGTACCTTGCCTTCACTGTTTCAGTTATGCATTGCTATATAACAAACTACCTCCAAATTTAATGACTTTAAACTACAATCATTTTATTTGCTCATAATTCTGTGGGTCAGTAGGGCAGTTCTGTTCCATATGGTGTCCATATAGCTGGGGTTAGAATGTCCAAGATGCCTACCATGTGACTGCATCCAGCTGGTAGCTGAGATGGGCTGGACAACCCAAGAACTCTTCACTCATATGCCTGGTATCTCAGGGCATTTCTGTATAATAATCTCTTCTCCACGTAGCTACTAGCTTGGGCATGGTGGACTGATATCTTACATGGCAGCTAGCTTCCACAGGGAGTGAACGTAGAAGATGTAGATCTCTTTAGCCCCAGCCTCTGAAGTTACACAGTGTCACTTCTGCCACATTCTATTGGTCAAAACCAGTGACAGGCTGGGACAGCCCAGATTCACGGAGGTGGAGAAATAGACTCCTCCTCCAGATGAGAAGAGGGATGAAAGGAATCCAGAGCCGTGTTTTGTGGTCAGCCATACTCACCAACCTAGAGTGTCATCGTTCGTCAGAGCAACCCTATAGCACCAAGTTTAACCCTCCCCTTCTTATGTTTGCACCATCTTCTCTGACTTCCAAGATCCCTGAAACCTGAAATCCAAACAGTTTAATGATACCAAATGTTTCAAATTAGTGTCTGTCTGGTTGTTGCTGGTAGTTGGGGAGGGGATCAATATTAATGAAGAGAGAAGCAGTAAACATTGTTAATGAGGCTGAAGCCGGAGAGACCCAGCTATCACGGGGATGTGTTTCGGCATGCAGTGAGTGAAAGGACACTTGGTAGGAAAGCCTGCATCTCTAATGAGCCCACAATAACAACACCACCAAAGTTAGCACTATGGATAAATCTTAATAGATGATGTCTTACAAAAAGCTCTTTGCTTGAAATGCAGCCCAAAGACTAAATTAGAGTCAAAGCCCCAGTCAGTTAACTGTGCTACAACATGTGAAGAATTGATTTTCTTATTTTCAGCTGTCAGACCTGCTGCAAAGAATGAGTTTTAATTCTGGGGATGTTATTAAACTCCTTGCTTAACTGGCAGAAAAATGGAACTGCTAGCCGAGTGACGGTGGAGCTGCTGTCGGATTGAATGACATCTGTCAGATTATGATGAATGACCCTCTCTTCCCCACAATCCCCTGTTCTGTCACTCAGGTGAGGCCCATTAATCTTCATCCTGGGCCTGTCAGGCTAGGCACCCATGACGACAAAACGTCTTGAAGCATTTACCCCCAAGATGCACGGAACAATACGATCTTCTCATTGTCAGAGCCACATCGAATTAGCATAATTTATTATGACTCCCCTCCCCCCCACTCCCTACCTCTATCACCACCCCCCCCCCAAAAAGCAAGTGGGGGCTAGATGGGATTAGACAGATGGAGTGTAGGACCAGACTGCCAACAACCAAGCCCCCTGCAGTGCCTGATTGTGGGGTGGGGGGGAGCATCTCTACAAACCAATCAAAAAGCTGGCAGTTCAATTACAGAGTAATAAAGGGACATTCATCATTCAATTAGGCACCTGTCATGGTTTCACAAAAGGGAAAACTTCTAACCTGAGACTCCGGGGAGAAGATGCTACAACGAGGAGACAGGAAAATAAATGAAAAAGGGGACAAAGTCAATTACTGACCAACCAGACCAAAGGATATGTTAAAAAATAAGGGGAAAGTTTTCCCTAGGCAAAAATCAGGAAAGTTCGATGACCTTCCTCTGATTAAAAGGGGTTAATATTAAAAGTAGCGCGGTGCCCTCTTCTATGGTACATCTCATGATTGAATTTTCCCTCTAGAAGCTGCCCAGGAAACTGAATTTTCTGAGAAAAAATATCAAGAGGGAAGAGTAACTCTGTTTCTCAAAACCAGTGTTCTTTAAATGGCTAAGACATGAAGGCTAAGAGAAGAAAGCCTGGGCGGACATTCAACTTGACGCTTCACCATATTGAGGTAGAATGATTACAAATGGCATTTTGAGAATATGATGCTCTGCTAGCAGTTGGAAATCAGAGTTGACAAATTTGATTTCTTAGCAAGTGTATGTGCTGGTAATGGGGGCCAGAATAGAATTTTCAATGGAAATAAATTTCACATTCTTTTTCTTTAACTCACACTTGTTCTTATGATCTAATGGTTCTTTCCTACCTTCATTCATGATGAATATTCCAGAAAGGTCCTATTATGCAAGATAGGCAAATGAACCACAGAATGTTAAAGCTGGAAGAAATGACAGCAATGAGCTTAGCCCCTCCCTCTCCTCCAAACACACACACACAGTTTAGGACCCGCAGACCCAGGACTGCCCACCCTGGTCAATGGTTCTGTAAGTTACCTTATAAATCCCTGTTAGGGATTGAAAGTCACCCCCCCTCATCTCTCCTCCCCTGTTCACCACACTGTTCAGCCCTGCTCCCCATATGCTTTAGAGTACTTTCTCAAAGATTTTTAAAACAACAAAATATTTTTAAGAAAAAAAAATAACAAAGCTTCTCATGTTATAGAGTTGAGAAAAATAAGGTATTTCTATTTTGAATGGAAATTTGCACATAATCTTTTTTTACAGAATTGGTTATTCGTTCTAATCTTTCTCTGTAGATTGTTTAGAGGAAGATTTGTTATAGATAAATGGGTAGATAAATAGATAGATAGATGCTGATTATAGTGATTATATTATAGTGATTTAGGCCATAGGTTTCAGTGCCATATCCATCATGTGTCCAGGCACCAGGCTTTCAGATGTGGTTTGGAAAGACCATTATATCATGCCCCCTCTATTTGATTCCAGTGAAGAGAGTTTCTTCTTTTTCACTCTCTCTCGTCTTCTTTGTGTTTTTCTTCTTAAGTTCTTTTTTCCTTTCATTTCTTTATCTGAAAAAATACTTGACACTTGCCCTAGATAAACTACATAACCAAGATGAAAGTATTTTTTAGAGCAACTATCCAAGGAAATGTAAGGTTCTATCTAGAGAAGGGAGATGCTCCACCCAGGCTTTGGTGGGGCTACCAGACAATGGTCTTCTTCTTAGACTTTAAGATCCCTTAAGGGGGAATAAAAATCTATGTCATGTTAAATTCATAGGTGTGTATGTCTGTGTGTACACATGCATGTTATGCCACAGACACTCACAAATGTACAGGCACAGACCAAACACTGTAAATAAATTCCTTTCAATTTTCCTTATGAAGCCTCATTTGCAGTCAAACATTAAAAAAAAGAAAAAGGCAAGGTTGACCTCTATTTGTTGTGTTCTATGATATATTGACAGGCCCTCTCTGCTCTTTTTCATAAGCCCTTAAATGTCATATCCTAAAATCAGTAAGGTGGGTCATTCCATCCGGAATGTATTTATCGGGTTAATAGGCCTCGGTAAAATATATTGTCAATTGCATTGGAGGGAGTACAGCAGGGAGGGGAGGAAATGACTTTCGGTTACCTCCCCTCCTATCTCTGTTCTCTTGGTGAGAGTCATGTTGATACATTTTTAATTCCAAGAGAGATTGTAGCATTTTTCCAGGCTGACTTTTTTCATTGGAAAAATAGAAACAGGCTTAGAGGGTGAAGGGTAAAAATCACCACGTTTATAATCACTTAGAAGTAAAAACTTCTGGGACAGAAGAGTCTTCTTTTAAACCCATGATGAAGTCCCTAACCAGTGACAAATCTTAATAAATGTTCATCAGTTCTGAGAAGACAAAGATTTAGAATAATTGAATCTAATAAAGTTTTACACGTAACCAACACACACAAAAAGTTCCTCATGTTGTTTATGTGGACATTTTCCTTGCAAGACGCATGTATGTGACAGTGGCAGGACACCCAGCCAGGGCCAGGAGGCCTAATCACTGCCACGAATCAGCTGTGAGGTCCCAAGTGCCCATTTCATTTGGGCTTTAGATGACTCACTTGTAAAATGAACGAATTGAACGAAATAATTTCAAGTTCTTTTCTACATATAATTATTTGATTTTCTGATTTGCATCCGAAAGTTGTATTTTCAGAAGGACCCACTTTGTTTTGAGAAAGGGGTCAGCAGTAGTTGGAAGCCAGCGTCAAACTTTGCCTCCCCAAATAAGAAAGGTTGTATCCTTTTTAATCACATGCAGTCAGTGTGGAGTGTGTAATATATTGTAAATATCACAGAAAGGTCCCATTCCCCCCAAGTGCTTCCCACTGCCCCCAGGGGAACGACAATGCTGGATCCAGTACCCATTGCTTATGTAAATGCCTGAGCTTGACGTGCTTCACGGACCCACAGTTCAACCCTATCTTTAGTATGTAAAGCTAAGCTGAAATTACATAGATGGAAGTTAATATACAACAAAGAGTAAATTAATCCCAGGTCTGCTCTTTTTAAATACAAGCAACACCTCCATTCTAATAATTTTAAAGTTTTTCAGTTGAACTGAAATTATTTCTTTAATGAGAAAGCTTGAATGAGAAAGAACTAAAAATCCAGGAGCTTAAAGCCATGTTTTCCATTTGCTTCATACAATGGCACACACAGAAAATGGTTAGAAGCTAAAGTCTAGCCACTGAAAGAGACACCATTATTTTAGACACCACTAAAAATGAAAAAATAATCTCTCCCACCTGTAATTGTCAAGCTTGGCTTCTGATGGGCTACGTCTATTGACGAGCATCGGGTATCTTCCTTTCCTCAGACTCAGAAAGCATTGATGGTTCATCTCTCCTATGACGTATTTTGCTTCATCAACATTTACATCCACTTTTCTATTTCCATGCCTTTCTGTGCACACAATAACCTTTTTACTCCAAGGCTGAATCAATGTATTTTATTGAAGACCCTTTAAGGGAAACTCAACCCAGTGCAAGCGGTACAGAAATGTACATCGCTCAGTGGAAGTTAGGACCATATGAACAGCTGCAAGCAAGTTTAGTCAGACCATGACAACTACCTCATTAAGTCCATGTGCAGACTATGGCAACCACCTTATCACAGTCATCGGGCCAAAAGCATTTGTGAAATATTGGTGTGGAAACACATTCAGATTTCAGCCATGTTAAATGAGGACGGAAAATGTCCATCACTTTATCTATGGAATAAGGAAAAATGGATAAGCCTTCTCTTATCCAGGGCAACCAGTCTGAGGGTCACAGCAACCCCAGCCCAACCAGGTCCCCCAAAGAAGAAGAAGAACAAAGCTTGAGCACATTTATAATTTATTCTCAGCCTGGCACACTGATAAGAAGAGGTCTACCGAGAGAATTTCCAGATACTATTTCTCTAAATATGACTCTGTAGTATTGTGACGAGTTGATATGTAACAAATTAACATCATTTGACCAAGGTCACTACTTGCCTTTGGCTTTACAGACAAAGCTGAGGCAAGAAATGTCTTCTCATTCATTTTTACTCTTTCAGAGAATTTGGATCCTTGCTCTTTTATCTAGTATTTGTGTTTTGGTTTGGTTTTGCAGCAGAAAGCCATTGCAGATTCTCCAGGGAGCTGTGACACGATGAGAGTGGTGTTTGGGAAGGTTCCTTTGGTGGCAGAGTGCAGACACATGGCAGAGAGTGTGGCTTAGGTAGGGAGGCAGGCTCTTAGCTGCAAGCTGGCCTGGGTATTTTGAATAGTTATAAGTGGTTGAGGCTATCGCTAGGGGGTGGAATGTCACAACATTTCCTCACACCCATCTCCGCCTTTCCTTGCTTTGTCAGTCTGCCTTTAGAGTAGTACCACCCCTTCTGTCCATCATCCTACCCATCCAGGACAAAAGG
The DNA here is from genome assembly GCF_009873245.2 of Balaenoptera musculus. Classification (NCBI taxonomy): domain Eukaryota; kingdom Metazoa; phylum Chordata; class Mammalia; order Artiodactyla; family Balaenopteridae; genus Balaenoptera; species Balaenoptera musculus. Next base: position 33,006,893 of record NC_045797.1, on the reverse strand, counting down.
GAAGAATTTACAGTCCTCTCCCATTCTTCTCACTACGTAAGGTAATGACTTTGGTCAGCATCACAGCCGCCAACCACTTCCTGAGGAATGGAAACTGGCTTCCTCGGTTTTCCTGTTGACTTTGAGTGAGTGAACCAAATAACAGACTCTGGGGATAAGTCCCAGCCCTTGGCTTCTGTCCCCCTCCAAACCTCCCTCCCAACCTCATTGGTCTTTCTCCTGAAAGCTTATTGAAAGCCTCCTCCCAATTGTCTAGTCATCTAGGCCTTGACAGTCCATCCTAGTGACACACAATCTGTTCCTAGAATCACGTCCAAATTTAATAAGTTATTTCTTAAAAAATAAATCAATAGGCATATGTAAAACTGAGTACCAGACAAACTTGGGCACTTTGCCTGCAGACACATCTTCACCTGCAGGACTCAGATTGTAAATGCACAATTCTGTTTTGTTTGGTTTTGTTTATTTTCCTGTGAAACATACAGGCTGTGCTCAGGCCTCCATCTCACAGTCTGCCTGACTATATATAGACAGGGCTGAACATTAGGCATGAGTGAGTACTCCTAATTCATCCATCCGTTCATTCGTTTACCCATTCATTCACTCATTTACTCATTTAATAAGTGTCTGTTTTGCGTCAGGCATTATGCTGGGAATGAAAATACAAAAATAAATAAAACTTAAGCTTTGTTCTCTAGGAATTCACAATCCAGTGGGGGAAAAGTCACACACAAATAGATAATTATAACACAATGTGATGAGAACACTGTCGAAACTAGGCTCTGAGTATTAGGGAAGCAGAAAGTCAGGCGTGCCCTGACTTCCTGAGATTCAGAAGTTAGACTCCCCTCTAGCAGATTTCCATCATCATGTGTGAGATCCTCGCTGAGTACTGAGAAGAGATGGTGTTTGAGCAGAAGAATAAGAATATTAAGAATAATAAGAATAGGAATATAGGATAGGGAACTATAGAACAGAAGGCTTTGTGTACATTCCAGGTAAGGAAATGGAGGGTTAAAAAAAGTAATCTCACTAACGTGAAAAGAGGAGGAAGATAGCAAAGTATCAGGAATGCAGCTGGATGAATAATTGATGAGCTGGTGGCCTAACAGAGAGTCTCATTAATATGATCCTGCAGGTTCATTAAGTACCGTTCCAGGCTTGTCTAGGAGGGGGCCTCCTGAGTCTTGATTAGGAATGATGTGGCTTTCACTTTGACATCAGAATTTTGGATCTTGGGTTTTGAGGACTGCTTCCTAAGCTCCTATCCTTTTACCCCCGGCACATTTGAGAAGTTCTTCTGGATCCCCCTCTCACTAATCACGGGCCCCTAACCATGACAGTCAGTCCTAGTAAATAATATATCAAGATAAATGATAATTGTTCTGTTTTAAGTGTCTCCTAATGAGCATCGTAAATTAAAAATTAATATTGCAAAGACTGTATGAATAGCATCAAATCCATAAACAAAGCAGCGGGTATCACATTGGCAAATGAAAGCTAAACACCTCTCTTGTCCTCTTTTCCCTTCCCCACCTCTTTCTACCCTCCCCCGATTCCTTCCCCACCTCCGTCCTCGTTCTATGGATCTGAGATTCAAGCTACCCAGAATCACATTGCAAATAACAATACCAGCATTTTTTCCCCACAGATCACTTCTGGTCTGCTAGTGACTTATCTGGTTTAGTGTTATTTGAAGACCTGATCCAGAGATTTTATTTCCCATGATTTCTTTTCATTAGCCAGAGATGGAGAAGGCAGAATTGAATTATGAAAAACTTTTCTGTGGGGCAGACGAACTAGGTCAGGGTCCAAACAAAGGGTGAATATAGAGTCATTTTTACTGGCATCAAATCAGTTCTGCCCTTCCATTTTAAAGAATTATATTTCAAACGGAGCCACATTTTAAGGAAGATGATATACCAGAATATCAACAAAAGGTTTTTTGTCTGTGTAGATTGTACTTATTCTTTTAGCTTTTTTGCTGCATTCCTGAATTTTCCAAATTTCTATAATTTCTGCCAATTTCCACAGTCATTATTGTCACCTGTGTCATAGAAGAAAGAAAGAAAATATCATTCAAAAGGGAAGAAGAGTACTTAGACGCAAAAGCCCTGTCACAAAGGTTAAAATAACTATCATTTTATTAACGTTTTTATAACGCACCAGATGCTGTGCTAGGTGTGTATAATCTCTGTCCTTAACAGCAACGTTGAAAGATAGATGATATTCTTCCCAGCATCCAATTGCTGTTTAGAAGAAAGCAGGCTTAGCCAACAGGCGAGGAGCATTTCAATTCCTTTTTTGAGGTGGACACACAGATTGCCTCGGCCCTATGGCACTAAATACTCCACTCATGTAAACTTGTTGGAATTCCAGCATCACCCAGCGACCTGCTAGTTGTCATTTGGGTTCTCCTGCAGGCTGCTACTGGTGAGAGTACACACAGGTCATGGTCACATAAATATTCCAGACCATATGGTCCTGTAAATAAATACATTGGCTTTATTCTCTATAAAATCGATTTGATGAAAAACTTCAGTTCAGTTGCTTTTGGACTGAGAGGATAAAGATTTCCTCAGCCCTCTCTGACTGCTGAACTCTCTATACCAAATCCATATGAGCTCCCTAAATGCTATCTCTCTGTCGATTCCCTTATTTTACTAATCCAAGCACTCATATGTTCACAGAGCCATATATGGAGAAAACGTAAAAAGAGTTCACCGTTTTAGCAACTGAGCTACATAACCAATAAAGGTAGCTTCACTTCAGGCCATTACCCAGATCACTCTTACTAAACTTAGCTGAAATGCCATCCCATGCCTCTAAAGAATGCATATAATATGCATCGAACATGGCATAGCTGCCACTGTCATTCCATCACACAACTAGAGACACTGTAGCCGTACTATGACAGTAAAAAACTAGACCTCTCTCTCCCTGGGATGCCCTAAACACAGCAATGTTTAAGCCTCCCAAAAACCAGAGTGCACATAAGTACCCAGTGCTTTCGCTAATTAAATCCACTGTAGAACCAGACGAATTCCAAGAACAGCAGTAACACATTTTTATTTTATAAAAATGCCCCCATTGAAACAACAGATCTGAATGCAAATGTAAAACTAGGCCTTCGATAATGCTCTCTTCACATCTGTCAACATTTTAGAGAAACTTCAACTGGAATGCATTTGTGGTTCTAGAAATTCTTACTTTATGCCTAGAATACATTTGAGGTGACTTTGTTTTCACTGGTATCCAGGTTTCAAACAAAAAATATCGAGGAATTACAGACCTTTGAAGCTGGAAGGGATCAGGAGAGTCATGTAGACCTACCCCCTCGTTTAACATATGTGACGAAAGTTCAGAGAGGTTGAGGCAAGGCTCAAGGTTGCTCACAGGATTAGATTTCAGGAACTCTAAACGCTAAAGAGAAATTGGGGGCAGATTTCCCATTGTACCCTTAGCATTTGAATGGCAAGTGACTCCATCTGAGATCAAGGGCCGAGCCAGACAAAATTCACCAGCCACCTGACCTTTTCGTATTTTTACAAGCAAAATTAAATCGGGAATTGAAACATTTGCCCAAATTGCTTTGGTTACTTTATTGAGCTTTGTTTAGCATTTTAAAATATTTTAAAAAGAAATAGGAGAGAATAGGCTGTGTGACACATCTTGTAGTATTTAAATATTAATAAAGTCACATTTGATGTAAAATTTGTTGTTTTTATTATGTCATACAAGGGTATTATTTCAAGAAACTTTTCATGTTTCAAATATATATATATATGTATATACAAATACACACACATATGCTGGGCTATAATGTATTTCTTACTGTGGGTCATACTGAAAAGATGGAAATTCACTTCAGTAGGAATTTCACTTTGGGCCCCGCTCAACCTTCTTTAAAACAAACAAAACAACACCATGAAATACAAAATAGCACCTTCTCATAAAAATTTTGGGAACTTTTCATTAAATATTCACTTTTTTAAATCACTGCAACCTAAAATGCTCTTTCTAGCCTAGGCTTAGAATAATGTTCTATAGACTACTAATATGGAAAAACTCAATGTAAGAAGCCAGGGAAAAGAACAGATACGTTACAGGTGAATAAGGAAAGAGAACTTCCTTTACAGTTTTAAGATACATTTTTTTTCTTTCCTAAAATTAAAGTTTGAAGTAAATAACAAATTTAATTTACTCAGTTCCTGGAACAGAGTAAATGTTTAATAATATGTGTTGAACGAATGCTGAAGAGAGAAGGGCAGGCTTTAATTCAGCTATTAACTTGTTGTGCAAAGATAGACAAAGGTCTTAACTTCTCTGAGCTTCAACTTTCTCAACAGTAAAAAGAGACAACTGAGCGAGAGCAGTGTTTCCTTCAGGGACATCTGCAGTACCCTTTCCATGGAATGTTAATAGCTGACCCATGAAAATCATCTATAACTGACAAGTCAACGGGTGGTCCCTTTACCAGATTTCTGTGTCCTCCGTCCTCATCTATGTATCTATGATCATCCAATGAATCTTGCTTTCCTGGCTCTGAAACTCTAAAGAAGAAGAAAAAACAATTTCAAAGAAGATAAAATATCACTCCTTATTTCTTTAATAGAAAAAAAAATGTATAGCCAACTATATAGGTTCCATTAAGTCCCTCCAACTAAGGAACAATAGTTTGGGCTGTGAATTTAGTGACCTCTCTTTTCATTTTCCATACGTCCTTTATTTTCATACATCTGACTTTTCACAAAAAGAAGGCATTTTTTGGTTCAAATCAATATCTTGACCAAAAGACAGCACAGCAGCAGGCATTGTGCATGATACAATGATACATTAGCATAGACACATTCTGCTGTGATGTAAAATGCATGAGAAAGACACTGGGGATGGATACACATTGAATTGGAAGCTTGTGCTGCCTTCATGGCCCACTATATTCATTTTACTCTAGCAAATGGCTTGGAAGAGTTGGATAAAACCAACTGGTCACCCCTAGATGATTAGCAGATCTTACACTTAATGGGTTAAATGGGTAGTGAGAGAATCATCCATTTTTCAGGAGACATCCTCTTGCCATAGATTTCCATTCTTTGTTTAAAATTGCAGTACACTTTGGACCACAGATCTCTGTATTTTGCAGCCCTTCTGTCATCCTGAGGCTTGTATTTGTCAACAAACACTCCTAGTTATCATTATTAAGCACTGATATTTCCCACTGTGGTCTCTTCTCATCTGTATGTGGTCAAAGATGGCCTCCATTCCCCTGGTGGGTATTACTGCCAGTCTTTTATCTCAGGGAAGTGGAGACAGAAACGTGGAGAGAAGCAGCAGCTTGTCCAAAGGGCCCACAGTCTGCAGAAGTTACTGGACCAGTAGAGCCTTAAATGTAGTGATCATCCAGATGGCCACGCCGACCCCTCAACAATCCCACCCAGCAAATAAATACAAATCAGGTTCACACTCACTCATCTTCCTGAGCTACTCTAGCCGTGAGCGCAAGCCCCAATTCTTGCAGGTGTCTGTACTGCAGAAATGGTTGACAGGCTGACGCAGGGTATATTTGGGGAGGAAAATAAGAGCAAAGACTTAATTAAAGGATATTCTGAAGAAGGCAAAAGAAATTACCCAACCTATCTGCAAACCACACACGGGAAATGAATGGGTTCTTTAGTGTTTGGGACATTTTAGTGTTATAAAAATGTAGACTACAGAGCTATTATATCAAGTAATTTATGGGATGAATATTATAATTCATTGAATGTCACGACTTATCTTTTATTCATATAGTTACTATTCCATTACCAGCGAGGGAGGTTTGTCAAAGGTTAATTATTTTAAATTGCTCTGGCAAATTTATTTTGATTTGTACAATTTTTTTTGAATAATCATAAGTCTATATATTCATACATCTTTATGAGGCTTCTTTTTAAAAAATAATGTTCTTTGATGAGGCTGTTAAAGTTAGATAAATGCTTTAGTGATGTCTTTAAAATATATTCCCTTTAACTCTGGATGTAGATCTACAAAGAATTATTATATTATTATTATTATTGATATTACCAGCCTTTGTTAGAACTTTCTACTTTTCCAAGAAAAATTCCAATATAAAATGGCCAGGAAATTGAACTTAGACTTTCTCAAGGGGTTGGTCATGGTTCCTAGTACCTTTTAGCTCGAGGTCATTATTTGGAATGCCCTTCTGAATGGTGGATCAGGAAAGCTGTTGACATCTGTTCTCTGTTGTGTACCGAACTCTGTTTCACGTGAGGCTGCCCCGTGGCCAGGGGTACACCTCCTCAGGCATGAAAACTGGTCCTTGTGGAACAGAAAATGATAGAAGGTAGGTATAAAATATCTTCCAAGTTGGAAAAATTATCTTGAATTCTTAAACCTAAATCAGAAAGGAAGCCAGAAGCCAAAAGAGGAATTAGGAAGGCTACAATGCATACAATATATACAATATATGCTTTAACCCAGTTCCATCTCCTTCAAAACTTATTGCCTCTCTCAGGAAGCCTTTCTGATTATGCTTATTTTCTTTATTTTTCTCAGATGCTTATTATCAAGTCTATATTTCATTAATATGGTCTTGTTACGTAGCTTTTTAATTATTCATAAATCATTTGAGAGTTAGAGAGATACAGTGGGAAAATGTTCAATTTGGAGGCAGGAGACCTAGGCTCGCATTTACGCTCTGCAGTGTATGGTCTATGTGGGTTTAGGTGGGTTGGCCTATTTCTCCGAGACTCAGTTTCTTTTATGTCAAAGAAGAATAGGAAAACCTACCTATGTGCTTGGTGGAGTTGGCAATATGCCACCTAATAATTGCACCCTACTTCAGGTTTATAAAATCTTGCATATGTATCTTGTTTAATCCCCAAACAGCAGTATAGATGAACACTATTACCAATCCTCTTCTATGAGAATTACACGAAAATACTGTTCTTAACACCATAAGTTATTATTATTTTCAATCTGTAGATTTTATATCATCAATTTAATATTAACAGCCCTAGGATCCAGCCCATATCTATCTTTTATTTCTTTTTTATTTTATTCTTCCCTCATATTCATTTCTTTTAAGTGACTTGATGAATAGATTCAGAAGGTATATTTTTCCAGTACAGATAACAAAGTGCTTTGCAAAATAAATGCTTAGTAAGGTTGTGTCTGTATCTTGCCAGAGTAACTGATGAATTTCACTTGATGTCAAGAAGAAAATAACCGTCTACCATTTGATCAATATTTTTACTTTGTAAACATTTGTACTGATCTTGTGCATATGGTAAAATGTTCTCGGAGAGCATAGCAGTTCTGGAAGCACGGAAATAGAATATACATCTGCTCTATAATACTGCTGCTAAAACAAAAGCCTCAGTACATGATTCTGGAAAGCATAAACGGTAGCTCAGGTACAGAGACTGCAAGGTATTTTGCAATTACTTACCTTACTAGAAGGCAAACTCCATCCAAGAGAGGCCCTTGTCTGTCTTATTCACACTCAGTATTTTGGGTGCCTGGTTTGTAGTTGGTGCACAATAAATATTAGCTAAGCATAAAGTCTCTCATTACAAATCAGACCTTTAGAAGACTACGAAATTTTGCAGTTAAAGAACTTGGAATTTTGAAACGGATTCAGAAAAGAGAAACATTGTTGGAGATGAGACTCATAAAAGAAAGTTAAAGAATCTTTAAAAATGATACAAATGAACATATTTACAAAACAGAAATAGACTCACAGACATAGAAAACAAACTTATGGTTACCAAAGGGGAAAGGTGGTGGAGGGAGGGATAAATCAGGAGTTTCAATTAGCAGATACACACTACTATATATAGAATAGATAATCAACCTACTGTATAGCACAGGGAACTATGTACACTTGTAATAATCTGTAATGGAAAAGAATCTGAAAAATACATGTATGTATAACTAAATCACTTTGCTGTACAGCTGAAACTAACACAACATTGTAAATCAACTATGCTTCAATTAAAAACAGAATTTACTACTCAAAAAGAAAGAAAAGGGGAGATTTTGAGCATCATATAAGGTATCTATAATGGAACAGAATATGTTGGCAAGGGGTTTCCAACCTCTGCTGTGAATAGAAGCAGGGGAAATATGTTCATCTGTGGTACAAAAATGTGCGTTAGTAAAAGTAAATAAATATGCAGATACATACATGTGAACACACATAAAATAAATCCTCATTGAGAAGTGGTAGAAAGTGAATAGGAAAATTACAGCATTAGCTCGCCATTGCTGAGTTTTGCTATGTGTCAGGACCATATGCTGTGTGTCTAAGTACTGGACTTACATTGTCTCATTAAACAAGTTCTCTGTGGTCAATGTTATCATAGATGAGGAAACAGAGTCTAGGAGTACTTCAATGACTTGTCCAAAGTCACATGCTAGTTGTCAGAAGAGCCTAGAATTAATGCACATCTGGGCCTTTTGGATCGAAGTGGTCATTTGAGACACCCACCACATTCAACCTCAACATTGACCAGCTCTACAGTTTTTCCTCCATGGAGCCTAGAGGATCCTACAACTGGCCTCCATGTTTACTTAATAGACTTCATGAGAGTGAAAGCTGATTGATGGCTGTGATCATGCAAAACCTATACTAATGCTGCTACAGAGTTATTTGTTTAAAAAAGATATAATACCTATGCCAATATTTTACTCTTACTAAATCTTCCTTACCCAGATTTCACAGTAAAATTACATCCCAGTAGGTTAGAATCACTGAATCCAGCAAACAGAGAGATTTCACTCTCAAAACAGAATCTGTGGCCCTAAACAATATTATTTTCCTGTCATATAGCTATACATCAATAAGAGGGTCTTTTCAAGGAATTATTCTGGACTGTTGTGTAAACTCAATCAATTAGGTACATAGTCATCAAACATCCGCTTACTTTTGAATTATCAAACCTATTGTCTCAGGTAGAATTTATGGGTGAGGAGATACTGGGCCATGGTATGAGCAGTACTGGCAGCAATTTTGTGACTGCAACTGCCCAAGGTATTGCTGGAAATCATCAAGACGGCGGAGTGAAAAGCAGGCCCCAGAGAATGTCATGGCGACACTGAGCCCACCTGCTTCCCAGTTCTATCAAGCACCACCAGAGAAAAGTGTTCTGCATCCAGTGTCTTATACCAGAACAATCTGATTCCTGTGGATTGGGATATTTGTATTTTTAATTCTCCTTAACAAAGGCCTGTAAGTCCAGAAGCTTCCCGACAGGACTGTGAAACGCTATTCTGATCACCCCTTCATGTTTCCAAGCTGCTCTGGGATAATGTTGGGGAGGGAAGGCCCCCAGGGGAACAGCTGATTGGATTCTGGCAGGAAGGACCAAACATCTGCTTCAAACAAAAGACATCTGCATATTTCACATTTATTTTTCATAATTTACAGATGCGACCTGCCAAAATTCAGCAAGGGAGAATCCACTAGCACGTAATTAGCTTAAAGTTTGCTTGCTTTAGAAGTGTGAGCCTGAAGCCCAGGAGCTCACCTGGGAGGACAAGGAACAGTGGAACTGCAATTTGATTTCTGGAAATTCAGTTTTAGACCTCCTATGCCAGGGCAGAAGACCCAGTCCTGCTAGGCTTGGAAGGGAGAAGTAAATGTGCCAGAGGTGATGCTAGGATGTTCTTTTGTCCTCACATCAAATAAAAAGCCTTCCCACCAAAGGGGTGGCCTAAGGTGCTATCATTTATTAAATAAGATTTGATTAGGCAGAAGGTGTTTTCTTCTACCCCCTAGCGCTGCAGGACCCAGGTTAGATATTGGTGCAATGCTCCATGACTTATAACTTAAAATGCATATAGAAAAATACACAAAATAGCATGGTGAGAAATCATGTGTGGGGTGTTACATCATTTTTCAAAGCATCTGAAAGTTGTTACTTACCAAAAAATAGTATGTTTGGAGTATGTGATGAAAACATAAAGAGAACAAGATAATGGGTGATAATGATCAGTCTTAATACATCTTGGTGGAAGGGATGCAACAAATGATTTGCCTTCAATGAGCTACATCTTCCCAGTTGAATTTCAAACTTCACAAGGTTATTATTGTGTTAAATAACTAAAAATTGCTTAATAGAGAATAGAAGTGGAAGAAGGATTTTTATGAGAAAGAGAGAGAAAGAAGATTTCTTTTCCTTTCCAGCAAAAGAATTTCAACCCCATGTCAAAAACACTAGTTCTGATACCTGGGGGTATTTCCCCTGATCTTAACTCCAAGGAGAAAGCATACTTAAAGTTAAGTCTGCAAAGTATCAGGTGCTGTTGTTTTAAATATTTAAAACACAGGCCACCGGTGGGAAGAGGGAGTAGTATTTTGGTTTTGCTGACTGTCTATTATCTTCCAGTCTTAGTCATTGTTTTATAGAAGCAGTTGTGTTCCTGATTTAGTTGTAGACACAGTGCTGACCCTATACAAAGGTCTACAATAATAGCATAGCAGTTCCAAAGAATTTAGCATCTTAAGATATGTGTACACTGTAGAAGCAAGGTGTGCAATCCAGGCACAAATTCCTTGGTGACTCCTAGCTAGTTCTAAGGAGTGACTTGGTTGTGGTCATTCCAAATATCACCCAGTGTGTGGTTTTGATATCTGATTTAGCACTTTATGACATGTACATGCCAAACTGGTTTGAAACATGAAATCTCAATTCAAAGAGCAGCTCACTTGAAAACAATGATTTGTAATTGTGCACCCACCTACTGTTCGAGATTTGCTAGTTATTCTTAAATACACATTTTTAAAAAAATTTCATTGTACTTAAATTTCAAACCAGTATGTTATACACATGAATCTTTCCTGTAATTATAAATTCTCTTCTCCCCTTTGCAGTGAGCTCACCACAGAGGGATAGCTTGTTATAAATAGACAGACGCTGGTCTTGATTTGAATTAGATCTAGATTTCAGTCCTGTTTCAACCATCTATAAGCTGGGTGACCTTGGGAAAATTATTTAAACTCACTGGGTCTCAATTTTCTCTCCTGTCTACTGGGGTTGGTATTTTTCCTGTACAAGTTAAATGAGGTAGCCTGTGTAATCTGCACCTAAACTGGCACTCTGATTTGCCAAAGATTTGAACTTGCTTGAACTTAGATGTCTTACCTACCATAGAACTTGTTGAAAGGAAACTGTCATCCCAGAAGAAGAGGGGGTCAGGCAAGAAGACAAATTTTGAAAACAAACCTTGAAGTTAATTGAGAGGAATAATGCTAACATATCGGTGTTTGTCATTCTATGATCTTAAGTGAGAGCTACAAATAACTAAAAGTAAAACTCAAAGGGCTGTTTCTCTAAAATTTCTACAACATGCTGGGGCACAATTTGTACTTTTTGGAGATCTGTTTTCCTCAATTCCAGAGTGGCACTGTGGGGAAGTGTCAGTAGCAGTGGCCTCGCCTGGTGGAAGCAGTGGCTTATGATGAGAGTTGTCAGCGGTACCAGGAAGAAGCAGTGGTATAGGAGAATGGGATGTCCCCAGTGGAGGTAAGGGCCATCCTCGGAGAAAGAGCATTCCCCCAAAAATACCCAGTGGGAGAAGCGAGAACCAGCAAAAGTGCCCAGGAAACACCAACTTGTGCTGCACTGCCCAATATGGTACCGATAGCCATGTGTGGCTATTTAAATCAAAATGAATTAAAATTGAAAATTTAGTTCCTCGGTCTCAGTAACAGATCCCTCATTGTAGACAATTCTGTTGAACAACACTTGACTAGCAGATCACCAGTTTTTTTCCAAAGCACATGTGAAAGATTTCCTAGAAATCTCCGAAGTACTTGAAGACTGAGGCAGTGGGGGAGGGGAAGGAATGAGATCCTGAAACAGCGGTTAGCATAAGAGTTGGCAACATAGGAGTTACTCTCCTTAACATGATCTCTTTTTACCCAAGACAAAAGGTGGGGAAATGCAATGTATGTACAAAAAAACACCCAGCACATTGCATTGAACACAATAGGCTTCAGCAAGTATAAACCCCCTTCTGCTTAAGATCCTTGTGTTGGTGTTAGTAATTTCTAATATAGCTGTCATTCTGTTGCTAGAATGATCTTCCTACCACCTATATTAGATCATTAACCTCTTCAAAAGCTGCCAAAGACTCTACATCGAATAAAGACCATGGTACAAAGTCCCAAGACTCATATCTTGCCAATGTGAGCACAGACACTGGAGCTGGAAAGCCTGAGTGTGAATCCCAGCTCTGGCACTTGCTGGCTGTGGATCTCGCATCATTAGTTAACCTCTCTCTAAGCCTCGGGTTTCTCATCTGTAAAATGAGGATCATATTAGCACGGACTTCATTAAGTTGTTATGAGTGCCTGGCACATCATCAGCCCGAGGAAAGTGTTTGTTAAGTGAATTTTGTATTCTTCAACAATCTGCTCCCTAATCACATTTCAAGTCGGTTTTCCACTATGACCCCTTCCCATCTCTACATTTCAAATGTGCCATATTCCCCCAACTTGACTTACATACCTTTCCCTCTTTTTATATACATTGAAATCCTATATATACATCCTTCGAAATGCATCTTTCTAGAAGAATTTTTCCTAGAAGATTAGTCCTATGTCAACATGTCCATACCTTATTCAATAACTTTTATTTCATTCCATTCTGCCTTGTTCTTTATAGCTTGGTCTTTACTTGTCTGGACTCACCCTGGACTGTAAATTCCCCCCCCCAAAATTATTCATGCTTGTCGTCCCCCAAACACATGCCTAAATTAAGTGCTCAATAAATACTCATAAGAGGGTGAGAGGAGGGAAGGGTGGGTGTGCCTTTCAGACCAATTCTATGAAATACCCACTTTGAGTGCTGCATTTTAGAATCTGTGCATAAGTGACTTTTCATGTTGTCTAAACACAATATCAGACACAATATCCTTTGGATGATGAGTGCAAAAACTTGTAAATTTGCATTACATGTTCTACTTCATGCCAAATAGCTAGGTTTTTTAGAACATAGCAGCATGAAAGGACAACCACAACCTGAGAGGACTGAAGTCAGTGACACTAGATCCAAACACACAGTACAGCCAGTCTATTTATCTCCTTGATAATTTCCTGTGCAAATTAATTCTGAAGCACCCTCTGGATGCATCCCAAGGACTCCCCACCAAGGAGAGTTAGCCCCAAGCCCAAATGCTCCTCTGTGGATACTGCATTAGCTGGAAAATGACAGACTCAGAGTAGCTCTGTTTGTGGCCAAGTGGACCTGTTTTTGTAATAGGCTGTTGAGTTCTAAGAATTAAAATTAAAATTGACTTTATTTATAGAGAAATAATGACATCACATAGGAAAATGATGAAATGCTAGATCATGAACAGATATTTTCTAAACGATCTCCCAAAGTAAATCTTTGACCAGAAAGGATGGTGTGCAATACAACAGTACATCTTGGTTGTGTCCCAGGAAATCATATCACTGAACCAAGGATGAACCAGTGAGATGCACAGAATGGGTATACCTGGACCATCCATACATTGGATATCACACCATATGCACATATCTTGGCCAGGGGTGTTGGGGTCTGTAAGGTGAAATCCCTCCTCAGAGCCCCTCACTATCCTTATATTTATATATAACTCTTAATAAGCAAAAAAGACCCCACCTCTTCTTAGCCTCCAAACTTTCCCGGATAATTTTATTTCTTTGTTAGGAATATAAAATGTAGCTTTACAAGTCTTTAAAAGTCTAAAGAAAATAGCTACTAATGTTATCTTTTTATTGCCCACAATTCATCCTGCTGAAAAAGGCAGTTATGTTCTTAGAGTTGATTATTGCTCAGTCTTAAATTTTCTAATTGTTCTAGATTTTTAACTTATTTTAGACATTTTCACTTTGCCCCCTAGAGTAAATTAAGATGAAAGGTAAATTAAAATAGAGGAATTCAACATAAAAAGAATAAATAAATAAAACACAGATTGCAAAGCAGGAATGAAAACAAGGTCTTCCAACCCAATCTGTTAAAGGAATGCTACAAATGTGAAGTGTTTACTATTTTAAACATTAATCATGTACTCACTCTGTTTATTTAGCTATCAATGTTTTTCCTGTAACTCTGACTTGAAAATGTGTAAGCTGTTTAGAATTAGGGCTCACACCGAAGCCAAATGATATTTTGATTATTTATATTGCATAGTTTGTCTTGAAACTTCAGAGTTGCAGCCTTTTCATTTCAATTCACACCTTTTTAAAAAGTCATTATTATTTTGTATAATGTGACATCTCGAATAACTTTTACTGCCACCCACTACCATACACCCAAGTCACAGCCATTAAAGAGAGGGAGCCTGAGTCCTCCATCAAAGGGCCTATTCAGAAGATCACAGCCATCTTGCTTTTACCTAGAAACTATGCAACAACCCAAAAACACTGCATTAGAGGACTGCTTAGTAATCAGAATTAGGAGTCCCAAAGAACTGTAAGTTTCTTAAGTTTCTGGCAGGATTTTCTTGAGAGGTATTCATTATTTTAATAAAATTTAACAATTTGGATCTGATAATGAGATATAGCCACAAAAGCTACTTTATACTCATCATGAACAAGAGCTTCTCATAGAATCTCATAAAATTACAACTCCTGTGGAGGACAGAACTGATCACATTAGTTTGATTTATTATTTCTGCCCATTAAGAAGGGTAAGCTGGGATGAAGTGAGAGAGTGGCATGGACATATATACACTACCAAATGTAAAATAGATAGCTAGTGGGAAGCAGCTGCATAGTACAGGGAGATCAGCTCGGTGCTTTGTGACCACCTAGAGGGGTGGGATAGGGAGGGTGGGAGGGAGACGCAAGAGGGAGGAGATATGAGGATATATGTATACGTATAGCTGATTCACTTTGTTATAAAGCAGAAACTAACATACCATTGTAAAGCAATTATACTCCAGTAGAGATGTTAAATTAATTAATTAATTAATTATTTTTTTTAAAAAAAGAAAGATAGGAAAGCATAATAGTTTTCTCCTAGAATAAAGTTATGGAAAAATCCTCCCCATTAGAACCCTTAGACAAGGGCATGAACAAGCTCCCCCAAAATATATTTTTTCTTTGAAAATTGTTGTAACTGTCATAAAATTATTCAGGTGTTCTGGAAAACTGTAACATCTTTATTTTCTACAGCTGACCTAAACTTCCTCCACTGCCCCACCCCAGTTCTTCTAATGTGAACAGTTCAACCTCCTGTGACAGCTGTTTCTTCCCATGCTCGTCCCCTTCCCTTACTGGTGTGGGAGCGTAGTGCTTCACGGGGGCTCTCCATCTGGACCTTGGTCTGTTGTCTGCTACAGGGTCTCATTCGGTGCTTGGTGGGCGCTGGCTGATTCTAACATATTTCATATTCAATGTTCTAAGGATACCCATCCTCTCACGCTGGCAAGCCAGCTGGTGCCTTGCCTGGCACTCTGCCCCATCCTTCTTTAGGAAACTCAGACTAGCAACCTACCAACCTCTGTCCTTCTCTCCACAGTCTCTGAGAACCAGAGGGGCTTCCCTCTTGCTCTATCTCATCATCCTTCCAAGAGTGATATTTGCCTTCCCCTTTTCTCTATGGCTATGATATCAGACTAGCTGTTGAGGGTAGGACATTCTTTACGCGAGGAAATATGAAAGCTTCATCAATTTCCTAGTTTCTAATTTGCATCCCATTAGAGTCAGGTAGAGGGCCCACTTCGGGGAAGGCAGGATCTGCACTCTTTCAGTCTCTCCTTTTTGTGTCCTTTACCACCCACCATCCTTCAATGGTAATTCTACCCCTGCCCTCTAGGTGCCCGGTGCTCTCACAAGCAACTCACATCCTTCAAACTAAACATTTCTAACAAACTGGCTCACACACACTCAATGTCTGATGTGACTTCAGATATCACCTCTCTTAGGGGAATTCCAGAGGACTAACGCAAGCCAAATGAATCACCACAAATGGAATTCTGGGCATTAGCGGTTGAAGAAGACCATTAAAGGCAGAAAAGAAGTCTGCCAGATTCCACCGAAATAATACCTTGTAGATGAGATGACCTCTCGGTATTTTTCTACTTATATGTTCAACCAGAGACGTACACACATGCACATATGCACACACACACACAGACACACTTCAAATTGAAATATCAAAACATGTCAACAGGAGACTGACAAATATGAAAGAACCTTTAAAACTAATAAATATATTATAAATATATGGTGCTAATGTGTGTCAACGCATTGGACACAGACCTCCTTAAATAAAGAAATAAAGCATCACAGAAAAAAGAATTACATAATGACATAAACTAGCCCAGACGAATCCCAAATAACTCAGTTGGCTCCAGAATCACCCAAAGAGCTTTTAACATAGTGTTTTTACCTAATGACAGAAATGGCCACAGGCATCTTGCTGTGACTAATCATTCACAACAATATGAACTGCCCTGTTTGGTAAAGCATGTAATTTCAGGCAAACCTAAGCACGTTTACAAATGCTGATTCTTGGGGTTTTTTTTAAATTTTGTTTTACATTCATAGGCAATAGGAGTCTGAATTAGTGGTGTTTTTAGTTACTGCAGCAAAATTAATTTCCAGTACTTTTAATACACAATGATTCTTAGAGACTATTTTCTTTTCTTTTATAATGGTTTTTTTT
The DNA here is from genome assembly GCF_009873245.2 of Balaenoptera musculus. Lineage (NCBI taxonomy): Eukaryota > Metazoa > Chordata > Mammalia > Artiodactyla > Balaenopteridae > Balaenoptera > Balaenoptera musculus. Next base: position 32,990,232 of record NC_045797.1, on the reverse strand, counting down.
TTTTTTTTTTTTTTTTTTTTTTTTTTTAATCATTTTGCTATTTTCCTGGAACTTCTGGCAAGAGAAAACTGTTTGCAGCATTTGGCGATGTGCCTCACCTTGACTTGGCAGCTCTGTTTATGATAACATTTTGAAGAATAAATCTGAATTTGCCTGGGTATCTCTTCATGATCTTTGTTTCTGGACCCATCTAAACAAACTTCAGAGATGGTTTCATTACATTTGTTGCTTCCTGGAAGGACCAATTATCTTTTCAAAATTTGGTTTGAAACTTCAGCCAAATCCCTTGTCTCCATCGCTAAAATGTTCACAAGTATCCATGAGAGAATGTGGCAACCATGTTGCTCTGAAGTGCAAAAGCTTCCAGCCTTGGGTGGTGGTTGGCTTTCCTGGGTAGATTTTCACCTTTAGGAAGGATCACTACCACATTGCTACTCAACTTTCCTTTCTTTATAGCCCAAAGTGTACGTGTTCATTATGGCACTAACGTTGCAGGAGGTTACCGCATATCAGGGATGCCTAAGGGCGTGGCCAGGTTTGTAGTGCATCTGCCCCCATGCTTTCAAGGCAATAGAGCATCTACACTTCACTTAAGTCTCTGGTTGAAAAAATAATGGCAATGTAGGAACCTACCTCCCACCATGAAAAGCAGCATCTCCTCCCAAGGAAATGTGATTGTCTACTACTGCAGAAATCGTTTATTATTTCCTGAGTTCAATTTGGGTAGTCGCTCAACAGCCAATACTTTAAAATTAAGTTTGTATATTATAATAATAGTTACTCCATTTGGGGTGCCTATTATCTGCTTGATTCTACTGTTTTGTCTTTTAGTTAAATTATCTCCAAACTTCAATCATCCTCAGTTTTTGAGGAAACGTAAGCTCAGAGAAGGAATTTGTCCAAGTTCACGCAGTCAGTAATGGAGCAGAGTGGGATTACAAACCCAATAATTCTGAGTCTCTGCCTGGTGTTGGATTTTATACTTAACAATTTGGGGTACCACCCTCTATGCTTTCAGCACGTCCTTTACCTCAGCCACAGTGGTGACAGCCAGTCTTACACAGGGATAAAATGCAGGGTCTCCCTCAGCTGTGTGGCATATGCCCTAGAGGTCCTCTGAAACTGTGACACTAGGTTGACACACATGCAAATATCCTGTATGGGCCTTGGAAGTGTCAGAAATGGCTAAAGCCTTTCCCTTTTCATTCTTTGGGACAATTCTGGAACGTGTCTGCACAGCTCCTTAGATTGTGCCAGCAGGATCAAACTTGTTAACTACACTGGTGGCTTGCTCAATAATGCACCCTTGAATTATTTTACCCTCCCAGTCCCATTTCTTGTTCCTTGGAACCACTTCCAAAAACAAAAGTCTGTCTCAGGCTTTATTCTCCAGAGGAAACCCAGGGTAAAACAAGAATATTTTGGCACACTCTAAAAGTACCAGCAAGATATATCAAATAGGGGAATAATTTGCTTTTATCTGGGAAAACTCTTTAATGGGCTCTTTTGGTTTTCAAAGGCAAGGCTTAAAGCCTAGTCTAGAAGTAAAGCCATCAGCAATGGGACATAGCAAACAGTGTAAAGGGAAAGTAGTCCAGACTGTGGGGAGGAGCTAAGTGTATAGACAAGAAAAGAGAGAAAAGGGGAAAGGAGACTCTGGCACGGTGAGGGCATGAGTCCCAGATACGGGACAGAAGACCTAGGTCTAAGCAGAGAACTGGCCAACAGGGGATCATCTGTGATGCATCGTGATTAGAACCAGCAGTGTTTGTTCCAGAGCTGCCTGTGTTGTGTGGCTCTTGTGATTCCCCCAAATCGTCAGCAAAGTTGCTTAACCGTGGTAACCAAATGTGACTCTTATGCAGTATGGGCACTAGAGATAGAGGCTATGTCTACACTCAGGGAGGAGAGAGGAAGGACAAAGGCGCTGTCTGGGGAGGAAGTGGCAACAACAGAGCAGTTTTGGGGTAGCAGCCCAAGACGGGGAGTGACAGACGATGAATGGGACATCTAAGCACCTACCAAGAATTAGCAAAGTAGGGCTTCCCTGGTGGCGCAGCGGTTGAGAATCTGCCTGCCAATGCAGGGGACACGGGTTCGAGACCTGGTCTGGGAAGATCCCACATGCCGCGGGGCAGCTGGGCCCGTGAGCCATGACTACTGAGCCTGCGCGTCTGGAGCCCGTGCTCCGCAACAAGAGAGGCCGCGACAGTGAGAGGCCTGCGCACCGCGATGAAGAGTGGCCCCCGCTTGCCACAACTAGAGAAAGCCCTAGCACAGAAATGAAAACCCAACACAGCCATAAATAAATAAATAAATAAATAAAAATAAAATGACATTTAAAAAAAAAAAAAAAGAATTAGCAAAGTAATTCAGGGGCAGGGTTTCCTACAGTTACATGGAAAATAAGTTTGAGTTGTTTTATTTAGTTATTTAAGATAAAAACAGAACTTGGGAATATTTGGGCAACCTACACAAATATGGAGTTAAAGAAATATGTAGAAAGCATGTCGTTCATCCATTTCATAGAAGACCCTGAATATTCATTTGTTCCTTGAATATTATATGCCAGGTACTGATCTAGACACAGTGGGGGAGGAAGGGGGGGGTAGTGAACAAAATAAAAAAAAATAATTATATTCTACTGGAGTGGGATAGAAAAAAATAGTAAAAATATAGTCTTTTGGACAATAATAAGTTCTATAAAGAAAATTTTAAAAGAAGGGAGAATAGAAATGTTTGGAAAGTAGAGCAATAGGAAATTTTGACACTATTTTTATGTTTCTTGCAAAAGAGCAAGTTTTGGGGAGTAAGACCACCCAAGCCATGTATCTAGGCCTAATCAAGCACTTATTTAATGAATGTCCAATGTTACTTGATTGCTTACTATGGGCAAGGTGCTGAGCTGGGAAACATGGTGAAGACAAAGATGAACAAGAAATGTTTTCAAGGATCTTTCAAGCTAACAAAGCAGCCTCTCACCATCGAGTTCCCACAAGAGAATTAAGGCCTTTAGGCATCCATTTTAAGTAATGAATTACCCTCTCCCCTATGCATCCAGAATGTTATTAGCTATGAACCATCCTTGGGATAATTGAGAAAATAGTTACTCAAATCATTTTCTGTTTTCTATGGTAGAGATGAGGAACCCCAGTTGAGAAAGGCAGAGGGAGGTATGGATAAAAAACAGATCCTAACTCTATTTTGCTTTGTTTTATTTTTGGTGGTAGTTGTTTACTTTTGAAGACATTCAAACCACCTATATTGGTGGCTGTTGTTATGGGATAAATATGCTAAGAAACAGCAAGACAATTTGGCCTCTACAGTTTGTTTGGTTTTAACTAAATATTTATCCTCAAAGTATTATGTGTGCAACATTCATAAAAATAAATATAGCAGTCGCCTTGTTACTTTCCTTGGAGTTTACTTGAGGTTTGAATGAGACTGAAACTACCAGGATATCAATAGAAGAAACAGCAAGAAGCGTAAAGATGAAAGCCATTCTGTACTTGAGCCTTTATTTTCATTGAGTTATTTTATTTTGAGTCTTTGGTTGATCCACCAGACTGGAGATTTTCTTATTGTTTAGCACTGGTAAATATGTTTATAAAATATACTTGAGGATGTTGAAGATGTTTTACAAGCTTGTCCATTTGAATTATTTTATTCACTTGCTATGTACTGTTGTACTGTCCCTGTCTGGTGCCCTTGGTTATTTCTCAGGAGTGGTGATCCACCTCACTTTCTCCTTTTAGCTGGAAAAGTCTCATTCAGAAAGATTTTTGTACTCCCTAAGGAAATAATGGGTCAAGGTTTGTCAAGCAGAAATAGAGACACAGACGTAGAGAAAAATGTGTGGATACCAAGGGGGAAAGGGGTGGGGTGGGAGGAATTGGGAGATTGAGATTAACATATATACACTATTGATACTATATATAAAATAGACAACTGATGGGAACATACTGTATAGCACAGGGAACTCTACCTAATGCACTGTGGTAACCTAAATGGGAGGGAAATCCAAAAGGGAGGGGATATACGTATATGCATGGCTGATTCATTTTGCTGTGCAGTAGAAGCTAACACAACATTGTAAAGCAACTATACTCCAATAAAAATTAAAAAAAAAAAACACGTAGCCTTCATCCATTGCTGCCAAAAGCATTAGGTAAAATGTGAATGGGAAATATTATAATGGATGAGTCAGGTTGATGTTACCTGGTAGGCACTGATTGATCAACCAGATATTATATGCTTATGGATATGATGCAATAAGAACGACACAGCAATGCCTATGAATTCTTTCTTACCACAAATTTGATTCATAATCTAATCTAATGTCTAGCTCTCATTAGTGTACAGGAAATACAGGTAATAGAGAAACTAGCTAAATGACACCATGAGGAAGCAATCAACCAAATCCATTCCTCTGAATAAAAAATAACTGGTTACCCAGATTAAAAGTGGGGGAGGGGAGATATTATAGAATAAAAGAAAATTAAGATAAATAATAATCAAATACAATCGTGCTGTAGGTTCCACCCAAAGTGAACATTTCAGACATTGCAGTGGCCACAAATCTGTATGCCTTCCCGAGCAAAGCTTCTTAGCACATTTTCTTCACCAGGAGACATGTCTTATCTAGTTCTGTTTAGAATTCTTCTGCTTGTTCTCCTCTCTTGATTTCTCTTAACTAAAACTCTGATTGTCATTGGCTGATGACTTAATCTTTGTTATTAAAACAGCTTCTTGTGACTAATAAAATAAGCATGGACAATAGCATATTTCAATGCTTCAAACTTGGAGAAAATGCTGTAGAACTTGCCTGATAACACAGTTTCCAAGAAAACCCCAAAATGCCTCAAAGCGTTTTTAAACCTTGGCAACTAGATTAGGACTTTAGATATTTTAATCACAGAACCCACATCACAACTCATTCCAGCTCCCATGTCCAGAAGCTTAGCTTGGGGTTGGCATTGGAAACTTGACTTGCCGCCTAACCATGCCAAGATCATCCATGTTAGGGATTAGTAATTAGCCACTGGACTTTGAGGGGCAGCATTTTGACTTTCTACATATGGATTTGATCATTTCCTTCCAAACCCGAGAAACTTGAAATATTAGTGGTATTTCACAAAAAATTATACTCTGGACATGGCTGCTTTCAGCCTGCAATTTGTGCTAAGTTGTCTGGGACAGAAATGTATCAGCAAAGATACATTTATGCATAGCTTAAAATGATTGATTCAAGACTAAATCAGAAACACTAATTTTTTGCAATGCTAGTTACATATGGTGACATTAATATTCCCTTTTCAGAAATCCAGCTGAGAATCATTATTTAATGAAAGGCTTACAAATTGCATCCTATTTAATGGCTTTCATTACAGATTCCTTTGTAGAAATGCAGAAAACATGTAAGTGACCATGTAAATTTATATGCAAATGAAATATATATGTACGTATGTATGCATATAATACATAGGTAGTTATATATTATAGATATATCTATACATATATAATAGGACATGGATATATAACATAATATATATATTATATATAATATAATACATAGTATATATGTAATATAATATATGATACATATACGCAATATTTATATATAACATATAAAGTATCAAGATATAATTCTCATCTGTAATTTCTAAATTCACGAATTCCAATAATGGCTTGTGAAAGACACATTAGAATTTGAGTTTTCATATTAAACTGCCTTAGGTTTGAACACCAGTTATATCATTCATTAAGTGTACATCCTTAATCAATTTTACTCCCTAGTATTTTGTTTCCTCGTCTTTAAAATAACAATGATAATATCTACTCTCAAGAGTGTTGTTAGAAAGATGAAAGAATTCAAGCAAACACTTTACACAGTATCTCACATGCATTAGCTCTCTTTCTAATGTAAAACTAACAAAAGAAGGAATCATAGTTTATTACAGAATAAACTGCAGGGTTGGTGGATTTTTAGTTACTGAAGAGTTGAACCTAAGTAGGAAGATGAAACAAAGATAGGTGGGTAGTCCAGAGATAGACTGTAAAAGGTAAAAAAGTTTGTGGAGAAATTCGTAGTTAAGCAATAATGTTTTGGAGTTTTTCTCTCAGACTAAGATAAGCCACCTAATCCTTATGTAATATGTATATATATTATAATATCATATCACATATTATTCATACATATAGTAATATGTTTTTGCTACTTTGTTAACTAAATAAGACTAACTTTGTTAGTCTTAGTTAACTAACTAACAAGCTTTCAGGTACAGCATTGTGATTTGAATAATTCCAGATTTGTTGCACTTGAAAGATTAACAGAAAAAAATAAAGGGATTATTTAGAGCCTCACCCACCCGGCTCTGTCAACTTGGCTTTTCTCTCATTAGGAGACAGACACAAGGAATTTTGCACACGCAGGATCACATACTTAACTGTTTGGGGGTAAATATTTTTCAAAGTAATCACAGAAAGGAATAGTCCAAGACTAAACCAGTAAATACCTCTGGACAGGATATCAGGAGGCAAAGCCCCCATGCACTCAGTCCAGAAAGTAATCACCCATTTCTCTGTAAGATTTCCAAATGGAACCACAGTCAGAGAAATTCCATGTAGTGGAATCCTTATTAATATGAAAATTGTGGCTGTCTTGACAGCTGGCTACTTCATTAAATATTTTGACTCAATTAAAGCAGATTTTTTTTTTTTTAAGAGAAGAGAGTTGAGATGTCCCTACCCCAAAACCTCCTCTCTGTAGAATTGCCTACATGTTGTGAACATGCCTTCTTCATATGTTAGGTATTTTTAAATCACAAGTGAGTCCATGGCAGGCTTTCTTTCTTCAAAAAGAAGAAAAGAGAGTGGTTTACAATATTTTAGATCCAGGGGAAGAATGATGCCCCACAGAAATACCCCAACTGTTTCAAATACATGCTCAATGGACCCTAAATGAGCAGAATCCAGAAAAAGCATCAAGCGATTGAAAGAAAGTTATGAGCTCTCCATCTAAACCAAGGAGTCTAGTGTCTACCTCTGCTGTCAGAAATTTGAAGAATATTCACATTTTCCATGTGCTTTATCAATAGCTACTTCAATATTTCTAAACTATCTGTCACTATAGTGCCTAGGTAATTATGTAGTGGTGCTCAGGCAGTGTATTATTTGAACATCATTTCCACGGAACAAAAGCAGATTGTAACATTGGTCATTCTTTGATGGGCTTCTTACCACTTAAATAACTAAAGGGAAAAATTACAATTTCCTCTAAATTCATTTATAGTTACTTTCACAAATAAGCTTTGGCCACAGTCATCATACTGAACATTGGCTATGTGTCAAGTAAATCCTTAGAGATTATCTTAGCATAATTGATGGCCTTAGTTAATTTCCCAAAGGCCGTTCTGAGAACTTTTTTCTTTTCACCAAGTATTTCTTTTTAATGTTGGAAATCACTTCCAAATACACTTATTCTGTTGGCTCTCGTTTGCTAAGAAACCAACTGACATTGTGTTATCTTTGATTGCATTATCTCTGATGTAAATCAAGAGAAAAAGACGCTTAGGTGATCTTAAACAATTGTGATTAGGTTTTGGGATCTGGATTTTTGTATAGCCACTAGATAAGGAAATATGGAGAACAATTTTGGTGTGTTTAATCTAGGGCAGGGGTTGGAAAATTACAAATCTAGGTCACCAAATGGTTTTATAAATAAAACTATTCTCAACATGCTCATTACATATTGTCTATGACCACTTTCGCCCTATAAAGGCAGAGTCAAGTAGTTGGGACAGAGACCATATGGTTCATAAAGCTTAAATATTTAAATATTTACTAACTGGTCCTTTAAAAGAAAGTTTGCAGACTTCTGATCTAGAAGGAAATTTAGGTCCTGGCAGTAGCTTAAAAAACTTAAAAATAAAAAGGCTTATTTGACATGATCTTTTTTTAGCCAGAAATCCAATATTTCCTCTCATCTCAGGACTCATGATTGATGGTCACAATGATGTCCATGAAACACTGAAAAGCCTTGAAGTACCTTCTGAATCAGCAAAGATTAACTCTTACTCACTGTGGGTCTCTGCTGTCCAGATTCATAGTCTCAAAACTGTTAGGGAGTTTCAAGATCATCTTTCATGAAAAAGCAGAAACCTCTTTAGCTCTATGCTTTACATATGGTCTCTAGTCTCTAATTACAAGAAAGGGGGCATATGACTTCACATGACACCCATACTATTTTGTGTTGGCTCTGACTCTTACTCTTGTAAAATTAGTTCTTTCCCCCCACCCTGAGTTGATCCCTATTTCCTTGCTACTTACTTGCCCTATTCTAATATTTGAACTGTGAGTAAATTATGAATGATATATCTGTAACATTTTATTAACCAGAAAACTGATTAAACAAAGCACTACATCCTTCTACTCTGCTATATCACAGTAGATAAAGTAGGTTTACAGTAACAAGCCCAGGTTTTGAATTCAGATAGACCTGTGTTCTACTTCTGATATCACCACTTAAAAATGGTGTGACCGCAGGCAAATTAACTTCTCAGAGCATCCATTTCCTCATTTACAAAACATGAGAATTTGAAAGGAAGTATATAGAGAGTCCAGCATGGTGCCTGACACAAAAGGAGCTATTAGTAGTAGTAGAAAGTAGCAGGCATTTTATTCTTATTTATTTATCTATTTTAACATCTTTATTGGAGTATAATTTCTTTACAATGGTGTGTTACTTTCTGCTTTATAACAAAGTGAATCAGCTATACATATACATATATCCCCATATCTCCTCTCCTCTTGAGTCTCTCCTCCCTAGGTGGTCACAATGCACCTAACTGATCTCCCCGTGTGATGCAGCCGCTTCCCACGAGCTATCTATTTTACAATTGGTAGTGTGTATATGTCCATGCCACTCTCTCACTTCGTCCCAGCTTACCCTTCCCCCTCCCCGTGTCCTCAAGTCCATTCTCTACATCTGCATCTTTATTCCTGTCCTGCCCCAAGGTTCTTCAGAACCTTTTTTTTTTTAAGATTCCATTTATATGTGTTTGCATACAGTATTCGTTTTTCTCTTTCTGACTTACTTCACTCTGTATGACAGACTCTAGGTCCATCCAACTACTACAAATAACTCAATTTAGTTTCTTTTTATGGCTGGGTAATATTCCATTGTATATACGTGCCACATCTTCTTTATCCATTCATCTGTCGATGGACACTTAGGTTGCTTCCATTACCTGGCTATTGTAAATAGAGCTGTAATGAACATTGTGGTACATGACTCTTTTTGAATTATGGTTTTCTCAGGGTATATGCCCAGTAGTGGGATTGCTGGGTCATATGGTAGTTCTGTTTTTAGTTTTTTAAGGAACCTCCATACCGTTCTCCATAGTGGCTGTATCAATTTACATTCCCACCAACAGTGCAAGAGGGTTCCCTTTTTTTCACCCCTCTCCAGCATTTATTCTTTGTAGATTTTTTGATGATGGTCATTCTGACTGGTGTGAGGTGATACCTCATTGTAGTTTTGATTTGCATTTCTCTAATGATTAGTGACGTTGAGCATCCTTTCATGTGTTTGTTGGCAATCTGTATATCTTCTTTGGAGAAATGTCTATTTAGGTCGTCTGCCCGTTTTTGGATTGGGCTGTTTGTTTTTTTGATATTGAGCTGCATGAGCTGCTCATAAATTTTGGAGATTAATCCTTTGTCAGTTGCTTCGTTTGCAAATATTTTCTCTCATTCTGAGGGTTGTCTTTTCATCTTGTTTATGGTTTCCTTTGCTGTGCAAAAGCTTTTGAGTTTCATTAGGTCCCTTTTGTTTATTTTTGTTTTTATTTCCATTTCTCTAGGAGGTGGGTCAAAAAGGATCTCGCTGTGATTTATGTCATAGAGTGTTCTGCCTATGTTTTCCTCTAAGAGTATGATAGTGTCTGGCCTTACATTTAGGTCTTTAGTCCATTTTGAGTTTATTTTTGTGTATGGTGTTAGGGAGTGTTCTAATTTCATTCTTTTACATGTAGCTGTCCAGTTTTCCCAGCAGCACTTATTGAAGAGACTGTCTTTTCTCCATTGTATATTCTTGCCTCCTTTATCAAAAATAAGGTGACCATATGTGCATGGGTTTACCTCTGAGCTTTCTATCTTGTTCCATTGATCTATGTTTCTCTTTTTGTTACAGTACCATACTGTCTTGATTACTGTAGCTTTGTAGTATAGTCTGAAGTCCAGGAGCCTGATTCCTCCAGCTCCATTTTTCTTTCCCAAGATTGCTTTGGCTATTCGGGTCTTTTGTGTTTCCATACAAATTGTGAAATTTTTTGTTCTAGTTCTGTGAAAAATGCCAGTGGTAGTTTGATAGGGATTGCATTGAATCTGTAGATTGCTTTGGGTAGTGTAGTCATTTTCACAATGTTGATCCTTCCAATCCAAGAACATGGTATATCTCTCCATCTGTTTTTATCATCTTTCATTTCTTTCATCAGTGTCTTATAGTTCTCTGCATACAGGTCTTTTGTCTCCCTAGGTAGGTTTATTCCTAGGTGTTTTATTCTTTTTGTTGAAATGGTAAATGGGAGTGTTTCCTTAATTTCTCTTTCAGATTTTTCATCATTAGTGTATAGCAATGCAAGAGATTTCTGTGCATTAATTTTGTATCCTGCTACTTTACTGAATTCATTAATTAGCTCTAGTAGTTTTCTGGTAGCATCTTTAGGATTCTCTACATATAGTATCACGTCATCTGCAAACAGTGACAGCTTTACTTCTTTTCCAATTTGGATTTCTTTTATTTCTTTTTCTTCTCTGATTGCTGTGACTAAGACTTCCAAAACTATGTTGAATAATAGTGGTGAGAGTGGACAACCTTGTCTTTTTCCTGATCTTAAAGGAAATGGTTTCAGTTTTTCACCATTGAGAACGATGTTGGCTGTGAGTTTGTCATATATGGCCTTTATTATGTTGAGGTAAGTTCCCTCTATGCCTACTTTCTGGAGAGTTTTTATCATAAATGGGTGTTGAATTTTGTCAAAAGCTTTTTCGGCATCTATTGAGATTATCATATGGTTTTTCTCCTTCGATTTGTTAATATGGTTTATCACATTGATTGATTTGTGTATATTGAAGAATCCTTGCATTCCTGGGATAAACCCCACTTGATAATGGTGTATGATCCTTTTAATGTGCTGTTGGATTCTGTTTGTTAGTATTTTTTTGAGGATTTTTGCATCTATGTTCATCAGTGAAATTTGCCTGTAGTTTTCTTTCTTTGTGACATCTTTTTCTGGTTTTGGTATCAGGGTGATGGTGGCCTCGTAGAATGAGTTTGAGAGTGTTCCTCCCTCTGATATATTTTGGAAGAGTTTGAGAAGGATAGGTGTTAGTTCTTCTCTAAATATTTGATAGAATTCGCCTGTGAAGCCATCTGGTCCTGGGCTTTTGTTTGTTGGAATATTTTTAATCACAGTCTCAATTTCAGTGCTTGTGGTTGGTCTCTTTATATTTTCTATTTCTTCCTGGCTCAGTCTTGGAAGGTTGTGCTTTTCTAAGAATTTGTCCATTTCTTCCAGGTTGTCCATTTTATTGGCATACAGTTGCTTGTAGTAATCTCTTATGATCCTTTGTATTTCATCAGTGTCAGTTGTTACTTCTCATTTTTCATTTCTAATTCTACTGGTTTGAGTCTTCTGCCTTTTTTTCTTGATAGGTCTGGCTAATACAAATGTGCTATGGGCAAATGTCAAGTTCCAGAGCATTCTGAGGTCCCAAGCTGGAGGCAGCACAGGGAGCATCTCAGCAATGAAAGATCATCATATATTTAAGACTTCCTTTAAAAAGGCTAACATTACCTCATGTATGTCATAAATATGCCAGGACGAGCATTAATCTGTCTAATTCTTTACATGCCACTATGCAGAAATAGGGACTTAGTGCTTGATTTTAGCTCGTGAAGATCCCCAAAGAGTAAGTGGTGTAAACATCAGACATTCTAAATGTATTCAAAGGGATATCTGAAGAAGTATATTCAACTTTTCAATTCAAAAAAATAAATGATGCAAATGAAGGAAATTGCTAACCCCAAAAGGGTCAGATTATAAGAGTGCTTGTCTCTCTTACTTGGAATTATTGTGAGAGCCAACCACATGTGTAGTATCTGATTTTAATATGGCAATTCTCTCCTAGTCTTGGTTTTTCTGTTTAAGACAACATATTGAATCTCTCGTGAGAAACTCATCCTGTATCTGCTTGATGTAAAACATGAGCATGTGCATTCTGAGCCACATATGCTCAGGTGCGAGTTTCCACGGAAACAAGGGACTGCTCATCTATCTGTAAAGATGAACTGATGAATCACTCTCAGTCTGTTACAAACTTTGATTCAGAGTCAAATGCCAGTGTAGAGTCTAAAAACTGTCAATGTTTTGTCATTTCTCCCTAGCAAGCCCTGATGCTGTGGAGGCTGGCAGTTGGGCAGATATTAGCTGACTTATCTCACTGTTGTTTTCCCCTGAACTGTTAGTGAAATACTGTCAGTGACAGCCAGCTCCACACTGCACCTGTGTGTAAGTGGCCTTCCATCATTTCTGTCAGTATAACTAAAAGAGGGCCATGAGCATTTAGGATGTGCTGGGCCACCATGTGGTCCTCCCAGCTCCACCTGTGACTGCTAGCTCTCAGGTTCACACGCACACTAGATCAAGCAAAGAGTAATGGGACACCCTACCTCCAAACTTTCATTGGCATTAGAATCCTAGTGGTTGATAGCATTTCTCAAATTCTTGAATATTGAGACTTCCTGACCATCCTTTAGCATTTACTGATCAAAGTACTTTACATGTATTGCTTTGTTTAATAATCACAACAAACCTTGAGGTAGGTACCAGTATAACCTTCATTCTCCAGAAAGTGAGACACAGAGAGAATAAGTAATTTTCCCCAAGGCCACACATTTGTAACTGATAAAGCTGGGATTTGAACCCAAGATGTGTCCTATCAAATTCATATCCTTAACATGTTATCCATCTTCTGAAAGACAAGCCATTCTGTTTTTTCTGCGTTTCAAATGAGCATGCCTGTTCATTTGTTCATTCACCCCCGTATTTAGTAAATATGTCCCAGGCACTTATGCTAGGCCCTGTGGATGTAGTAGCAGACAAGAGAGATAAAGTTCCTCATGAAGCTCACATTTTGTGGAGAAGACAGACAATAAATAAGCAGGCAAACAAACAAGATAGAGATGGTAATAGAATGGCAGCACAGGAAATCAACACTGAGGTTTCAGAAGGTGAATTGGAAAAGACCATGGTGTACTCAAGGTACAGAAAGAGACAAGATAAAGCAGAGGTAGAGAAAAGCCAGATCATCCTGGACCTTAGAGAGCAAACTGGATTTTATTTTAAGTGAAGTGATAAGTCACTGAAGAGTTTTCATCATATTTGAGGTAGAACTGTCCTTTGCTTCTATTGTGAAGGAACTACATAGAGAGCTGTGAAATACACCTGTATATCAGAAAGAGAAAAATGCATCCAACTCCCAGCCCCAATTATATTTTTTTAGAGTGGCTTTAATTACATACATTTATAGTATTTCAATTATCTTAAAAGACTAAAATTAGCTTATTTATTTATTTATTGTTAAGGAGAAAGTACACTGAGTAAGAAAATACGGTAATTTGCAGGAACGGTACTGCACAAAAGGGGGGAAAAATTTAAAAGGACCTGTCAAATAAGTGAGTACCCATGAGTGGACTAAGTATGACCCTTCAGCCTATCATCACACTCAGAACTCCTCCAAGGAAACTGACCCACCTCTATGGAAAATCCCTGGTGCCCAGACTCCATGGGATTGGGTCTTGCTTTGTTTCCCTTCTGTATGTATTTGGCACAATATCTTGTTTAGCGTAGGACCGCCATGATATTTGTAGAAGATGGGACATAAGGAAGAAAAGAAGAAGACAGGGAAAAAGAGAGGGAGAGAAGAAAGGAGGAAGGGAAGATGGAAACAGCACTCTTGGTGTGTGGCTGATATTTTTACCTCTTGGTTTTGCATTTCTTGGCTGTTTCTTTATTCTCAGCCTTCCCTAACCCATCTTCCTGGGATAAAGAAAACCCATCCAACAAGACACTTCCAAAAGATTAATATTTTCATTTCAACATTTCTGAAAGTATTTCAATGAAATTGCTTTCAAATGGTTTATTTTATATTAGATCATTGAGAGATAGATTAATGTCATAAACGTAGGTACTAGCAAGCAATATTTTTGTCTCCTATGTGCACATACTGTATATCTCATAACCTCTGATAACTTAAAGTCACTAATTTAAGTCAAATTAGGGAAAGGGCAGTATAATAATTGCTATATTTCTGCTCCTTCTTGATAACAAATGAGGCTTTTTTTCCTTCCACCAGTGTGTAATAGTGTGCTTTTTCTTTGGCTAAGATATAATAGCACTGCTCTACACGAACAAAAATATTTTTACTGGCTATGTTATTACTGAGAAATGCATTGGGAAAATGTAAAAATATTTCACCTTTATGTTGAAGAAAATAAACACAGTGGATTAAATAAAATTTTCACAGCTCTTGACACATGCCATATGTAACGCTTGGTGAACGTCAAAGAGGCTTTGCTTCTTCTGAGAATCATTGACTAAAACCGGAGGAGACCTTGAGTATTTATTGATCCACTACCCCCATCCTCAGCATATTGGACAAATGAGACCTGAAGATGTTGAAGGACAATCCAACAGGACTTCCAGGGCTGAAAACCTTGTTATCCAAGATCCAACCCCGCATTAATCCCACTACAAAGTGCTGCCTTCCTAATGTTTCATTGCATAGAATTGAAAATCAGCGTTAGTAACAAGGAGCTGGGGCTCTGGAATCAGGCTGACTGGACTTCAGGTCCTGACTTGGACTCCGACTACCCCTGTGAGTCTGGACAACATATTCTCTCCTAGGCAAGCCTGAGGTTTTCCTATAGAAAGGAGATTTAATCATGCCAACCTCAAACATGTGTTTGAATATCAAACAAAATAAAGTACTGGCCCATCATAAGTGCTACATAAACGTCATCTATTACAACTATTATTATTAGCTTTATTATTATTACTATTATTATTCAAACATGTAACACACACGAAACTCAATTTTGCTAACTTTTGAATACACGTATTAGCTAAAACGGAACTTCTAAGTTCTTATATACATACATATAAAACTCCGCTCAGAAAGCTTTTAAATGATTTGTCTGACTCTAATGATCTAAATATTAAGTATGCTTTTTGACAATTTTGCAAACCTAAATAATTCAAAAAGATGTTACCAAGGCAATCAATACACTGTAAAGGATGAACAGGAGTTGGCCCCTGCCTTCAGAGACCTTAACATCTAACAGAGAAAGACATGAATAGCCATGAAGCTTATAAAAGACAGAATGTGGTGTATATGCTCTAAGAGAAGTGACAAAGAGGGGCTTTGGGAGCAGAGCAGGAGGAAGAAATTCAGGTTAAGAAAAGCAAGAAAGGCTACATGGAAGAAACAGCATTTGAGCTGAGCCTTGAAGCGATGTGGAAATTAAAGGAAATGACATGGACAGAGACCCAAGCTGCAGATCCACTCTGTTCTGGAAATCTCCAAGCTGTGTGTCCCAGGATTGTACAAAAGCCCATATTCCTCAGAAATACAGGGGATATTGGCAAATGCTGAAGAGCACCAAGTGGCTGAGTCACAGTGTGTGTCTGGGAGATAGAAAGACTGGAGGTGAGTGAAAGATGAGGCTGGAAAGGTAGGTTTGAGCCAGGAGAACATCACAGTGAGACTTGTACTCTGGAATTGTGGGACCACATGAATCCCAGATCTACCTCTTTAGGGACATGTGGGCTTGGTAAATTACTTAATCTCTCAGTGCTTCAGTTTCCTCATTTATAACATGGGAATAATAGTAGTGCCTAACTGATAGGGTGGTTGTGAGAATTTAATGAGTTACTACCTGTAAAGCACCTAAACAAGCATCTGGGATACAGTTAGAGTTCAGTCATTGTTAGCTATCATCATCATCATCATCATCATGACCATTGGGGATATTTAGATACCATATTAGAGACTGAAGATCTACAAAGAAACAGTCATCTAAAGATGCCTATTGGCCAAAGCACTACTTTACAAAGATGACTTTGGCTACATACACTTAATGATTTGACATCAGAAATGTATATGACTCTTAATTGTTATTAGAAGTATGGGAGATCTAGGTTACAGAAAAGAACGATCATTTTTCCTGGTAAATTAAAGACCTATGTTACAGTCCAGTACAAATTTTATTTGTATTTTTAATTTTTTAACCATATAAGCAGTAGATAAATGCATTTGGGTTGTAAAAGTACAGCCATTACTGAAACAAAGAAAGTAAAAAGTTAAAGTTCCTCATAAACCCATTGTCTCCTAGCTCCCAGGATCACCCCTATCTCATTCATTAAGGATTTAGACTAATGTTCCAAGATTACTTCTATACATTTATAATTACAAATATGTATAACTTTTAAGCTTTTTAAAACTACACACTTTTTTGCAGCGAGCTTCAACATCTGTATTTTTTTTAAATTTTTGAATAGTTCTTGAATAGCTAGAAGAGTAGAATTTATGTTTCTAATTCGAACAAAAGAATTAATTATCAGGATGTACCTGAATTTAGTGCAGCCAACATTATTATATGAGATCACATATATTACAAGTTTTGTGTGTGTATATATATATATATATATATACTTATATACATAAAATTGTAGAATATATTTGATTATTTAAATTAGCCTTGTCCAATTAAAGGATTTTTGTCACTTTTACATTTTAATTCTACATTTTTATCTCTGACTCTTTTGTAGCTTTTCTTTCTTCTTCTACTTTCAACCTCTTGAACCTACAATGATTCCCTATCTCTCCATCTGCAACCCTTCATAACATTTTTCTAATTGACTCCTAAGGTCTCCAAATAACCTAACACAACTTCATTTCCAAACCGATTTTCCATTGTTTCCAGCATACCACAGTCAAGACTATCTTATCCATCCTTCTCAGCCTTCCAGCCCCTTTAGCACATAGGAGTTTTCTCTTATCTTAACTCCCATTTCCCATCGACTCCCACTCACACAGTTAGCTAATTGCTTCATAGGCTTTCATATTCTTGTTTGTTTTGCTTTTTTTGAGATTCACGTAATTCATCCTTTTAAAGTGTGCTACTTAGAGCTTTTTACTATATTCACAAAGTCATGCAACCATCATCACTATTTAATTCCAGAACATTTCCATCATTCCAAAAAGAAACTTCATACCTATTAGCAGTCACTCCCCATTCCTCCCTCCTTCTAGCCCCTGAAACCCACTAAACTACTTTCTGCTTCTAGGGATTTGCTTATTCGGGGCATTTCATATGAAAGGAATGGTCCCCTCTTGTGTCTGCCTTCCTTTACTTGGCAGAATGGTTTCAAGGTTCATCTTTGTTATAATATGAATCAGTACTTCATTCCTTTTTATGGCTGAATAATAGTCCATTGTATAGAAATACCATATTTTGTTTATCCATTCATCAGTGGGTTGTTTCCACTTTTTGTCTAATATGAATAATGCTGCTATGAACATTCACATACAAGATTTTGTATGAACATATTTCAATTACTTTTAGCATTTACCTAGGGGTGGAATTGATGGATTATATGGTAACTCCATGTTTAAGCTTCTCAGGAACTACCAAAACTATTTTCCAAAGAGGTTGCACCATTTTACATTCCCACCAGCAATGTATGAAGGTTCCAATTTCTTCACATACTGCCAACACATATTCATGTCTTTCTTCTTAAAGCTGTTTTAGTGGGTATGAAGTAGTATTTCATTGTGGTCCTTAATGACTAATCCTGTTGAGCATCTTTCAATATGCTTATTTGGACATTTGCATCACACCTTGGAGAAATGTTTATTCAAATCCTTTGCCCATTTTTAAATTGGGTTAAATTTTTTTATTGTTCAGCTGTAAGTGTTCTTTATGTATTCGGTATACTAAACCCTTATCAGATATATGATTTACAAATATTTTCTCCAATTCTGTGGGTTGTATTTTCAATTTCTTGATAGTGTACTTTGAAAAGTTTTTAATTTGAGAAATGCAATTTATCCATTTTTTCTTTGGTTGCTTATGCTTTTAGTGTTTTGTCTAAGAAACAATGGCCTAATCCAGGGTCACAAATATTTATACCTATATTTTTCTAAAAGTTTTATAGTTTTAGCTGTTACATTTAGGTCTTGATTTATTTTGAACTAATTATTGTATATGGTGTGAGGTTGGGGTGCAGCTTCATTTTTTTACTTGTGGATACAGTTGTCCCAGTACCATTTGTTAAAAAGACTATTTTTCTCACATTAAATTGTCTTGTCATCCTTGGATCTATATGTTTGATCGATCTATATGTTTATTCTTATACCACACAGTCTTTATTATTGTAAGCTTTGCACTAAGTTTTTCAATTGCAAGTGTGAGTCCTCCAACTTTGTATTTTTCAAGATTTTTTTGGCTATCCTGGGTTTCTTATATTTCCACATGAATTTTAAGATCAGTCCATCAATTTCTTCAAAAAAGCCAACTGGGATTTTGATAGGAATTGAATCTGTAGGTCAATTTGGGGAGTATTGCTGTGTTATTAATAAGTCTCATAATCCATGTACATGGATGCCTTCCCATTTACTCAGGTCCTCTTTAATTTCTTTCAACAATGTTTCATAGTTTTCAATATACAAGTCTTACACTTCTTTTTTTTTTTTTAATTGCTATGGGCTTTAGTTTTGAACCTATAATTCAAATTTAAGCTTCTCCATGGAGAGTACCATGTCTTACATCCCTTCTAAACCCACTTTGAAAACATTAGTTCCTACAATGATTTTTTAAAATTCAGAATAAATACATTCCATCAAAATTAACTCTTCTTTCTAAAATATGGTTTCCCATACCCTGAACATCTTATTCATACCCTGTTTCCATGTATTTGCACACTCTTCTTTCTATTTAAAATGACCTGTCTCCTCAACTCTGCTGGCAGAATCCTTCAGATTTCTAACATCTAGTTAATAAAATACTTCCAACATTTCCTCTCTCTCTCAATATTTTTTTCATTCTTCAAATACAGCTAATTGCATTAAACCTGTGATAGTAACTTGGGTGTGTCTACCATTGCTACTCCCAGATTATGAGCAAATTCTAGGGCTGTTTTTAGTCATCTTTTTAGTCCCATATATCTCAGTCTATTACTTACAAGTTAAAAGTGTTCAACTTGTGTCTATTGCATAAACCTGAATATGATCTTAGTGTCTGCATCGCTGAAATCACTAAATCCGTTAAAAGAAAAGTCTTAACTTTCATTTTAATTTACACAAGTTATTCAAAAAATAGATTGAAAGCCTGCTAACTATAATTTTAAACTTGCTTTTTTTTTTTTCTTTGCCCAAAACAAGTCTACGTACAGGATAGTTTATACCAGAGGTTGACAAATTTTTTCTATAAATGGCCAGATAGTAAATCTTTTAGCCTTTGTGGGCTATACGATCGTTTTTGTATCTACTCAACTCTGTCATAGTTGTACAAAAGTAGACCTAAGCAGTATGTAAGTGAATGTTTGTACCTATGTTTCAACAAAACTTTATTTACAAAAGCAAGCAATAAGCCATATTTGGGACTGTAGTTTGTCAACCTCTGGGTTAGACCATGAAGAACTGTGCCCCAGCACATTTACTGACTTGTATTATGACTTTCATATAACTGTGTTATTAATGCATTATTTCCTCCTGTAGAGTGATGAGAATAATTATAAATCCTGCCATGGAAAAAATATTCAAGTCAAATTTCATGTAATTATTTTTATTTAAAAAAAAACAGGACAGAGATGTTATAGAACATAACAGCAAATTAAAATGCTTAAATTGCTTATTAGACCAAATGTGTTCCATTTGGGATATAAACCAGGAACATAGAAAGGAAGAATGAGAGCTCTAAGCTCTGTTTCCATTTGGCAAAACAATACAAATTCTTCAGCCAGTATGTCAGCAGTGTTGTAGCTTGCTTTACTAAGGTCTTCCCCCTTCTTTGGAAAGAAAAATTAATACCAAGAGTTCATTTTCATATCAATTTTTATAAATTGATATCAAAAATTATTCTAATGTGTTGTGATGTTTTATTGCTTTATTTTGTGTTTTTTAAGAGTGTGGGGTTTTTTGTTTTGCGGGGGGAGGGGTTTGTTTTTGTTTTTTTCAAAATGGCACTTGCCAAGTCCCCAAATGATGAATGGCAGATAAGTTTTCACCAGTTCACAGGATTTAGTGGCTAAGGGTGAGACAAACAAGCTGATTCCAGCAGGCATAGGACACTGGAGAGGAAATCTGTGAAATGATTGGCAACCCCTAAACCAATGATTCTGATAGGTAAATGCTTTACAGCAAACTCAACAAGACTACATCCCTCAAGGGTGGGGCCCACAGCTAAGTCATTCATGTCCCCACGACTAGCACAGCTCCTGTTACGTAAGAAGCACCCATATCTGTTTGGTAAACTGGACCAAACCCCAGTTTTTTACATTTAGCATGTTAACACAAATTAAAGTTCTCCTGCACGAAAACCTCTATTCAAGACAAGGTGAAAAAATTAAAAAGGAAATGTCCCCAGTCAAAGGAAATTACAATCCAACGGTACAGAAATGAACAACACAGGAGAATCCTTCTCACTGCTAGATAAATGTGTTGGTTTTCCTAATAACAATCAAAAACAGTGAATGATTGGACTTTCCTGGTGGTCCAGTGGTTAAGACTTCGCCTTCCAATGCAGGGGATGTGGGTTTGATCCCTGGTCCGGGAGCTAAGATCCCACATGCCTCGTGGCCAAAAAACCAAAACATAAAACAGAAGCAATACTGTAACAAATTCAATAAAGACTTTAGGAAAAAAAAAAAGAAACTGAGTGATTCTTCTGTAGATTTTAAGGCACTGGGGCATACAGTTCTTGTCTATGTTTCCAAGAAACAATAAAGAAGGTCTGATATTATTGAATCCATGGGACACATTAATTCCAGGACTAGGATAAGAATTTGCATGCTTTTTTTTCTTTCTATGTCATTACTTCTTTTATGGTGGCTGATCTTTGGTTAACTACTGCAAGTTCTTCTCGTTTGAAATAGTTAAGACTTAAACTTTATCCACATGAACAAATACCCTCTAATGTTGCTTGTGTTCTAGTTCAAATAATTATTCTATTCTTTGACACATCGTTTAGATCTAGGAGTAGGGGGTATACAGGAGAGATTGCAAGAATGTCTTCACACTATCTTCTAGATGGTGTACCAGACTCTTTGCTCAGAAAGCCCTCCATTCTCCATCAAATTAAGTCACCTCATATTTACCTACTATCACAAATTCATCTAGACTAAAAGATAGACCTTGTTTTTCCATAGAATACATTTGAACCCTGGATCCTAATCAATAATAATAAATCATCAAATCCATTGTCTCCTATTCTGCTTGCCTTCAAATTGCTATTTTAATAATATACATCTTGGATAATTTTTGATGCAACCAAAAATGCTCATTAACTCCAAGATGTAATACAGCATAACAGTTATAAACATGAATTCAGACCAGCTGAGTTTGAATCCTGGTGCCAGCATTTACTAGCTATGTGACTGGTCAAGTTTCTTGAACTCTTGGCCTCCGATTCTTCATCTGTAAAATGAAGATAACAATAATACCAACCTCGCAGAAGTAGGGTGAGCATTAAACAAGTTACTGTAAGTAAAGTGCTTAAAATAATACATGGCATAGAATCAATTTGTTCTATATTTTTATTATTATTGGTAATTCTATATTTACTTGCCAGTCATGTTTTATGAGACCTCATCAAATTTTTGAGATGAATCAGTAACAAGTTCATCCTCACTACCTGTACCAAGAACTACAAGTAAGTTTAAGTTCTCACTAAGAAAATAACATATTCAAAATTTCATGCAAGGATTGAAATTCTAATATACAACTTTTGCTCTTAAATATAAGCATTCACAACATCTATAATTTTCCATTTCCCCTTCAGGTCCACACATCTGTCACATACATTTTAAGATTTAATTTTAAGTTCCTTAAAATACAATCATCAGGGAATACAATTGGAGAAGTGTGCTGAGCTATGATGCTTCCATAATCGTCCTTCCCTAATTTTTTTACTTTTACCTTTTTTCCTTTTTGCTCCTGGGAAGACCTTACATGAATATAGATTTGGGGAAATTAACCGAGTCCATCTCTATTTGCAATTCTTTTTCATTTCTGTTAGCTGAATTTATACAGCAATTTTTGTTAGTAAATATCTTCTTTCTTAATTTTTCCATTTACGCTCACTGTGTACTGGGAGCATTAGCAATATTTTTCTTTAGAATCTTTTTCTTTTTTCAAGATAGAGCTGAATTACATGATGAAGGGAATGGGATAATGCCACAGAAAATACAGATGGCTTGCACCAGTTTGGCAGTATTTTAATTAGTACCTCTCCAATTACAAGACAATCTTTCATTTTCTTGTGAAGATGTTACTAGTTTAAAGGAACGTTGGAGAAAAATCTCGGTTCCTTTATTAAAATTTTCATCCCACCCCTTTAGATGTGTACGGTAAAATTTTATATTATTTATAATAAAACACATGATATACTTTCTTTTCTAGACATGTTACTCAATCTGGTGTCAGCCAGCTTCAGCATGACTTAATTTTTGAAGTCAAAGCTTATGGGAAATACTAGCAATTTTCAGTGACCTGATAATACCAAAGAAAACAGCATAAATGCATGTCTCAGAGATAAGTGGATGCTGGTATAGGCCTTGTAAGTTAAAAGCAACATTTTATAATCTCAGTAAGATGTAATGGGTAGTCAAAGTAATGAAGCCAACCCAGGCGTAATGATTAATCTCTGTGTGAGTCACGACCCCGGCAGCTGCATTCTAAATGACCTGCAATCTATATAATGCATTCTCAGGAAGACCAGACAACAAGATGTTGCATTAGTCCACAGTGCAGATGGTCAGACTGCATGTAGAAACATACTCAGCTCTGGCCTAAAAGACCAGAGGGCTGGTTTCAGCAATATTCATAAAAGGATGCTGAGATATCATGGATATTTATCAAAACAGAGTGTAACATTAACCCTTACCTGCTTCGACTAACTAGCTGTGAGCTGGGATACTTAATAAAGGCCCTATGGGGGAGGTAAAACTGAGCAGGACCTGGTGAGACGGCTGGGTAGGAGCAGAAAGGCCATTCCAGGTAAGAGACGCAACATGAACAAAGTTATCGCGGTAGAAATAACAAGGTGTGTTTGAGGTCAAGTGACTATCCCTGACAGGTGGAAGAATAGAATTGATGTTGAGAATGATGGATGATAAACATGTGAGGTGTGGCCCATGAGCAACACATTTTAACAGTCCTCTTTGAGAAAGGCCGGCAAGGCCTGTTGTAACTAACCAGTGGTATGATGATTGGCATTATCTCTTGGAGGGGACTGGTGTTGGCAAATGAACGCTACCATTTTGGCAGACAGTTTTCAGGATACACAGATGAATAATCTAGAGAATGGTTCAGGAGACTTAAAAGAGGGGATATTTTTCAGATGGAAAATCGTAAGAAGGGCCTCCTAATAATGGCTTGATTGAATCTGTTTTGTAATAAAGACTGAAAGTTAGCATGGTGTCACGGAATGCGCATGGCACAGGATGACAAGGGACGTGAAAGTTAGTCCTGGCGCTATCAATACTTGGCTACAGGGCTCACTTTGCTGGGCTACAGTTGTCTATAAAAGGAAAACATTGGGCCAGGTGATCCCTCAGAATCCACCTTTGAGGACTATTTCTACACGATACTTTACTAAAAGGACTTAAATGATTTTGTGTGTTTGTTGTTGGCCAGGTCCTCACCGTGGTCAGGGACAATTATTCCAATAAACACACAGGTGAAAAATGCTCTCATTGTCTCTCTACATTCATACACTTTCATTTTCTAACTACCTATGACTGCAAAAATAACAAGCAGTCTCAGCATGAAGTCTCACAGCCTACTAGAGAAGGTGCATATGGTGGTCGTAACCAAGGACTTTATCCTTCCCATCTTACAGATGAAGAAGTAGAGGCACAGAGAGGTTCTATAATTTGCCTAAAGTTGCACAGCTAATTAATGACAGAGCTGGGATTCGAAGGTAGGCAGTGGGTTCTGGGGTCTGCCCTCTTATACCCCTCTGCGTGGATGGCCTCTCCAAAGAGAAGTCCATCACTGTCACCTGATGTGGAGGGCACACACGGTGGAGCTGTGCCTGGACAAGCATGAGAGCCCAGAGGGAAGGTCTTGGATGAGCCACTCTCTTCAAGGGAACTGGTGATAAGAGGCTTTGGTCCCATGAGGTATCTTCTAGAAGTTGTTCAAGGCCATGTAGAAATGTGTTTTTCTATAAACTGCCTCATTTTCATTTAGAACCATATTATCGCCAGACCCACTAGTCTCTTTATATTTTCCCTTTTGGCCCCTCCAGGTATGAATGGCCCATATCGACAGACGCATCTATCTCTTTATTTCCCACCTTCACCCCCTCCCTTAATATCTGCCCCAGCTCAGCTTGGGAAGGGAAGGGAATAAGTATATGCAGCTAGGCTGCCTGCTAAAATCAAACCTGACACATCTGGGTTTTGCTTTCACTGAAAAGCCAAGAACTCCTTGGTGCCTTTCACCTTGAAGATCCAAGAAAGAAGAATCAAGAATGACTCATCAGGGATCATAATCTCAACCAAGGGCCCCTCCCCCAAATATTAACTTATTCTCTCTAATGTTTGCATGACAATCTAAATTCACTCCTAAAACACGTTAGTTGCTCCTCAAGCTGATTGAGGTCTGCGTCTTCAGAGACTCTGGTTAAAAGCCCCAAGTACTTCTCACTCCGACCAGCGTGTCAAAGGTAAAAAGTCCTTGAGGGTTTTCTCTGCTGATACATCTAAGCCCCTCCACACCCAACACACCCTCCAGATGGCAAGTTGTCTGCCTTTAAGTCACCGTTAACGGATGTTCGAATGCTTATTGCAAAGATGACACACTTTCCTTGCAGCTCATTTTACCAAATTAAAGACATTAAACATATGTGTCTCTTGAGGTGCTTTTTCCCCCTCAAAAATTATTTCCCTGAATTAAAATGTGTTTATAAAATTTCAGATCAGGATGAAGCAATCCCTTCTTTTTTCACCTGCCAGTGGATGTGTGAGTACACAGAGCCTTTCTGAGAGCAGGAGGTCCCCAGGGTTACTAGTGTAATTCTTTTTACTCTGGGGTGCTCAAGCACAGAATTGCCTACAATCAATTTGCTTTCACATCCTGGCATTAAACTCACTGTATGTAAAAGTATCACAAGTATTTTCAATATAATTCTAAGTAGCAGTGATTTAAAAGGCTTTTTATTGTAATGAAAAAAATTACAAGGCATAGTAAAAGCCGCACAGCCTATTTGACTGAATCCAATCAAATACATGTAAAATTCCCCATAACCTCAAAATGGGTAAAAATGGCTTAAAAATTAAGGAGGACAATTGATAAGAATCATTTTGATGTCTGAAAGATGAAGCAATATACCTGAACAATATTTTGACCTTCTGATTCTAAAAATATAGGATGAATCATGATTTAACTCAGTGCTATGGGAAAACAGTTTCTTTTCAAAGATGTAGCTATAAATATAAAAATATAGGTATTGATATAACATAATCTTCTAAGTATACAGCTATCTTTAAAGGTGAAATGAAAAGACTTCCAATAAAATATGCATCATTAGTTATCACAAGTACTCTTGATGTCTATTATTGATGTTTGATTAGACGGAAAGAAGCATGATTTAGGCATCTACAGCCATTGTTATTCAAAATGATCACCATTAAAATCCAGGTACACACAGTACCCTTGGACCTGAATATAAGTATAATATAAATATAGAAATATTCTTATAACTGTCACGCAGTTTCCGACACATAGTAGGCCTTCAATAAATATTTGTCAAATGAATGAAACAATAAATAATGAATAAATGAATAACATATCCAAAGGTAGTCTGCTTTCCTATACTATTTTAATGAAGTCATTTTCACTTTTGCCTTTACACAAAATGAGTAAAGCAAATCAGAAAATTTAATTACAATCTGTGGCTTCATAGCCTAATATCCTTAGCCTTTCCAGATTATCAAAACCATCTCTTCCGACTTAGTTCTCAATCTCTGGTTCAAAGGTCTCCCAGTGTTTATGCAAAAGCAAACCACCCTTCCACCACCACCAAATGGCATAGTATTGAGTCCCATAAGAGTTGATGGAAGGCGTGCTGAGTTTACTTTATTCACTAATAAGGTGGAAGAAATAGAGTTGTCAGATGAAATACAGGAAGTCCAATTAAATTGAATTTTGATAAACCATGAATAACCTTGTAGTATAAGTATGTCCCAAATATTGCACGAGACATACTTATCCTAAAAATTATTCATGGTTTATCTAAAGAAACTCTAATTTAACTGAGTGCCATGTATTTTTCTTTGCAACCTCAGAAGGAAAGCAGATGTTCTGACTAAATCCCAAGTGTTTCTATGTAGGCAGACTCTGGGAGAGCAGACAAACCTTTGGGTAAGAGGTCATAGCAGAATTATCTTGATGCAGTATTCAGTGACAGACAACTTTCCATAGTTCACTAAAATGACATCTTCAGAGAGGCTTGATCTTACGGGCAAGCTGCATGTTGAATGCCTCTAAAGACAATGAGAATATTACACGCAGACAAAGAAAGATTATGAAAAGTGAAGAAAGCAAAGAACCTGGAGATACCGAGAGACAGAATAAACATTTTTTGACACTAACAGTCCCTCTTAAGAAGATACTGGCATGCCTATATGTTTCTATAGACATATACTCAGATCAAAGATAAATATGACCCCTCGGAAAGTCTTAAATTTCGATAAAATGTCAGCTGTGTTTTTATACAGTGAAAAATTTAGTGCTTATGAAAGGTGTCATATTGATTGATTGAATAATTATTAATATTTATTGCATACCAGCAAGAAGCTAGAGGCTATTTGAACACGCAGGCCAGGTCCCCGTAGCCTCAGGAGGAAGTGGCCTGTCTTGGAGCAGTGGGTGACGAGGTCTCAAAGGGTAGTATGACATATGTGGTTGCCAAGATATTTGTTCAAATGAGATCTGACAATCCACAGAAGACAGCTAGAAAATTCTTAAAATCCACCGTATTCATAATCTAAAAACTGAAACTGTACCTTATTTCAAGTGTCCCCTTGATATCCAATGATCAAGCAAAGCTCTGACAAGGGTAAGTTTCTCCTTGTTCAGAGTCTGGGGCCCAGCAGGAGTGGTTAAAGGGCTTCCTGTTATACAAACACTCGAGCTTGATCAGGACCCCAGAATTATTATCTGATAAAGTGCCAGATTCTGAAAGTGGGACTTTCAAAGCCTTTCTAAAGGAGAATGGGGGACATTTTCAATCAAGTCTATTATAAATGCAATCAAAAGGAGGAGACAAGAGGGTAATATTTCTTTAGGTCACACCCTCTGCTAAGTGTTATATAAATGTTATTCGTTTTAGTTCTCATAGCAACAATATATGATTGGCATTACTTTTTCTCATTTTACCAAT
The DNA here is from genome assembly GCF_009873245.2 of Balaenoptera musculus. Classification (NCBI taxonomy): domain Eukaryota; kingdom Metazoa; phylum Chordata; class Mammalia; order Artiodactyla; family Balaenopteridae; genus Balaenoptera; species Balaenoptera musculus. The sequence goes on along the minus strand of NC_045797.1, from coordinate 32,962,499 downwards.
GATAATCTGCTGACCCTGAGTACTTAACTAGTTACTCAAGATTACAGAACCGTATATTGGTGAATCTAAGATTCTAATTCAGACCTATCTGACTAACATTGCAACAGAATACTTCCAAATCTGAAACAATCTCCTTCACCATTAGATAAAATACCAGAATCTTGCTCTAGTCTAAGGAAAAGCTGTATTTAAAGGGAAGACAAACAAGATAATTGAATGTTTTTGCTTTCAATAATGACATTTTCTTAGATGAATTATGAAATGGTGATTCCAAGGCAAAAAAAAGTTGTTTACTATCATGAAACTCTCTCAATTTATTTTTGGTGTTTGGCATATCTGAAAATAAAGTATGAGAAACAAAAAGCTTAAAGTTACATTATTCACTTAACACCAAAATTAAAAGCAGAAAGTTAATCAGGGGAAAAAAAAAAACACTTCTGTTTTAATTTTAGTTTCAAATCCTAAAAGTTACTGCTAAATAAAAGGAAACTATAAAATAGAAACTTTAGGTCGCAACACACAATACACTTCAAATCAGATAGGCAGAGGCTATAAAAGCTTGGCTTCTGGCGTTATGTAGCCCAGATTAGAATCACAACCTTGCCTCTTATGAGCTGTGTGATTTCGGCAAATTACACACCAGCTCTTCGCCTTGGTCTCCTCGTCTATAAAATAAATATAATAATAGAACCCACCTCATAGGGTTGTCATGAAGACTAAATAAGATGTTCAGTGTGACCTGCTTAGCCTAGAGCCTAGCACATACAAGCAGTCTTATTTTTAATCATTAAAATGTTTTCTTCAAAATGGAAATGCTGATATAAAATGAGGGATTTGCATTGATCTATGCATTTTTCAAAGCTAAGACTACTGGACACCAAACCCCCCAAATGATGTCCTCTAAATCAATATCAAAATATTCCTGGCAAAAGCTGCCTTTTTTTTTTTTTTTAAACGAATAGTCCCAACTCACTAGCTTTTCTTTCTTTCTTTTTTTTTTTAGATCTTTATTGGAGTATAATTGCTTCACAATACTGTGTTAGTTTCTGTTGTACAACAAAGTGAATCAGTCATATCCATACATATATCCCCATATCCCCTCCCTCTTGTGTCTCTCTCCCACCCTCCCTACCCCACCTCTCTAGGTGGTCACAAAGCACCGAGCTGATCTCCCTGTGCTATGCGGCTGCTTCCCACTAGCTATACTGCACTTGGTAGTGTATATATGTCGATGCTACTCTCACTTCGCCCCAGCTCCCCCCCCTCCCCCGCCCCCGTGTCCTCAAGTTGCTGCCTTTTAAATAACATTTTCTGAAACTGAAGCACAGAACTCAAAATCCCAGGTTGAGCCCATTTACACTGCTCTGTTTTGTGTGTCTCTGCACACAAAAGAAGTCATTTGGCTTACACACAGCCTACTGGAGAACCCAAACCCTACCTCAAACCCTTTGTCACCTGAAAGGCCCCATAGCCACAGAGTTGAGTTTAAACCACTCAGGGTTTATCGATGTTGATCTGAAATGGAATCTACAAGCATGATATGTGTGTGTGTGTGTGTGTGTGTGTGTGTGTGTGTGTTTTCAGGGAGACTGATACAATCTAGAGAGGTAGAGGAAACATTACAATGCCTAAGGCTGGATACATCAACACCCATTTGCAGTTGGGTGAGTTGTGCTTTTGCCTCAAACACAGGTGCTCTTGTCACCTGGTACAGCTTCTAGGGATCCCACAAAGTGAGCCTCAAAGAGCAAAAGCCAGGCACACTGCATTTTTTCCCCGCTAAAGAAATTTACAGGCCATTTTCTCACCCTTCCCGCTGAGCTAGCATATTGAGATTAAAATGTACCTACAGAGTTAAGCAACATATTTGGTATTAAGGATCCATCATATGCGTATGTCTTCTGAGCATAACAGTTCCTTTGGAGCTATTATAGATACACCGTGAATAGATATTAGGAATAATACACAAGGAGTGGTTGAAGGAGATCCCATATTAACTACTGTCAGACTTTTAACAGTATTTGAAACTAGGCTTTTTTTTTTTTTTTTTTAATTCCTGGGGTTTAATACCTCTATACTTTGTAAACTGAGCGCTTTTCAAAGAGAGCTCCAAATTCCTACAGAGCTGTCTTTAGGTGAGCTTTGATCTTTGCAGAGCACCTATCTTGTGTTTCTATAATTGCTCTGGTTTAACAAGGCTCCCTAGCACGTGAAAGGGGAAAATCCTTTTATTAAGGCTATAAACCTAACTGGCCACAGTGATGGAATGTGCAGCTTGGGGGTAGCCCTTAGCTCCCCAGGAAAGAAAAAAAATGGGGAACCGAGGAAAGTCTTCATGTTCAAACAAAATGAAATATTTATTAAACATGTTTCTGGTGTCCCAGGTGGTAAGAGGCTGCCCTGTGGTCCGCTGAAAGGTTTGATCTTTGTTAAGTATTGTGAACGCTGATTTCAATAATGGGGTGAAAGCTGAGGAAGTTATGGCTGAAATTTTGGCTAAAGATGACAGCTCTGGGTTTCAAGTTGCACAAAGCAGTCTGAGGGATTAAACCAACAAAGCCTGCTCCAAAGTATCGAGTTTCCAAAAGTGTAATCTTCGTATCGGTGATTCACACTCCTAGGACGGGGAGGACTCCTCATTTATTTTGACTTTGCCATATTAATCTTACTTTACAAATACACGCGGTGATTTAGATCATGTTTAATTAACTGATTGAGGGCTCCAGTGGTAAAAATGGCATCGCATTAAGCTCTGTCCGTATGGCAAATTCGAATCACATCTTTAGTCTTGCAAGAACAAAATATCCCGAGAGTCACTGATGACAGGATGTAGGAATTGAAATCAGGTCCCTCCTGTTGTTTAAGAATCCAGGGAGGGTGCCTGCCATATGCCCGTCACTTCCAGGGGGGGAAATGAGAGGATAAAAGAAAGGAAGGCTCTAGTTCTTCCAATATGTTCAAATCTCAGATGAAAATGATCGTGCAGCAGTGCTGTACAGAGGCCAAGATTCACACGAAAGTACATCCCGAACTTTGAAGAGAGCTTCATGAGCGGGTTGTGTAGTGTTGGGATATGTGTTATTTCGTTTCGTTTTTTTCTGAAATGGCTGCTCAGGGTTTTTGAGAACTGATAGATGAAAATGCTGTGGTCTGGAGCTGAATTTAATGAGCAGGGAAATAAAAAAATAATAACAGAGGGAATTCTTATCTACCGAAATATATGTGCACTCTGATTCAGTAAAAAGCAAATTAGGTTTGACTGCTAAAAACCACACATTGGGATACCAGTTTCAAAGTTTGCATTTTTGGAAGTGGGAGTTGTCTAATTTTTCTCCTCAAAAATCTGTGGTGATTATTTATGACATCTCAAGAAAAAAAATGTAAATTGACTACTGATTTCTTTTAAATAATTTCTTTGAAATTTTAAAACGCATTTTAAATTATCCTTAGTAAGAGAGCATAGCAGAATTTTGAAAAGAGGGCAAAAAATCAGTTTCACTGCTTAACGTGATGATTAACATTATTGTGCATCCCCTTTTAGTGTTTTATTATTTGCACGTCTGAAAATCATTATAATCGTATTATACCATAATCTGTATCCTGACTTTTTTCACTTAATATTTTATTACACGTTTCCCGTACTGCTATATGCCCCAAATTTTTATTGATTGCATAATATTTTATCAAATGAATGTTATCATTTGTCTAACCACACTTCCATTGTTAGATATTAAAACACCTTCCAATGTTTGTTATCATAAATAACATTATAAAGACAACTTTTATGCATATGGCTTTTTCCACATTTTGAATTTTTTCCTTAAGATAGATTCCTTTACCTTACATGGTGTATAAGTACAGAAATTTTTCTTCCAAGGGCCAGTGGAAAGTAAAACATTCTGTGAGGTATCCCTACATAGAAAAACTGACCTCTATGTGGAATATTTTAAAAAGTCAAACTCATAGAAACAGAGAGTTGAAAAGTGGTTGCCAGAGTCTGGGGGCAGTGGGGGGATGGAGGAAATAGGGAGAGATTGGTAAAAGGTTACGAACTTTCTGCTATAAGATGAATACGGTCCGTGGATCTAATGTAAAACATGGTGACCATAGTTGATAATACTACATGTTTAACTCAGATTTGCTAAGCAAGTAGAACTTAAATGTTCTTACACACAGACACACACAGACACACACACACACACACACAAAGACAAATATGTGAGGTGATAGATGTGTTAATTAAGTGGATGGGGGAATCCTTTCACAATATATACATATATCAAATCTCCATGATGTGCACTTTAAATATCTTACAATTTTATTTGTGAGGTATACTTTAATAAAGCTGAAATTAAAAAAAAAAAAAAGAAATGAAATTCTTACCTGAATTTAACATATAAGCCAAGCGTGATGGCTTCACTCTTTTAGTAAAGTACTGGCAACATGAGAAAAGTATTTTGTTTTCATCGTTGTGGCCTTCCCTGCTTTCTTTAAATGAAGCATACCATAACAGTGAAATAAAATCAGAATTTCCTACCTCATTTTACTCATCGTTTGTCATTTCTCTCCAGAAAAGAAAAAAAAAAAGGTGTCCCTTTGAGTATAATTAAAGTTTCAAAAATGTGCAACAGTTTCCTAGACAGTATTGCACACACAGTTCACTTTCTAAAGTAACCGTGATTTTAGTTATCCCTGAAGTGTGGTCCTAATAATTAATAAACCAGATGTTTTCATGGCATTAATTCAGAATATGATGAATTGGGTAAGTTAGGCAATATATTTTAACTAAAACCACTTTGGATTTGACAAGGAATTCAAACTTTTCAACTGTGGTCTGTAACTGCACAGGCAGCTTGTAAAAAGAATAATCACTTCAACTTTTTCAACTTCCTGAAATCACTCAAAATAGAGTGGTTCAGGATTGTTTCATTTGGAAGAAATAAGTCCTAAAACACAGTGTGCTGCAGTATATTTTAATTATTGGTTTCAATTCCCAAAGTTCTAGATTTTCTTAAGCATTCTTTATGCATTTATTGTCAAAATATGCATGATCTTAAAGTTGTTATTTGCAACTTTTATCAAGAAATTATCTGATTATTTATGTTGGTCTGTGATTTCATGAAACACCCTCAAATTCGGTTCAAGTCTGTATTAGGGTTCAAATGACATATTTTTAACAATTTTGGAGGCCAGAAGTGCATTTCTCTTTAGATGGTTTTTTCCAGTCGATGTTATTATTGGTCTGAGATAACATAACATCTTTTGTTTTCCGAGTCTGCTCCTTTCAGTGAAATCTATTTCTTTTGCACAGTTTTAAAACAAAAGATAAACATGCCCTATGAGACACTGGAAGGAGAGACAATTAATGTGAATTTGATGAAACATAATGTACTGGACAGATAGTAAAAAGGCTATGCTTGTTGACTAGTTTTGTATTTAAATAATGGTCTTCTTTTGGCACTTAATGTATATTTGTTCACAATAAACATAATTTATGAATATTTTAACACATGTGTACTCAGTGGGGTGGATTATCATACTGATATAAATAGAATTAATGAGCAGTCAACCTGCCACATGTCATGACATATGACTGTGTAGCTAGAGCACAGAAATCATTCTCGTAGTTTCATAATAAAGCTTTTTTCTCAGTTTAACTTTTTAAAACTACTAACGGTCTTTACTTTCCCTTTATTTTGGAGTATTTGGTTCACCAAATGGGACGCAGTATTCAGGTTTTCCTACAAGAGTCTCCTTTTTGACAGTCAAAAACTATTTTCTTGCCTTCCTTAAGACTAAATAAATGTATTTGAACAAAAAAACCCATTCGACCAAATTTCAGAGAATTGGTCATAGATAATAATTTTACTTATTTCTGCCAGAAAAAAATCGGTAGATTTCTTCTTTTCATTTTGTGGCAAGAGCATGATCATGCCCAACGGCTGCTAGCAGAACAAAAACTTTCTAAATGCCTCTAAATTCTAAAACAAATCTTCTGACCATATCGCCTGGATAAAATTATCCTGAAGTAAACATCTTCTCAGCCAGTTATTTGCTTTTCTTGCACACAAAACAACAATCTGCTAAGCGTGCCTAGTAAGATTTTTATTTTTAAGGAATAAACCCAGGGGTCTAAAGCCACCTCTTCAAACAGTAGATACGGGGGATGAACACGGGCATGCAGAATCTCCAGTTCGGCCAGACTTCATTTGGCTAAGAATTATTTTCATGAGAATGCAAATTGAAATTTAAGACTCACCTTTGTTTCCTTTTATTATTTTTATAGCTTGATTATGGGTCAAAAATGGAAAACAATTAAACTAACACATAGACTGCATTGCCCGGATGATCTGGCGGGAGGAAAACCTTGGCAAAGATATTGTACCATGATTCCTTAGAGACACAGATGGCAGGGTTGCAGCCTTTATTCATTCCTCTTATCTTTTATTTTCCAGGGGAATATTCCAAGCTTTTTGCTACCACCAAACCTCCACTCCTACCTTCACATTTAAAAACACTGCCTCACCAAACCAAAGCTGTGTCTTAAAACAGGCAAGCCCCGGGGTGCTTTAGGAAAATGACAGAATGTGACACCATGCTCCTGGTCATCTGTTAGAGGAGGCGAAGGCACTAGATGGGGATGGGGGCTGATGAACTTCCCTGGAGTGACTCCCTTGGGGAAATCCAGCACTTTCGCCGGCAAAGAAAATGGGCACCACCTAGTGCTTTTTTGATGCAAAGGCTGTTTGTGCTGGTGTGGCGTACGTTGGGTGGCTGACCTTTACAAATGGAAAAGAAAAGAGTCAGTTGGCTTCAACCTCTAGGCCAAAACAAATAAATAAAGAAAACAGAGAAAAGTAAAAAAGCAAGCAATAATCTTAAGACAAATTAATTCAGTGCTTCCAAATCACGGATTTCCTTGGGGTTATTTTCTTTTTCCTTTTTTTTTTTTTAAACAACTATTGGTCTGTTCATGAGAAATAACACTTTTACTTACTAAGATGCTAATGCTAATTTCCCCTGTATCATTTTTTGCCTCTTCATTTGGTCCACAACTAACTTGTACAAATTTCTAAGAATTTTCATTTCATCCCAAGTGACGAAGCAGAGCAAGCCGTTCCCCCCTCCCCAAACCTATTCTAAGAAGGAGCCTGTCTGGAGTTCTCCTAACACAACAAATAGCATTTATGAAAAATGGTTTGTAGCACAAAACCTTTTGCAATGCAATAAGATCAAGTGAACCCTCATGCCTCTAGGAAAAAGCCTAGGAAGTTTTATCTGATTGGCAAAATGGGCCCAGATATGAGTTCAAGGATTGAGTACACTTTGATGAAATTTCACAGCAATGAAGTCTGATTATCTGAATGATTGCTTAAGCCCTTTAAAAAATAACTCAGAGAAGCACTAGATTTTTTTGTTCGGAAAACAGATGGATGGTCCTGTAAGGAACAGGAGAATACCTATTCCATACTGTTTGCTTTTTCTATAATGCTTTACTTAGAATTACTCTTACCACTGTTGGCTTTAAGAAATAACAATGATGATTCCTCTGTTGCTAAAAGGTGGAATGTTCTGCCTTTCTGATAAAATTAGAAACCTAAGTGTAGGTAGGGTGGAGGGTAGGAACAGGGAAAATGAGTAACGTGTGACACATAACCAGATTAACAAGGGCCTGCTACACATCCAGGAACTAACTAGCTGACTTTGAACTCATTAGGGATCTGCTTATTCAATATGCTGTCCAACAGAATCCAGACATAAAACAGACTTCAAAGAAACGGATAAAAATGATTATAACTCCTCTCAGTTAACAGCTCACTGTCTGTGCTAAGCAACCTGGATAGAAAGAAATGAAGAATGCAAACCTCAAGATACTGAACTTTTCTCCTTTGCCTACAGCAAAATTCTCCCATTAGAAGATGCTGATAGCACTACCTAGGTCCAGCACTTGACAACTGTATTGTGAACTAACTTAAGAAGTCTAAAGCACACTCATATCTTTAGCCATTTTGTTGCTGAAGTTTAGGTTATTAGATGTGATTTACCTAAACAAATTTAAAAATGTATACTAAAGAGGGGGAAAAAAGTCTTAAAATGGGTTTCTTCTACAGGCAGCAAGAAAAAATAAAATGAACTGATCTCTTTAGGATTTCACTGGTACAAAATATACATCCTTAGGTTTATAACTAAATAGGAGATCTTGTCTTGACAGGTTGAAGATGCACATGAATTGATTAACTTAAGCCATGGGGTGTGTCTGAGCCTGTGCTTTGCCAAATATGTACCCACAGGATAATGGAAGGAAGTGGCTATCTTAATCACCTTTTAAATGAAAGCAGTACTAGGTTCTACATTCAAAATGAATTCTTCAACCCAATATCACCACCATTCTTGTCAGCCTCTTAAAAAAAAAACACTTGCTTTTTTTCCCTCCCTCCTTCACCATCTGTCCCACCAGCCCCCCCTACCCCCCCCACCCCCTGCCTCCTTTTCCCTCCTGCCTGCTTTCCCTGAATGCTATAGTTCACAGTGAAACCCTCTGGTAATGACAGCCCTGAAGTGATAATGTACTTTCCTGCCTTCCCGTTAACAGTAGCACTTGATCCCGCCATGGGTGCCAGCTCAGTGGCAGAAAGATCCTTTCATATTTCCAAGAGGTAAAAGGGACCAGTTCGATTTACTGCCTTGACTAACTCAGCAGTTTCACTAAGTTCTGGCACAAAAATTGATGTTTTATTAAAGAAGAAGAAAAGAAAAGAAAATAGGAGTAGGAAGAGGGGAAAAAGGAGGAAGAGAAAAAGAAAAGAAGGGTAAGGGAGGAGAATCAGTCTCTGTTTTTGCTCAATACTGTGTCAGTGAAACCAAATAATAGTTTTTTTTTTCCTTCTCCCTGGGATTCACGGGAGCATCCCACATAGTAAATAAGGAGTTAAGGTGAGTAATAGCAAACAAAACCATGAGGGAAGACAAAGGATGTCTTCCTGTGGTAATGTGGGCTCTCTGTGGAACAAGGGATGGTCACTGTGTGATAATACATGATCCTCTCACTCACCTCTGATGGGAGGGGGCGGTGGACCCAAGAGTGGCCTTGGTGCACGTGGCCCAGTGGCATCTGAGTGCTGCGTCAGTCCAGCTGTTCAGCGCACCAGGGTGGCCCACTGTCCTCACTCCCATTTCTAATGGATGGCGCATCATTGTGCGGAGGTAACCAAACTAAAAACAGTCCTAACCAAATACCCGTTATTTTAAGAATAAGAGCAGGGTGGTTTCTTAACTGTGAGGAACACAGGAGACACTATATGTTGTAGTTTAAATAAAACTGATTTTCCTTGCCTCAGGACCCAGATCACTCAATGTGCTCCTAGTGTGTCTAGCTTGGGTAAATGTACAATACAGGAAACAGTCATATCTGTTCATCTGAAGACACTTTGTTTGCTAATGTCAGTTTCGTAAGTTCAAGTCCCCTGGGGAAAGGGAGGCGGGAGCCTGTGGACAGAGGCAGGAAAGAAGGGACATTGTTTTGAGTGCCTATTATGTCATAGGCATAGTTCCATGCATTTTTCCATATAACAAGCCAGTGAGTTAGGTATTTGAAGCCAAGCTTGTCTTGCCTATGTTTTTCCATTGTACCAATGACCAAAACTCAGTGAGAAATACATTTTGTGATGTAACCCGATACACACATACATTACTAAAACAAAGTTTCATGAAACAATATTTACCTTTATACATGCAATTGACTCTGATTTTATTCATCCTGTTCTATTATAGTTCAATTCTTGAAAATTCTGTGGCAACTCCACTCAATTGGTCTCACCACCTAGTAGTGTTGCATGAGCTACTATGTGATAAATGTTGCACTACACCGTGCTGTCCTTCAAAAATTTTAATTTTGAAATGTTTGAACTGGTATGAGTATGGTGACCAAACATGTACTTGCAGGTAATGTATAGAAAGTTCCATCAATATGATTCAAGTTTTCAAGTTTTTCATCTAAAAACTGAGAGTTATAATATTTACCCCCTAAAACTCTTACGAAGTTTAATTTGTTGGTAGTGTTCATTTGCTTCTCAAAGAGTCTATTACTTAGTATAAAAACAATTCAAAATTGAGATGGTAAGTTTTTTTGGCAAGAAAATCCATAAAAAGGAATTATTATTATTATCATTGCTATGGTTAATAATCAGTGTAAATTCACTACCTGCCAACCATTGCTCCATGAGCTTTAAAGATGGCAACTCATTCAATTCTATCCCTTTTATGAAGTAAATACTATTACTTCCACTTTATAGCCAGAATTCCTTTATCTTCTTTATCACAAATTTGTCTTTCTAAAATGTTATTATATATCTCAGAAGATGAATGAGATTGTAACTATGACTCAAGGAATCTTCATTTCTATGGTTTGTTTAGATGAAATATAAAAGCCTATATCATCTGGTTGGCTTGATGAATGATTGGCCTTTTGCTTGTTTGTTTTTCTTTTTTTTATTGGCTTTTTTAATAATAAATCATGGAATTAAAAAAAAAATTTGCAGAAAACTTCAAGACTATATGATAATTGATTAAAATGTATTTGCCTTTAAGTAACACAGAGTCTCTGTCATAAGGATCTGTAATATCTGAAAGTCCAAGGGCAATTCCATTTCCAAGGCTGCTTGGTTCAGCAGCTCATCACTGTCAATGAGGATGCAGAGTCTTCCCAACTTCCCACCCTCCCACCCTCTCATCCCTCACCGGATTTGCCTTTACATAGCTGCACAGTTCCAGGTGTCATATTCAGACTCCACAGTGATGAAATGAAAGGTCTCTTTCTCAGGAGTGAATTAAATGCTCCTTATATCCTAATCAGTACTTTTCTTTAGTGCTAAAGCTAAAAATAAGCTTCACGTGGATTCCTAAACCAGTCCCTGGCAAGGGAAATGGGATCACCATGATGGGATTAGGAAAGCTCTACTCTCTGAAAGTAGAGGTGAGGTTGCCTGTCCTGAACCACATGGGTCTGTGGACAAGGAAGGTGGTATCTTGTGAAAAATATATACTGAGTAGGTAGTTCTGATGTAAAGATAAAAAAATGTTTAGAAAGAAAGATTTGGCAAAATATATTATAAAGTAGAACCATTCCCCATTATCTAACATATTTAATGTTTCATAAATATTAGAAAATTTAAGAACAACGAAACATATTTATAAAGAATCCACTATATATTTCTGTTTGCTCTTAAATTAACAGAACCTGATGTTTTCACTACCAGGAAGAAGAAAGCTAGGTAGGCTAATAAAACAAACATCTGAAAAGTATTAGTGCCCGTGAAAATAAATGAATACCTTCCTATTTGGTACAATGAGGGCAAGCTGGCATTTGCCAACAACTACAAGGCAAAATGTTACTACTTTCTGGTTGGATTTGTTCTAATTATTTAACATCATTTCCTCAGTGAAAATTTAGTTGTGTTTTTTTTAAAGGTTATACTTCATTATAGGTATTATAAATATTGGCTATATTCCCTGTGTTGTACAATATATCCATGCAGATTATTCTATACATAATAGTTTGTACCCTCTTTACCCCTTACCTTTATACTGCCCCTCCCCCATTCCCTCTCCCCACTGGTAACCAGTAGTTTATCTCTATATCTGTGAGTCTGCTTCTTTTTTTGTTATATTCACTAGTTTGCTGTATTTTTTAGATTCCACATATAAGTGATACCATGGTCAGAAGAACTGAATAGACATTTTTCCAAGGAAAAATGCAGTTGGCCAACAAGCACATGAAAAGATGTTCAACATCGCTAAGCATTAGGGAAATGCAAATCAAAACCACAGTGAGATGTCACCTCATACCATTCAGAATGGCTATCATCAAAAAGAACACAAATAACAAATGTTGGCAAGGATGTGGAGAAAAGGGAGCCCTTGTATACTGTTGTTGAGAATGTAAACTGGTGCAATCACTATGGAAAACAATATGGAGGTTGCTCAAAAAACTAAAAATAGAACTACCATATGATCCAGCAATTCCACTCTTGGGTACGTAAATGAAAAAAACAAAAACACTAATTCGAAAAGATACATGCACCCCAATGTTCATAGCAGAACTATTTATAATAGCCAAGATATGGAAGCAACCCAAGTGTCCATCAAACAGATGAATGGATAGAGATGATGTGGCACATATATACACACACGCACACAATGGAATACTACTCAGTCATAGAAAAGAATGAAATTTTGCCATTTGCAGCAACATGGATGGACTTGGAGGGCATTACACTAAGTGAAATAAGTCAGACAGAGTTGGTTGTGGTTTTTAAAAACCATTCATGTGAAAATATATAGACTAATAATGTTTACTAAGTTTTAATAGGACCTGCGTTTCCCATGTTTAGGTTGGGTTTTTCTTGCTATCCTTTGCTTCTGGGCAATCTGTTCCCCTGTCAAAAAGAGACAAATTGTTTTTATTCTTTTAACTTTTTATTTTGACATAATTCGGACTCACAGAAGAGAAATGCAAGATTGGCTCAAAGAATTCTTGTATAACGTTCATCCACATTCCCCAAATGTTAATGTTTTACCACATTTGCTTTATCTCTGTTGTGGGTGCATACAGACACATGTCCAGGTACACACACATATGTATATGCCTTACATTGTACATATATGTGATGTGTGGTATGCACACAAATGTGTTTTCTGGATCATTTGAGAATAAGTTACATATGTGATCCTCCTTGAGCCCTAAATACCATTTGTGGTATACATAATAAAGAAGGGCATCCTCCCACAAAACTATATGTAATTATCAAAATCAGAAAATTAACATTAATAA